>NC_061099.1:8635600-8770600 GCF_015104395.2 Macrobrachium nipponense
TAAATGTGTTAATTTTTAAAATTTTGTAATAATAACTTTTTTCTTTTAACTTTTATGTTTTTTTGAAAATTTTCATGATTTTTTTTATATTTACAGATTGAAAATGCACAGAGAACGTGTTTGAAACGTTTCGTTTGAATAAACTATGGCCTTGCTGATGTGTTTTATGGACCCTGCTGTATGCTTATATATATATATATATATATATATATATATATATATATATATATATATATATATATATACACACATATATATATACATATATATATATGTGTGTGTGTGTATTTATCGACCAGACTTCCTTTAATCTACAACGCACAGAGAGAGAGAGAGAGAGAGAGAGAGAGAGAGAGAGAGAGAGCGGGGAAGAAGGGGGGCTAATGGGAAGTTTTGACAGAGAAGTAATGGAATTTTTACTTGTGTATTTTCAGAAATTGATATTCTAAACGTGATTAACTTTTCCCTAGTTAAGTTTGAATAAGGCGGAAAGGAGATCAAAAACTGGTCAAGAGAAGGTACGATAATGGTATTTTGTTTCCTAATAGTACGTTTTCAACGTCCCAAAGAGAAAACGTTTCCGTTTTCTTCGTCACATTGCAGAATTATACGAGTGAAATTATATTGTTACTCTGCTTTCTTCCTGAGCTTCTCATCAACCGTCTTTAGCTCTTCCCGCTCTCTCTCTCTCTAGTTCACCTTCTCTATTCCCCGGGCTCCTCTGCTTCTTCTTCTTTTTCGTTTTCTTCTTTTGGTACTAGTGCTCTCGGGCAAGGCTCCCTTTTCTTCTCTTCTCAAGTTCTCATCAACCGTCTTTAACTTTTCCCTTTTTCTCTTCTCCTCTCTCCTTGTTCCTTTCCCCCTCCCCCTCTTCTTCTTCTTCTTCTTCTTCTTCTTCTTCTTCTGTCGTCGTACCAGTGCTCCGCTCGGGGCAGACGTCCAACTCTTCAGAACAGCATTTCATTGGCCGTAGTATGAGTCACAGCTCTCCGATTACACCATTATTATTATCCCCGACACCACACCACAACCTGAGATGTACCTAGCGAGTGCATCGTCTGCCCCTCTGACTCCCAGAATTTAGCCTTATTCTTCTGCTTTTCCTCATTTTCTTTAATGTTCCCTTTAAAATGAGTATTTAACGTACTTGTAGTTACAATGATGTACTAGCCACGAGCATTCAACTCTAGTTTCATGTGCGGCGTTCATCGGTCTAATTTTTCTCATTAACGATCTCTGTGGTTTATTATTAAGATTATTATAGTTAGCTTTTATCCTCTGCTTGGCATATATATATATATATATATCCCTGTATAGTGATGTGCACTGGCCATTAGTATTATGGTAGCGTGATATGTGTGGTTTATCGGTCTAATATTTTTTTTTTCTGATTAGGTTACCAGAGGTTCACTCTGTGATCTTTGTGGGTTACAATAACGCTTCTTATTCTTAAATTTAAGTATATCATATGAAGCAAGAAATCTGAATGTGTTATTTTATGTCTGTTTGAATTAATACTATGCACATCAACGCCTGTATGAACTGATACCACATATCGCAGCCGTCTATTTGAACTAAAACTGTAAATCTCAAGTGCGTGTATGCACTAATGCTTATTTATAAATCGTCTTCATTGCCATTAGTTTTCATGGGTTTACTTTGCAAGATGGAGACGATCTCGTAGTATTAATTTACGCTGCGGCCAACACTATTTCGACTACGTGAGGTGCAGTGGGAGACTTCTTAGTCTAGGGATATTTCCGTTGATGAACTACGGCGATCGAATCCCGTAGAGTTGATTCGTCGTGGTTTTGACGACAGCTTTTGAGTAACTGCAATGAAATTTATAGTATTCTATGCATTGATCAGTGAATCGGAGACGCCAGACGGTCTGGTAAGGAATGTAATTGTACCAGGAAACCATTGAACCATGACGGTTGGCCGCCTTTTTAATTTTTCCTTCAGGGCAATTGTACTACAATACAACCACAACCACCGCCATTTGCGAACAAATAAAGGCGCAAGTATATTTAATCGCTAAATCATTGTGCGACAACTTTAAAAGTAGTACAGTAAGAAACCGATGTTTTTGTACAAGTTTAAGGAATAGGAACATTCAGGGGGGTAACTGGTTCCCAAAAAATTGTTGGGGGGCCAATGGGATGGGTGGCGAGCAAAGCGATCCTGCTCAGCTGGGGGGTGTGGGGCGGCCGCTGTAAGCCCCCCCCCCCCCCCGCCCCCCCCCCCAATTTTTTAATCTTGAGCTCTTTTTAGGGGCACTGTAAGGCCTGCAAGGGCAGGTAAACTAAATAATATGGGTGGTTTAACATAAGCATCTGTTTTTAAGGGGTAACAATTACATTTTCCTTGCTCTGTCTTCGTAGGAGCGTGATATTTAACCATAATATTTTTTTGAGGCGGGGGAGGGACAGAGTATACTGTGTCCCCCCCTAACTCAAACTTTGGGGGGACACGTCCCCCCCCCCCCCCTCCTGGAGTTATGCCCCTGGGAACATTGAAGATATGCCCTGGACTAAGATCCAGAGTACAGGATATCAGTCATGTCGACAGTGGTTCAATATCTCTAGAACTATTCTTTCAGGTTTCCTGCCTAATGAAATGAGATCACTCCAAACCTACTGGTTATAGTTTTGCATTGCTCATTTTAACAACGATATTGCGTTTCAATCTTCCCCCAAGCCGGAATAATTAAGGGAAGAGGCTTACCAAAAACAGCGACCCCGACTAGGGAGTAAAATGAAAAGGCTAAGGAAGAATACGATATATTTTTTTTAGTGTAAAGCAAATATATAATATTATTTAGCTTGCAAATGAAATGAACATCGAAATCAAGTGCGTTTTATTGTCTTCGTACTCGAGAAAAGAAGTTCCACTGGCGGTCTCACAGAGCGAATTCAATTATTTGTGAATCTGATTCCGATACTTAATAATTTACGCCAAAGAAATTTGATCATTTTCCATCAAGTAGCAGTAATTCACTTTCATCATTTTCATCATTTTTATCAAATCATCTCCATTGGCGATTTTCTCAGAGGAACCCAGTGATTTTAGAACTGAATTCATCTCGTATATTTAAAGAGAAATAATAGAGTTATTTGAATTTACGAAGGAGATAGATTTTAATTGATAATACGAGCTGCAATTTCCATTCGTCCTGAGTTGATTGTGACCACCTGAATGGAAAGGGAGTTGATAATGACGGGGTTGACCGAAGGAAATTGAAAGATAATGAATAAAAAGCAGAAAGAAACTCATTGAGTAAAAAAATGGTATTTCGGAAATTTAAGGGTTGACCCTTGTCCCTGTGACCTTGAAAAGACAGGAGGTGACTGGGTTGGTTTTCTCCAAATTTGTGATCGTGAACTGGCTGGTCATTGGTAGTTAAAGAAACAGGAGAAATTTGAGAGATTATCCCTAAGTCATACATTATTTTTCACATTGAATATTTAAGGATGAAGATTTAGCTGACATGCGCAGGAGAGAGAGAGAGAGAGAGAGAGAGAGAGAGAGAGAGAGAGAGAGGAGTCTTGATATGGCCTTACAAAAAAAATAAAAATTTAAATTTCAAAAAATCGATTTAATTCCAAATTTCCTTCCTTACAGGGGAGAGAGAGGAGAGCGAGAGATAGAGAGATAGAGAGAGAGAGAGAGAGATAGAGGGGGGGGGGGGGGGGGGGGGGTGGGGGGGGGGGGGGGATGGGCCTAATCATCGGCGGGACGAACCAAGATTAGCCAATCGAAGTGACTCGGCCCGATTCCGGAGATAAGTGCCCGTTCAGTAATCTTCACGTCATAACCCCAGCGATTGCCCAGAGATGGAAAATTGAATGAAAATTACCAACTCGAGAGTTAAAAAAAAAAAAGTAAATAAATAAAATAAAAATAATAATAAAATCATGAAACGAGAAATTAAGAAGATCGAAACGAAATTAGATTTTATGGATGCAATCATAAAACACGACCCACACACACACACACACACACAAAGTTCATCCGAGAACTCAATTTCGACTCGAGCTCGAAGCATCAAGATGGATGAAACTGCATTCGGTATTCCATCGTCTACGGATGTTAGGATGATAAACGACCTATTAATGATTTCCCCTCGGGATGATGATGAAGAAGAAGAAGAAGAAGAAGGAGAAGCTGAGAAATTACTTTATTATTGAAAGTAATTTGCGAGACGGCCCTCTCGATAACCAGTGGCTGCCGAACCGCGCCGGAATCGAATTCAATTATGTTGATTACACCACACCTCGGCTGGTGGTGAGGCGTGGGCATGATGGTAATGGGTGATGAATGAGAAGGGGGGCGGGGAGGGGGGGTAGGTGATGAAGACCCCCTGCCGCCCTCCTCGAAGGAAATAGATACTGGACAATAAGGATGAGTGACCTTTCGAAACGGTTATACACTCCAAATTTAGCAGTTTGTGCTATTGTGACCTATTACGCCAAGCTCAGTTACAACCTTTTTTCACCAGGTTATAGTGATCTATCCGAGCTTACGCCAGGAAAGGTAATAAAATCAGTAAGGGTGAGAGGAAGACGTTACCAAATATTCGAAAATGAAAATGATCGCAGAAAAATACTGACTGAGATATGATCACGCTTAGGTGTCGAAGCCATTCATGTTCAGCTGAACTGTTACAATACATTGATAATCGTCTGCTGTTGTTATCAATTATTATTAATTATAATGATTAATTCTTGCTAATAATTGTAAATAATTATTATTAATTGTAATTAATTATTATTAATTGTAAGTAGTTATTATTAATTGTAATTCATTTTTACTAATTGTAATTAACTATTATTTGTTGTAATTAATTATTATTAATAGTAATTAACTTTCATTTGTTGTAATTGATTATTAATTGTAATGGTAAGAAATTCACAATATCTCGATAAGCTGTTACGTTAGAAAAATCCACAATTACAAAAATAAATTGCATTAATATCCTTGATAGTACAATATATTTATGTAATTGTGGATTTTTATTACATAATAATTGTAATATGATACCGGGAAAAGTTACTTCCCGATTATAGCTAAGTTGCAGTAGGCATTTCCTCAGTATAACACACTCCAATATATTTTTGTTACTTCAGTTGTCACAATGTATGAAATTGGCAGTGACCGTTGCCATGTTTTTCTTTGGAGCCTCCCTTTGTCTCTGGAAACGCTTGGATGCTGAAAAGATTCATTATAATTGAGACACATGTACTTAAGATTGATGTTCATATGTGATTATTATTAAGATATACATAAGAGAGATATTGATGTGCCAATGCTTTGTGAGAAAATGTTTTCTCTTCAGCGTTCATCGAAGAAAATGTTTTCACTTCAGCGTACATCGAAGAAAATGTTTTCTCTTCAGCGTTCATCGAAGAAAATGTTATCTCTTCAGCGTTCATCGAAGAAAATGTTATCTCTTCAGCGTTCATCGAAGAAAATGTTATCTCTTCAGCGTTCATCGAAGAAAATGTTTTCTCTTCAGCGTTCATAGAAGAAAATGTTATCTCTTCAGAGTTCATCGAAAGAAAATTGTTTTCTCGTCAGCGTTCATCGAAGAAAATGTTTATCTCTTCAGCGTTCATCGGAAGGAAAATGTTATCTCTTCCAGCGGTTCATTCGAAGAAAATGGTTTTCTCTTCAGCGTTCATAGAAGAAAATGTTATCTCTTCAGCGTTCATCGAAGAAATTGTTATCTATTCAGTGTTCATCGCAGAAAATGTTATCTCTTCAGCGTTCATCGAAGAAAATGTTTTCACTTCAGCGTACATCGAAGGCTGCTACTAAAAGAGAGGTTTTAAAATGAATGATGAAAAATGGCGCCTTTGCATGAGTTCCCCATGATCGGAATGCAGCAGTACGTATAGCTGGTTCACTTAAGGTAGATTCTTGGATGAGCCATATGCTTACGAGACATTTGTTTGGCGGCCGCTGATTGGCTGGTACTGGGAGATTGGCAGCTCCCGGCCCATCAGCGGCCGCCAAACAAACGTCTCGTAGGCATAGGGCTCACCCAAGAATCTACCTTAAGTGAACCAGCTATAGTCTTGAATGCAACATCCTTCTGACCCGAATACACATATTAAATATTATCAATAATTATTTTGAATACGTTTTTTGTTAAAGTTATTGTTATGTCGCTCATAATGAATTGATTTAGGATACTTATCAAGGTACATAAAACATATTTTACGTGATGACTCGTGCAACAAAGGCATTTCTAAGAAAAATTCATCCCTTAGATCCATAAGTTCACTCGTCATACATGAATACACAGATAATTCTTAAGCTCTTTGATCCACCTGACATCTCCCCAGTGGGACACCTTGTTTAGGTGGGGGGGGGGGGGGGGAGATTTTGGGCGGCGAGGTGGGGTCGGTGGGGCCAAAAACGAAAGCATTGCACCAGCAGGGTCTAGAATGCATAAACCACGAGATAAGTAACCGGAAATATATATATAAGGTTTATATTTATACAAGTGGCCATCACAAAACACATTATACTGGGCAAAGATTTTATTAGGCCAACAATAGGATGTATCCAAAGCTTACCATCCTTACCCAATCCTAGCCCCGGGTACCGGGTCTTTACCTGACTAGAGGGTGAGGTAATCCTGCAAGGGTAGAGGCAAAAGGATATATCCTCACCTTTACCTTCCCCAATTTAATCTAACCAGATCCCCCAGGTCCTTACCTGGGTCTCTTAACTCCCCCTCCCCACCCCATCATACCCTATCCTGCCATAAATCATAAAGATGAAATTCTGGAATTGTTCTCAACCTAACCTGACATACAGAGAACTAACTAACAAGGGAGCGCCCCTGTCTCTCCGTTAGTAAATCCAGTTCTAAATGCAGTAATTTACGTTTTTTTTTTATCTTTAGGACTATTATTTCTTCATAAAGTGTTGCTTTCGGTCTGGTGCATTCAGTCCAGGATATAGTGCATTCAGAGTTTGCATGCGTGCATTGAGGCAATGGTTCATTCAGTCAGACTGAAGGTTTTTCAATGTTTAGACCTTGGGACAAAATCGAAGTAGTTCGTGAACTTTGTTTCATGACAAGACTTCCTATAAAACATTTTAGAAAAGACCCCTTTTGAGAGAGAGAGAGAGAGAGAGAGAGAGAGAGAGAGAGAGAGAGAGAGAGAGAGAGAGAGAGAGAGAGAGAGAGCTTCGGTGTTGAATAGATTGAAGTGTTAATAGAAGTGTTAAAACTACCGGGGCAGATTTCTAATTGCATTCGTATAATTCCCGTCTTCCTACTTCTTTACATATTCCAGTTGTGATTTTTGTCTTCTGCGTCAATTAGCGGTTCTCTTCCATCATTTTTCTTTTCCCTTCTTCAAAACAAAAAACTCCTCCTCCACTTGGAGGCGAATCAGACGCCAATTACCGGCGCGGTGGTGGTGGCTCCAAGTCATTGAATTGCAAAATTAAAAGTTGCACTTTGCAATTACACGAAGCCTGTGATAATATTTCCCCCTCCGGCCATGTATATAATTCCATGTTATGCATTATAAATTTTCTTATTTTATATATCAGTCTTTTTATTTTATTCTGGACCTGATGTCGAGCAATTTAATTCTAGAGTTTAAATCTGATACCTGGCAAGGTTCTTCCCTGAGATACCTAAGGGCGATTGAATGGATGCATTACACTGAGAAATCTGCCTTATGACCACAATCTGTATTCGTCCGTTTATTTTTTGTTTTAGGCCACTGAGGGCGGCGTTAGGGGTTTAATACGGTTTTTATTGATGACGGCAATGCTCTGCACAACGAACCACCTCGAGTTTAATAAAATAATTAAATTAAGAATGTTAAGTCTATGGTTTCCCCTCTATTCTTTACTTCGCTACTTCTCTTTTCAGCCTGTTATGCTTCATCCTATTTCCTCTTCTCATGAGAATCTGTTATTATTATTTTTAGGAATTCACAGTTTTAAGAATAATTCTACTTACATTTTGGACCTGTTGTTTTCCTGAAAGGATTATCGAGTTGATATTAATTTATTTGTAATGCTGTGCTTCTCGTACTTGTCATTATTATTACTGTTATAGTAACTTTAATGTGTATATATCATACATATATATATGATGTATATAGATATATATATATTTATATATATATATATATATATATATATATATATATATATAATATATATTATATGTATATAGTATGTACATACACGATATATAGTCGAAATATTACGTACACCCCTAAATCTCAGACCAATATCCCTCCATTCTACTTACGTACTGACAGGCAGTTGGCGAAAGAAGCTCGCCCTGGGGCAGTACGACGGGCAAAAACTCTAAGTTCGTTACTAAATTCGTTTTTCTTCTCAGGAAGTAGTAGCACCGGTGTAAAAATACGTACTGTTAAGCATTATATCAAAGGAGGCGTGACAAATAAACTCTAAGGATACAACACGCCCGTTTTCACATTCGAGTGGCATATTTTCCATCTCGCCTGCACTTAGAAGCTTTATATATATATATATATATATATATAATATATCGACTATATATATATAGATTATATAAGTAGATATATATATATATATTATATATATAGTATATATATTATATATATATGTATATTATTGTGGTATGATTGTAATTTTATACTTCATTACTGTGTAAGTTCCCGAATTCTCGCGCAAATAAGCTTTGCATTTTGTATTGTATTGTGATGATTGTAATCTTATGTTTTATGTAACTGTGCAGTTATTTGGATTGATTGACTGTCTAAATGAGATTTTAGGTTACAGGTTAAATTCGATGTAAGGCTGTGTAATTTTAGAATGTTATGGAATGTGAGTGGATAGTTCATGTGTCTCTGGATATATATATATATATATATATATACACACACATATATATATATATAATACATATATATATATGTATTAATATGTATCTATATTGTATAATAGACATATATACCATTACATATATATATATATATATATATATATATATATGTGTGTGTGTGTGTGTGTGTGTGTGTGTGTGTGTGTGTGTGTGTGTGTATGTACATGCATGCGCACGTGGACTTAAACATATAGACCTATGAAAACTATATCGGTACAAAATCTATTGCATACAACCCGACGTTATAAAGTATTTGTCTTTACCGCTAATACTCTACACGTTACTTGTCACAGCTGCCCTTACATTACATACATACACAATACATACATACATACATACATACATACATACATACATACATACATATACCATGCAGTGCCTATGAAAAGAAATACATACATTCATATATCGTTGTGCATACATATCTGAGTTATCTACATTCAAACAAAAGTATTTTTAAGTACAACTTCAAAAACGTTAAAAAAAATTAATAAAAATTAATAAAATTTTTATAATATTTATATATATATATATATATATATATATATATATATATATATATATACATAAAAGTATAACACCCGATTTGAATTAAGCAAGCTATACGATAAGTTCCCTTTTTCCATCCCTCCCTCCCCCCCCCCCCCCCACCCCCCCCCCCCCCGCCCCATAGCTTCCTGCGTTTGTCGCCACGAGATGCTGCATCCATTGGGGGTGGGGCGGCAGCCCGAAATGGCCCCATCTTGGCACCCTCCTCCGCTGCTTGGCACCGCCCCTCGCCCAAATATAGCTGAGGGCCGCTATGGTGCCGCCCCTGGACTCTCGGTCTCTCTCTCTCTCTCTCTCTCTCTCTCTCTCTTCCTCTCTCTCTCTCTCTCAATTCCTCCACGAGTACTGTCGTGAGGGACGACTTTCAGTATTCATACTTACTGCCTTTGAATTATGTATTATGTATGTATGTATGTAGATATAGTATGTATGTATATAAAAATATATATATATATATATATAGAATAAAGAAGAGAGAGAGATGAGAGAGAGAGAGAGAGAGGAGAGAGAGAGAGAGAAGAGAGAGAGAGATATGTATATGTGATGTTATATATATATATATATATAATATATATAACATATATATATATACATACGTATATACAGATATATATATAATATATAAATACATAATGTGCGCGTTGCCATCCTTGAAATTATTACAGGGAATTAATATTTCCCTAATGTCCCACCTCCATTTAATAACAGGATTGTTATTAGAATTGTTATTATTGTCAACTTAATTAAGAGGAGTTTACACATACTTCTCTAAACTATAATAGTTCGAGATAATGGCGACTTTCTATATATGTTTTAATGTTATCCCTTAGACTTTATTGGCATCGAGTCGAATTAATTCATAAAAGCTATTATTATATTTTCCGCCGTTTCTGTCGTTTCCTTCCTCTTTGGCTTCCAAAGCAAATTTTAGTCGTTTTATTTGGGACAAGTGACCTGCTACAAATACTGCCCGCGTCGTCATCTTCTGCTCTGAGCGATGCCAAGTGACCTAAGATACAGACTTTTTTCTTTTTTTAAGATGCTACTAAATAATTCTTACAAGAACAAATATTCTTTATCGAGGAACTTAATATCTGCTGAAAACATCTTGGTATTATTATTATTATTATTATTATTATTATTATTATTATTATTATTATTATTATTATTATTATTATTATTATTATAAGATTGCTACTAAAAATTCTTTAAGAACAAATACTCTCTACGGAGGAACTTAATATTTTTTTGAAAAATATTAAGGTAATATACTATATTCTGTCAGTCAGCTGATGGAATTAGTTATATTAAAAAATACAAATACTCGTGAGTCTTACAATAGAGAAAGTAATCTACAGTTATGTACATGTTTTATCTTTAAACATAAGTATACATATACATAACTGTGAATTTGAATCTTCATTACTTATACCCCAAAAATATCATAGACCGGTAAATGTAATCCCTGGCATCATAATGGTTGATCACCCCCAGTCTTTTTCGCCGATGACTGCTAAGCTCCCTTGCCTGTGAGGTATTTGTTGGTCGAGTCGCGTCCCAGTCTTCTCCGAGATGCAAGAAGGCGTTTTCTCCCGAGAGCCTAGATGATGACGGTAATTATCGTCTTTCCAAGGCTCCCTGAAATAATGGCGTCTTAAATTTATCTTCGTGGTCTATCCAGATATCTCGTGCTAATAGGTGGGATTCGTCAATTCGAAGTCAATTTTAACTTATTGCGTGTCTTTCAATGATATTTCAGTAGAAATTGTTAGTGTATGCTCATATTTATCCAAATATATTTTGTGATGACGTAAAGTAGCCTTTTTATTTGAGAAAATTTTGTACCTTGGCTTTTTTTTCAATTTGTAATGATGCAAAATCATTTTGATAAATGTGTGAATGAGGAATATTTTAAAGACGAAAGGTTTTTGAAAACTGCTTGTAGTTTAAACATTTTAAATATTAGTGAAAAAATTTTATGATCGAATATCTGGATAATATCTTTAGAGCTTGTGAAGGATTTATGCTAGATAATTGAATCTTTCATTTAGTAAACTTGTCTTTTGGGGGAATAAAGTGAAAATGTATATTTTTTTTTAGAATTTCATAACCTCAATGATATTATTGGATATAAGAACAATTGTAAATGATTTATTTACGAGTCTGAAAGAAATCTCAAGGCAGGTTTAGATGTTTGGTGACTTTATTTCGTACAAACTTTGAAGATATATGAATGCTCTTTATATGTTCTTAATTATTTTTGTATATATATGTTGAAATCGTAAATTTGAATCTGGGTTATCTGTTTGATTGATTGTAACGCCTATCATTAGTGATTATTTTCTTTATAATACGAGCAGTTTCATTTTTTTTCTAATCTGCGTATATCAATGTTTTATTTATGCAAATAATTTGTCAGTTACAGTCCTAATTACAACAACAAAAATTATGTAAATAACTCCGTCAATTATCTACAAGTCAGTTATCTACAGTCCTAATTGCAACACACAAAGATTATGTAAATTTATTTGTCAGTTATTAACAGTCTTAATTAAAGCACAAAAATTATGTAAATAACTCGGTCAGTTATTTTGTCCTAATTGCAACACACAAAATTTATGTACATATCTTTGTCAGTTATTTACAGTGTTAATTACAAAAGATAAAAAATTATGTAAATAAGATATTTACAGTCCTCATTACAACAAATAAAAAATATGTAAATGGCTTAGTTAGATATTACAGTCGTGATATAAATTATGTAAATAAATTTTTGAGATATTTACAGACAAAATTACAACAAATTAAGATCAATTAAATAGCTTAGTCAAATATTTACATACCTCATTTTTTCAGAGATTTACAATCCTAATTGCAAGAAATAAGATTTACGTAAATAGCCTTGTCACTTATTTACAGAAAAAAAATTACAACAAATAGAAATGACGTAAATAGTATCGCTATTTAGTCCCGATTACTATAAAAAAAACAACAACAATTCAATCCAAACAATAATATAGGTTCATAATTAAGCCTCCGTTGATTTTTTAGTGACCCGTAAAATATACATTAAATATCTGCTTAGTTATTTTATAATATCTAAATTCTGTATTTTTTATATGTGAAATGCTTACCTATAGTAAAAATCCGAGTGATAATCTCTGTGGATTCCCTTATTGTAGTATATATATATGTATATATATATCTATATATATTATAATATATATATATATATTATATATATATATTTATTATATACATATATATATATTATATACATTATATATATATATATATGTGTGTGGTGTGTGTGTGTGTGTGTGTGTGTGTGTGTGTGTGTGTGTGTGTGTGTGTGTACGCATTAAACTTAATTGAATTTTAAATACAATAATATCATGATATTCTTAATACTGTAGTATAACACACCAAGATCACAATTAAGAGTTATATTTATACAAATAATATTGTCTGTGATCAGAATATATCAGTATACCATATATCTGCCTGTGCGTTTTCTGTCAAGTTGCATCGCCTTAAATTAATGTCTGCGTCGTTCGGATGTACTTGGGGAAGGATGTTAACCTTTCAACTAGATTGCAGTCATTTGTTTCAGCTGTCTGAAGCCAGGGCTTCTGTATCGGTTACCTCAACTCGAACGATTATCAGGAATCTTAATTTATATGACTCATCTCTTCTTTCTGTATTTCCTGTTACCTTCTGTAACTGTTTTAAAATTAACACCATATTCTTTGGAAGTTTGAATTGCAAGTCAGTGACCTTTTTAGTGGGCTTGTTTAATAATAATAATAATAATAATAATAATAATAATAATAATAATAATAATAATAATAATAATAATAATGACACTAGGCACGATCCAAAGATCCCTGAAAAGGAACCTGGAAAAATTAGATGCTGAAGTAGCTCCAGGACTCATGCAGAAGAGTGTGATCCTGGAAACAGCGCACATAGTGAGAAAAGTGATGGACTCTTAAGGAGGCAGGATGCAACCCGGAACCCCGCACTATAAAGCCACCCAGTCGAATAGGATGACTGTGATAGACCAAAAAAATAATAAATAAATAAATAATATAAAATAAAGTACTATGACGTGTTGTAAAGAAAATAGTTCCTATCGAAAGGTTATTATTTGTAAAAGTGCGAATTTACCAGAGTTGGTTAATCAGTTCTTGATAGATCTGAAGTTAATATTATTAATATTATTCTTAATGTAATATCACAGCAGGCTTAATGCGATTATCTGTACATATTATTTAAAGCGGCAGATATCCGACTGCAATGCATGAGATTCATAACTCAAATGTTGATCAAACACATAACAATTTTCCAGCTAGAAAAAGTAGAACATATCGTTCGAGAAACCACAGAAGTAGGCATCACTCAACCGCGCCCTTCTACGCGAGTGCTGGAGATAGTGTCCCCGCAATTGATTGCCAGAGACCCACAGCCGTCACCTTCTAACGAAGATCAATGCTTTCAATTACACCAAAGGTTACAATTAAGATAACTGGCGACCTATTTTTCAGTTTCAATAAGCCTATTAGCATGAGGTAGATAATTCACTCCTGTACGAGGGAGGGAGGGGAACGATGTAGGAACACACACACACACACACACACAGTGTAGATAGTCTAGAGAGGTTTCCAGTAGTACTATTACTACAGCTGCTGCTGCTGATGCTAATTAATAATAATGATAAGTGGAAATTGTCTAGGGAGGTTTCCAGTTGTAGGTACAACCACTACAGCTGCTGCTGCTAATAGTAATAATAATAATAATAATATATAGGTTTTTCTTAGCAATTAACACAGTATTTAAATTCCCCCATCACTCCCTCGGGAAATTCTCCAGTGTTACATCTTCTACATTATTTGCACACATTACTTGGCTAAAAAAAAACAGAAGTAATATCTGTGAGTATACCATTGTGCACGATAAAATCGCGAACATTGTAACTTTTAGGAAGTAATTGTGGGAAAATGATTGTTACCGTTTTTGCGATAGTCCTAAGCTGTTGAAAGTGAGGACAGTGCTGACATTATTGTCATCTTTTTTTCTGTATGAAATGAGAGATGACCAAAAAAATGCGCAATAAGCATCCTGTGTAAAGAAGTATTGAAGGCTTCTTCATATAACTACCGACCGTCTTAATTAAACTCCGTTAGTTTCGATGGTTAAAAACTGAGTTAGCGCACTGAGTAGCGTGCGCTAACAGCACTGATTCGAACAGTTAAGTCAGACTCGGTACCTCTCTACAGTTACTGTAACTTTCAGTTCTTTTTTGGTATCCAAAATGGATAATGTGTGAACGATGTCGGGAAACGTGCAACGAGATTTCTTGAGTGTGATGATGGAATATTACTGATTTGTGTTCATGTTTTATAATGCCAAGTAGGATTATTGTTATGACAAGTGCAATTCTTGGACGTCGTGAATGAGGTGAGGTTTTGTACCGGGTGGAAAAAATCAGTGTATCTAGTTTTCCCACCCCATATTATTCTAACCACCCTACCCTACAATAACCCATACCATCCTTAACTCCCCAGCCCGTATCCCTTCCCCAATATAATAGCTGGTACAATACCCATGACAAATTGAAATGGTAAACAACAAATGAATATAAACTTACAGATAATAAGGTACCCATTTCCCTGCCTAGGTAAGAGGCAATTGTAATTTTATTAGTTCGGCAAACTTTAATTACGTGGCTAGGCATTTATTACTATAGTGTATTCGTAGGTTTATTCGTGGCATGAAGTTAAGATTTCTTAAGCACGGTAGTTTTATATATGATGTCCGTCTGTATATATTGTTTGCCCATGTTTTCAAAATTGCAGTGCAGAATTCCGAGTAAACAGAGACGTGTATGTCTAAGTAGCCTGTTGGCTAACTATTGTATGTGTGACATAAAGTATATAGTAACTTCCCTTAGCACATCAAAAACTGAACATGACTCAACGAAACTTTATTTTATCATAGTTTTCCCGCTATCGGTTTCACAGAAGTTGTCGACACTTCGTAAGGACGTTGAATGATATGAATTTGTATGTATATTTGTCGAGGTTGAATCCATTTAAAACCCTAGGAGGGATTGAGTGAAATCAAGCGTCCCCCGACCTAGAGAGAAGACCGAAGGTTGCATTTTCCTGCAGATAAAAGAAGAACGAACTTGGGGTCTGTTTGTTGTAAGAGGAGAACTTTGTTCTGTGCTTGTTTGAACATATAGTAAGTAGTTGGCCAAGGAGAGGTGGTAGACAGAGACAGGGAGAGGGGGGAGAGGGAGATGTAGGGGGTTTGGCCGGCCCCGGTGGATGGTTCGTGGTCTTTCTATCTATATTAGGGCGACCGCCATGCCTTACCCGGCTTTGGCTATATTTGGTTCACACGTGCCCCGCCCCTTATGTCCAACAGCCTCGGGGGGTAAGGGGGGGGGGTGATCTTCATCATCAGTGGGTGTTAGGGACAGTGAGGGACCTTCTGGGAACCCTGTGAGAGGTCCTTGGAAGCGAATGATTTTCGGGTAAAGCACCTACAGGTAAAGGACCTATATATCCTATAGTTTTCGATTATATAGCAATTTCCATTAGCCCTGCCCGGTGGGGGCGGAATTTAACCGTAGTCAGGTGGTCACATGGGTACCACATCGTTTATTTTGAGGGAAGGCTGGTTTAATGGTTATTTCTAGATTGCTAAGGATGTACTCGTATTTCAGTGCATATCTGCTTTTGCTATAGACATGTGCAGAAAAAAACAAAAAAACAAATAAAAAACTCCAATAATGATATGAACATATACAAATACACAGACGAAGGTGCCACTTCGTGAATTTAAAGAGGTATCGCGGTGATTTTGAGCTCAGATGCCATGACTACGAGGCTACAGAAATAGATTACAGAATTATCTAAGCGTTGGGTTTAAAGTTCGATATATAAATTATACACACACACACACGTGTAAGCGTGTCTGTGTATATTTGTAACCACATGTCGAACTATCGCGATTTAAATGAGTGAGACCGTGCTGTTAAGAAATCAGGTTTTAAATATAAATGTATAGTCTATAAGTAAGAGTACATACCAGGATCCTGGTACGCACTAGATTACACAGCTGAGATTCGTCTTGTCCTTACACTTCAGGTTGTGTATTTTGTAGTATATTGCCTTTTCATTGGCGATTCTCTTGCGAGTTGTTGTGGTGGTCTGGTTTGTTTCTGTCTTTGAGGGGCCCTTAATGCTCGCAGTCAAAACATGTTTGGCTTTTGTTTTGAGTTATTAATTAGTCCCTCTAGCTTTTCTCTATTCTTCATGAGGACACTGTCTTTTCAAGAGGCTAAAAATGGTTTTATTTTTTATTTTATATTTTTTTGAGGGGGTCATATTGAGGTGCTTTTTTATTAATTTATAACGAAATTTACGTTTGTGCATTTTGTTAAGAACTTAAGATTGACGCTAACGACTTCGAAACTGTTGTTGTTCAAAGAAACTTGGACGTAAGCCATTGGAACCTTAGAAGATTATAAGATTTGAGGGGGAAGGATTTGAAGAACAATCGTTTGTGTAATAAAAGCTCCCAATAATCATGTTATTTGGGAAGGTGACAAAATCGTGCATTATTAAAGTTGCTCCTAAACACTGGACTATGATTGTCCGATTAACACTCATTGAAAGAGTAATGATTAGGGAAACAAAAAGTTCTGTTAACCTAAAAGAAAGAACCATTTAGTACTAACAGTGCCTTAAGTTTCAAACTTTTTGTATTTCTAAACTATTTAGTTTTATAGTACGGTCTTTGGCTTATTATCTACGTGTCACCTGCTCAGAGGTGCTAGTACTAAACTATATACAGTGGTACTAAACAGTGTATGGTAAATCGTTTATTAATATAATTTGTCGACCACACAATATACAAAGGGGTGTATGAAATACTTTGATCCCCGAGGGGATAGTGCAAAACGTGGCGTCACAAAGAGCTTCCGCCATGTTTAGTCCTAGCAAGGTCTAGAGAATATAGGGCACCTCGGAGAAGGTGACGCGTAGATAACATGCAAAGTAGCATCGAGTCTGTTACATCCAGAATTTTTAAAATTTAATATGTCAGTCGAAATCGGGAAACGTACGAAGTTGGCAGATAACTACAAAACAAAATTGTCTTTTGTTGGATAAACATGCCACATTTAAGTGTAATTTGTGTCTTATTACCTCTTTTTCACGTAATTAGATATCCGCAGTACAAATGGGTTGTAAGGAAAACAAGATTTTGTCTTTTTAATAACTTTATCCGGATTTATTCATCTCTTGATTACTTTTCCTTTATTATCATACATATACCACGTAGGAGGACGGTATTTGGTCTAGTAGCTTATCAGAAATGTGTGAGGAATGCGAGAAGTTAAGAGGGCGTTTTGGTTATAACAGTTGCATACATAGTATATAGTAAAAACTGTCTTGCAGATTCTGCATTTATGAAGTGTCATGTTCAGTTTTAAGGCAGTTATAGTTGCATTTACGTAGTACGGTACTTCAGAACTATTTCGAGTTGACAAAAGCAGTATTCTTTTCACTTTTATATTTATATATATTTTCAAAAGTACATCGTGCATCTACATCCATCGCCTTCTTTGCAGGACCTAGTACGAGAGGAATATCTCGGAGGGGGCTCCTCGAGTGCTTCGGATTCCTCATCGCCTCCGACGCCTTCGGATACACCTACCCCAACTCCGGCGGGAGTTGGTGTGGGAGGACAACCTGCTCATGCCATAGTCAGCCAGGCCCTGCCAGTCCATCTACCGCCTGGGATAGTCTTAGCGCCTTCTGTCGCAGGTAATTTGTTGAATATTCCCTTTACGCTCTCTGGAAACCTTTGTTTTACATTAACCCTTTGACCAGAGCTCATTACAACAGTGTATTTGCGTTTGTCTAATGATGTTTGAACTAAAATCTAGACCTAACCTAAGAAAAAATAAATAAGTAAAAAATACTAAAATGCTTATCGGAGGAATAATGTGTGTCATGCATGCGTTTCAAAATCAAATTCATTCTGCGTTAATGTAATATCAACCACGATGGAAAACTTAGTAGACCCAGTATAATCGAGTACCGTAGTGTGATGTAATCACCATCGCTCCCGGGGACACACTGTTTTCACTCCGTAAGAAATCAATAGGGCCGAATTTGAAAGGGACAGTAAATCGTTAATAGAGGTGTGTTAGCATTGCGACCCATATATTTTGATTAAGAAAAATAAAAATTTATACGTGAGCATGTAAAAAATACTTGATCTTCAAACAATTTCTTACGGAGCGAAAACAGCCAGGTGGCCCAGCACGTGACGCTCGACGTCACGGCGGCTACGGTCTTCTGTTTCACGTTTAGCATTTGCCAATTACATCATCATCGTCGTCAGGGGAAGGAAAGGCAGATCGATTGTTGTTCTACAATATAACTGAAGCAAACTTCCCAAAAGAAATGTTGAGCTTATCTACAATCGCATTTCAAGTCAACTAATAGACTTACGTTGATTTTGGCAAATATCTAGAACATCAGTAAGATTGCTTGTACGCTTTTGTAATAAAAAGGGTTCCTAAGTTTTTACATGCACTTTGAGCGGATAAACGGTGTGAGATAAATGTGGTTTCGCAGATTTATTTGTTCATTCTTGACGCCCTTAAATTAATTTTCCTTTTCATTAGCAATAGCTGTTTGTTTTTCGAGGCTTTTGTTTTCTTTACAGTGTTAGATAGGGTTTATGATTATGCTAGGTCATGCACTTGCAGTCCAAATGTTCTCGTATATGGGGACATACCGTACATTCTCCCCTGCTCCTAGGATCTCCAGGAATTGGTTAAATTCTGTATATTTTGAGTATTTTGTATATAATATACTTTTTACATTGAACTTGTGTAACTAGATATTTTATCAGGACCTAACGTCAAGTCAAACAATGAGAGCACACACTTCAGATCAATTGAAAAATTGCGAAGATTATCTGGCAAATAGCAGTTCAGAGCAGTACTAGCCTGAGTAAGGAAGATAGCAAAAGTAAATATTTTAAATAGCTTAATCTGATATTGCCATTCATTTGTGTGTGTGTGCAGATACTTAATGTAAAGTAAGGCAAGAATCTGTTATAGTTATTGATAATGCAAAGGTATGTATACACTTGGGACCTTTGAAGATGACATTTTTGTGTATTAGTAGTTGGTTTTCCTTATGTTGTGATTTTTAATAAATTTAAGTTTTATGGTAATGACACTCTCAGACTGGCAGTGAGAAATCTCCACATTCCCTTAAAACAGCAACTAAATCAAATTAATCTAATCTAACATTAACATTGATTATTTTTATCAGTATTAAAGTAGGGTATATAGAACAGGACTGTGACAGGTATCTAACATAGTCTATACAAGTTTTAAAAAAATAAAGCCAATTCTCTCAAGCTCAATTAATGGGTCTTATTGCTTGCATAAGTAATCTAGACACTTCCCAACATAAGACCTGGTTAGATTCTTTCCCATCAGGTGTAGATTTGAATTTGTCAGTCTTGAACTGAATAACAAATATGTCAGTTCTTCCATTTATGGAGTACCCGTAATGACACATTGGGAAATCTCCTTTTCACGCATTATTAGTTTAAACTATAATTGCATTTATTCTTCAGTTAATTTTCTTTATTTACTTTGTTGTGCACTGCCTTGGCTGACATACTTTTTTAGCCTTTTACTGTACCTTCATTCATTCCCACTTCCTATTTTATACTTGGAGCCCAATGGAGTCCAAACCTTTAAATACTGCTCCAGAGTGTAGGTTTGAGAATTTCCCTCAACGCCACCATTAAATGATCCCAGTACTTTGCCTCATTTGCTTTCTGGGTCTGATCAAAAACTAATTTGAAGAGTAATTAATTTCGTTGACATCCTGCAGGAGCCTATTAGCGTATACTGATTACCTTATTTTTTTCCCCTTGGTGGAGGGCTGACAGTTTATGATCACTTCAGTGAAAGGTTAACCAAAGGCTGGAACAAAATGCTGTGGAGTCACAGGTGTGTCTTGGCTTAATTGACCAACTATCCAATAAGTATGACAAGCCCTACAAAAGCTGGCACAACATCCTTTTGTCAGAAATAGAGAATTTTTTTTAAATTTTGGGGAATTCTCTTAAGACACTCAAGATTAACAGTATATGCTTCAGTCAAGGAAAGTTTCAAAAGTTTCAATTAGCTTTACTTGGAATGTATAACAGGAATGTCATAGTGATGAATAGGCTTCCAAAATATCTCTTTTAAGTGCTGCTTATTGAGTGGTAGGGAGGTGAGATGGATAAGTCAAGTTGGATTGTGTGTGTTGTGTTTGCTTCAGGAGGGAAGGACATTATTTACAGTACTGTTTATTTCTCACTGACAGTGTGTTGCTTGGCATCAATAATATAATTATTACATTTCTGAATACATTTCACTAAATCATTTCAAATACTAACTAATGTACCTGAAGCCCATGTGGGCCTGGTTGTTTTGAAGAATTTTACAGTTTTAAAAGTATCACTTGTAGTGTCATTTCTTCTGCTAGACATATATGTACAGTACTATGTTTAATGGAAATGTTTTATTGAATAAGTATCTTGCAATAACAGAATTGGTCAACACAGTCACTTATTATGTTTGTTTTGACTGGTACCAGATTCCAGTAATATACTGCTTGGCATACTCCCCAAATGGTATAAGAAAATAAAATTGCAAACTACCTGCACATATTTATTATGTAAATTATCAGTACATGTGTAGGAAAATTGGTGTACTATAGTACACAGTACTGTGATCATAAGGGATGTACATGGTGAAATTGCTCTGCATTGCACTTTGATATACTACGAGAAAAATCATTATCATAGCACACCCTCATTAGATGCCAAAGGTTAAAGATAACAAGAATCATATAGGATGGACAGTTCGTAATGCATTATTAAGAGAACTTGTGGTGCTGTTCATGTAAGCAGTCAGAAATGATAGTGAGTTGATATGGGACACACTGAATCATTATCCACTAAGCACTAGCCTTTTTGTACATTTTTCCAGTCAGGCAATTGTGAATAGTATCAGTTATCATAGTTACACTGGGGAAATAATGCTTTCAGTTTTCAAGAACGGCCTGTGTCGTCTTCATATTAAGGAGTGCTTTTCTTCTTTACAATATACACAATACCTTTGCATATTTTTGCCATAAGATTTGACCCTACAAGTGAATGGACATATCTAGCTAACTTACAGTGTGAGCCGTAAAGAATAGTACCCTACTAATTAAGAGTTGCTTGTGTTGTGATGGTGGTTCCCTACTGTAGGCTTACAACATGTGACCCTAGCTGCAGTTGTAAACCGGCCCCATGTCACTACTGTTACTGCTGTTGGTACAGCTCCATCAGCAACTGTTACTTCAAAAACCTCCTCTACTAACACTGCAACTACCCTGTCAGGTTAGTATTTAAACTGATCTTTTGCAGATTTTTCTTTGAATAAGTACAGTATACAGTGACTGTTTATTTATTATGTTTTTTTTTAACAGTTTGACACATGGATAAGTAATTTTAATAAGGATGAAGATTTTGAACTATTTAAATGAGAGTAAAATCATCAATAGAACATTGCAATGAAGACTGAAATTAAAGTAGCCAAAAAGTTTTATTTATATGCCCTAGGGTATTAAAGATAGTTTTGCCTTTCATTCTTGAGTCACTCTTAGCCTTTACATCTTTGTATATTTGGTGCTTTTTATTTCCAGCCTTGCAATCTTCAGTATGTAGATCCTCCTCCTACTTTAAAAATGATTAGTCTCGTTAGTGTCTCAGTTCTTGTTGGTTGCCTTTCAGAGTTTAAAGACCATGACAAACTGAACTTTTCAGTCTGCAGTAGAAAACATCTTAGCAGAAATGACTATACTTGATTTATGAAAATTTGGCTCTAAAGCCAAGCTATGGGACACCTTTAGCCATTCAGTAATTAAGACTGTATATTATTATTAATAGGTGTTAGTTTTTCCAGACCTCTGAGTCTCAAGTAGACTCTTCTCGGGCTGGTGATTAAGACAAGAGGAGTTGGAGTGGTTGTACAAAAAGATGGAAGGAAGAAAGCAGGAATGGAGGCAAATTACTAGACAAGGTGCAGCTAGGGGCTTAAGTGATACTGCAAACAATCTTTAGTAATGCTAGTTTACCACATTAGGTGCACGGATGGGGAGAAGTTATTGATATTCTTTTTGTGGTGTTCTTTAATACAAGCTTTTATTATATTATTTATTTCTGTATCAATTTAGTAAATATTTCAAAATGGCAGTATACTACTTTCAATGCACTTCTAATGTCACAATACAATAAATAATCCTGAAAAGTTTTTGTCCTGGAGTTGAGGGTTTAGTCAAATTTTTTAAGTTAATTGTTTTCAGTTGATTTACTTGCAGCTCATGTAAAGGTGTACTATTTGACATATCCGAGGAAAGTATTCTAAACAACATGCCACATCAGAAAAAAAAATTTAGAACACATTTGTTCATTAAATGGATCCTTTTAAGTTCTTAAAACAATATTCCAGGGGGAAGTATGATGGTTGGTGGCACTGGAGGCTCTGTGATGTATGCAGCACCTGGTGGTGTGGTATATGCTGCCTCTCAGAATTCATTACCTGAAGGTAGTACACCAGTTCTTCTCAACCTTCCCCATGGGCTACAGGTAGCACATGACCAAAGTAAGTAGTATACTATACTGATTAAGCTGACTAATTTTATTTGTTACTTGAGCAGTTATTCAAAAGTCATCACCTTTCTTTTCAGATAATTTTGTATTGGTATCTTTCTTCATTTTGTATTAGTATCTTTTTTTTTTTCTTCTTTTTGTATTGGTATCTTTTTTCATTGTTAGCCAATTTACAGCAACCTTCAAAACATGTCTAGATAGTATAATGTAAAACAGGATTAAGTGCCAGAAAATTAGATGCAAGTCAGTACACGAGTACTAAGTTGAGTGTCTCATTTCTGGGTTAATGTATTTGTGTATATATTGCCTTTTATATTGTATACTATGAAAAATTGTGGCATTACAATGCATACTGTTATTTTACTTTACTGTACCATAATGCCTGATGTTTTGCTTTGTTTTTTCATGTCCATTGATTATAATATTTGATAAGCTTTTCAGAAGTTGATGTAATAAATTGAAACACTTGAATTATCAAGCAACAAGCTGTACTTCTTCAGATTTTCTACTCCAAATGTGTCTGAGTGCAAATGGCTGGAGCTGCAGCTGGTGCAGTGTTTTAAGATTATGAAAGTGTTTTGGGTGCAGGCTTATGCTATGTAAGAATTTACCATTTAACCCCTCTAACATATCATAGTTTCACTTTTTGATAGCTTTTGTACCTTACGAGCAGGGCAAGTTATCATTGTAGTAATTTCATAAACAATGTTTTAAGTTACTACTCCTTTACGAGTTAACATAATCTCCCAGTGCAGAAATGAATTTTCATAACTGGGTAATTCTTGTCTAGCAAAGATAATATTCCAAAGGGATTGGGATAGGCTTATGAAAAACCTTTGGTCTCGAGGATGCACAGTAAATTTCAGCAGCTTATTTTAGGAAACAATTGCCTCTTAAATGTCAGGAAATATGGCGTGTAAGGTCATGAAGCTTTAGTGGTGTCTCGATGATTATTCTTTCTCCTCTTCCTTGTTGTCCTCCTCCTTTTCTTCTGCCTCTTCATCAGATCTGCACAAGTGTAGAAGAATGCCAAAAAGGCTCTCTACTAGAATATTAATTCTTCTCGTAAACATTGTTCTTTTGTTGGGAGAGAGGGCAATCACAGCACCAATTAACTCATGGAGACAGGCAGTATGCTGTTGACTAATCTCTATCGCATGGACCCACTCTTGCTCGGTCATGATGGGTGACTCCATTAATTCCTTGTCTAAAGTCCTCATCTACACACCCTTCTTGGGCGAGTTGGATCAGCAAAAATTCCTTTTTTCATGTTTCTTCAGAAGTACACAGCGGTCAACCAGATGCATTCCAAGGAAGATGGATGTATGGTAGACAAGTTCATTCACTAAGGTCGGTCTTGGCGACAATTGGTCTTGATACCTTGTTGCTTCAAAGAATAGTTCAATCTAGGAAGATGGTTTAGTCTGTCTTTCAATCTTGACACAACAAAGCTGTTGCTGTTTGGCTCTATCTTTACGGACTGTGGTCATAACAGACATCAACCATAGGTTCTCGGACTAGTTTCAACCATATATCCTCCGACTGATTTCCTTGGGTTGTGTGGTGGCTGCTCAACAGTCATGTAGATCAGCCCAGCTCTTGAGGGCAGGAAGAATCTCGCCTAAGGTGTACGGCTGCAAAAGAGGGTGTGTGGGTGGGACTGGCCTCCTACCTTCTCAAAACTGTCATGTGCTGGACAGGCATGCCTATAATATATAGCTCTTCTTAAAGGTGAAAAGGTGAGTTTACAATAGGCTTCACAGAGTGCTACATACATAAGACTCATCACCAACTCCTCCCAAATCCTTGTTAGCCCCACCTACTGGATTGCTCATTAGGACTCACACCACACCACTAAGTAACTCGGCAAGCTTGATGGCTGAAGACCCAGACAATCCGCTGACGACGATCAGCTGTCATCCAGTTCGCCATTATACTGTAATCGCCGTGGTGGAAGTGAGAAGAGATCCATTGTTTGATTGAGTATTATCAGCATCATCCATGTTTATGGAATGTAAGATTATCATATAAAAATAGAGAAGTACGTGGCTGTTGTGGAAAATCATGCTACTGGTCACAGCACTCGCGTAGTGTAGAAGCAATCAACATTGTGCAACATGTTACGCCACCCATGTGGGCGGGCATATGCTGTCAGAGATGACAACCTTTAGATGCAACTCTTACCCTCTCTCAAGCAAGGGGTGAGAGGGAATGACAAAGTACAGACCTGTTGGTTATATTCAGCTTTATTGTCCCCAACAATATGGGTTCATTCTACAGGTAAAGTGAATATACCTGCCAACTGTATGGAGGGGATTCCTCCCCTTCCATCAGCAGCCAACTACCAATATCCACCCTGTTAAACAGCTAGCTCCAGCTTGCACTGAAAGTACATAAATCCCATATGTAAATACCTCAGGTTTACAAGTTATGATGAATACCAGTTACTTTATTTTATGTAATTTTATGCATTATTAAACAGTTTAGTGCATTAACTGATGTCCAACATTTTCATATGAAAAAATAAGCTCACTGAGGAACTTTGTTGCTCCTCAAATCTCAATCTTTAGTATTAGAGTATTACTAGAAGTAGAGACTTGCGATTTGTGTATGATAATTATATCAAACAAATGAAAGAGCTGAAATTAATTTGAGAATTAAATCCAGTATAAGAAATTTTACCTGTGAAATAAACGAATGTAGCGTTCTAAATTCTTCTATTTTCAGATGGCAGCACCACAGGATCTCTAGTCACCCTCCCCATGGCTTTAACATCAGCTGCTTTACATCAGTCTGCCGCAGCAGCAGCAGTGGTATCTGCAGCTTCAGCAGCAGCAGCAGCTGCAAATTTGAACAATAATAATAGTAACAGCAACAATACTAATAGTCAGGCATTACCAACAGATCTGTCAATGCATATTAAGAGAGAAAAGAGAAGCTAAGATTAGTAAAACCTAGTTGCTTTTGCAGTTATAAGTGCCTTTTTTATGTAAAAACAAAATAACTGGTGGTACTAACATTTCTATATTTAAAAGTATTTTATAATGCAGTGCAGTTTTAAGACTATACAACCCTGTATACTGTTATAAAAGTCCTTACCCCCCTCTCTCTTTTATATTATATAAAATTAGTTTGTTCTATGACTCCTACTCATCAGTGTCGTAACTTTAGTGATTATTAATCATTATTTTATTGTTTCAGTAATTCATTCATGTTTTCAAATATAATCTTATTACTAAATGTCTTAATATTTGTTGGTAATCTGAAAGAAATCTATCTGATCTTGAGCTTGCATCTCTTAAGATAAGTATTTTATGGAGCAAACTACTGTAATCATAACCTTACATACAAGCATTAACTTGAAATATTAATTATTACCATAATTACAGTATACATGTGTGCATAGATATATGGGCTGAGGATGATTACTGCACTTTTTAAATGGCAATACTAAGCTTATAGTGTGCAAATGGTATCTTATCTAGTAAATTATGAACGGATTAAACATGCATACCCACAACCAAATTTATTAACTTGGGCTTTTGAAATCAGGCTATGAACTGGAAGACGAATGCATTTTTGTCTTCAAAACACTATGTTGGAGAGTTAACTGTTTATATAGTAATTTAAATAAAATATTACTGATCTTTGTCTGTTCTACTAACTTGAAATACTGTAGAAATTCCTAACAATTACCCGTAGGTCTAAATTGGAACACTGAACAGTGTCAAGTTTATTGTAGAGGAATCACAATATGTTATACTTTCAGACTAGATTGATATACTAGTAGCAAATTACCAGAGTACTATACTGTAACTTATTGAACAGATTACTCATGATTCAGACTGTGAAAGTCTGAAAATATAGGAGTCCAAAGAATTGGTGTTAAGGAAGCTGAGTGTTCAGAATATTATTTACTGTATTTTTTATATGAGTAACTTACCAGATAATTACTTAGCTTATAGCTTCCACTTACACAGCAGTTCAGGATTCAAAAAATGCGGTAGCGTTCTTTTGTTTTTGTGTAGGTAATGATCCTGCCTACCTCTGGGGAGGAATAGGTACAACGTAGCTAAAGAGCTCAATTTATTTCTGCCTGTCAATGATATTACATGGTTGTTCCACAGTCTCATATTTCATGGTTCACCAGGTGGTTGTGTTATCTTCATTTGATGACTTATTCAGTTCCTTTGGTGGTGCCCTTTTCATCAGCTTAGTTAGCTTCCTGATTTTGAATACTGACTGTGACTTATCAATTTCATTAAAATGTCAGATTCTAGTTTGTCTAGTATCAGATATTGTAGTTTCAATGAATTTGTCAGATTATAGTTTGTCTAGTATCAGATATTGTAGTAAGGACTGTAAGACCAGGCTTACCCTGGTCTTACATCTGCCAAATACTTGCTGTGAGACTGTATTTTCACCTGACATTAGAGTTATTGAATATAAGGACTGGGATTCAGGGAAATAAGAAATGGAAAGTGTTTTTGGCAAAAAACAAGAATCAATCGAACCCCTGGCCACGTTCCTTTGTCGTCAAAAGTTCAGTCGATATCCTGGGCCAGTCAAATCAGGAGAGAGTACTGTGCTCAGTTAGGACATTAAAGTGTTATAATGAGAAAACAAAAGCCATTAGAGGCCACTCTCAAAACCCATGGTGTTGAGTAAAAAATCTCTCGCAACCATTATCTATGAATGCATTAACCTTTTTACTTGGGAATTTAATTACAGAACAGCTTTTGAAGATTCAAGATGAAACTTCCTTTGTGTGAAGTGAAAGCCCATGAAATTAAGGCAGTGGCCACATCAATGGCTTTCAAGAAAAAAATCTGCAATTTTGCAGGCTACCTTTTGAAAATGCAAATCTGTTTTTGCAATGCATTACCTGCATGACATCAAAACTGTTTATGAAAAAAGCAGTACACTAGAGGCCCCTTTTCAGCGGCTGGCATCGTATTGGGGGAGGAACTATAGGAGTTTGCCTTATATTTTCCTCTCTCTCCTCTCCTTGATGAAAGATTGTTGAGTTATTGGGAAGCCTGGGAAGGTACTATGTACCTAGGGTACTGACCAATAATTGGTTTTCATGGTTGGGTTAGGATGCATTTTGTGTGTGGTGTAGGTGAATGTTATCTGGTCCTTTTTTTTATTATACTACACCCAGGGCAAGGGCAAACATATATATGCGGTATAGATACCATTTGGATTGTTAATTTTGGCAACTTGCAATTTAATCCTACACTGCAAAGTCCCACTATAGTAGAGGCGACCCTTGGCTCCACTGCCACACGGCTACAGGTCGAGGAGCTTAGACTAGAGGCAGTATCTACCTGCTGCAGCTCCCTTACCAGGTAAGGTTACAAGCATGTTTTCTATGCTAAATAATTTCTATTTCAAGTGCATCCCTATATCTAAGTGGTTTTTTTAATACGTCCATATCCCACCACCTATCAATGTGGGAATCAAGCTATATAATTATTTGGTAAGTTACTTATATAAAAATGACATTTTTATAATAAAATTTTGTATATACTTACCAAATAATTACATGATCAGAGCCCACCCTCCCCTCTCATGGACATGGCATAAATGAATTGAGCTCTTTAGCTACATTGTACCTATTCCTCCCTGGAAGTTGGCAGGGTCATTGCCTACACCAAAACAAAAGAACACTACCATGCTTTTCAAATCTTCAGCTGCCGTGTAAGTGGAAACTATAGCTATGTAATTATTTGGTAAGTATATAAAAAATTTATTCTATTATAAAAGTTATTTTCAACTGTAAACAACTTCACTGCACTTACTAGACTTACTTCCATGATCCAGAAAATCCTAGTCTGTCTAGACTTGAATTGGTCAAGGTCCAGAATAATCTCATTACATATTCCATCCTGCCTACTGGCACAATCTCCATTCCTTCCTCATTTCTGTGTAATGAAAATGAAGCATGGTTTAGGGTCAGGGAGCATACCATTCCCTTCATATCATATGAAACAACTTGTTTCAGAATGGTTTCACATAACCCTATTAATCTTATAATAAAATTTGAATGTCTTCCCAAGGTGTTAACAGCAGGATACAGTACCTGAGAAAGCTTAAAGATAAGACCAACAGTCAGGTGCTATCAACTGGGATCTTAGAGTATTGCTAATTTTTTTCTAAGCAAAAAGGTACCATTGTTTATCTGACCACTCCCAATTTGTCGCATCTGACATGATACACAGATAACAAGGATCCCAATCCAAACATAAATTGGAGGAGTTACATGATCCGCCAAGAACAACCTTGCAAGTACAGTACTATGAAGCATGCTGACACTAAAGATAGGTGAAATTAAGCTCATACACCACATTCACAAACACTGCCTTTTACTGCATCATAACACAATCCCCAAATTTTAATCCCCAAAATCACTGATGATGACTAAGCAAGTGAGACCAAAAAAAATTAAATACTGATACTATTCACCTAGTAAACATGAATAAAATATAAATGCCACTGACATGACTGCTTATTCCAATGAGAAGTACATTAATACTTTTTATCAGACTTAAAAAGCATAAATTTCATCCGAATGGAATCCCCCCAAAGATAAATAACACTGGGAGAAAATGCATCCAGTAACCTGCAGTGAGTAGTAGTACATAATAACAATCCCAACACTACATCAACACACTACTTAACATTAAGAAAATCAAGTAAATGAATGAAAGGTCATATGAGAATTAAACAAAATGCATAAACACTGTGGCTAGCAAACACATCCTAGAAACTCGTATGTTGTCTCTGGAAAAAAAATAGGGGAAAAAAATTCCTTCTCTATCTTGAGAATAATACTCTATGGAGCCTTATGGAAAAATATATTTCTGCATCAGTCAAAGTCCAGCGAAAGTGAAATTTTCTTATTATGGAAATAATGATTAATAGGGTTGTGTAAAACGTATGGAAAATTTTGGTGATCCGGCATTACTAGCAAGCTGACAAAACGAGGAAGGAATTGGATAAAAACTGCAGAGCAATTCAATTATGGTACTACTCCCGTTGCTGAATAACCACTGGTTCCATGCAACGTAAAAGCACCATACAAACAAACAATTATGGTACTATTGATGTTTATTTAAGGTCTATCACAAGAAGAGCTGTGGACTAATGTCTAAAACCTACAGAAAGAATCATCACAAGAGCTTCAAGAGATTGTCTACTGGCCAAAATCCCCAACATGTTCCAAAAACATCCTGGGATTCTGGACAACTAAGAGCCTCACTTTTTATGTAATTGGATAATAAACTACAAGAAAAAGGCAGTTTGGGAGGGAGATCATTTCACAGCAAGCTCATTACTTGTAAGTAGCTAAATCACAATTTACTGGTAAGTTATAAAATTCATGCAACTACAAATCCCTAATATGAACACAATCCCCATTAGAACTCGGGATACTGAGATATGCAAAGGAAACCAAGACTAGGATAAAATGGACTGTCATAGTTTTAAAGAGAAAACCCTTGAAATTACACTGAAATGGGAGGGTTTGCCAGTCAAAGTGTATTCATCAATTAAACAAAATACAGCATAGGATTGTACTATATTTGTATGGAAAAATTGCAAAAGTTTTAAGCCAACTTGAAGAAGAGGAAGAGCACTAAATGACTCACCTTGTGGGATGTCCTGCAAAATAGGGACTAGTGTGGTGAAGACAATGACTGCCCATACGTATTACATATTCTATTGTTACCAAAGATCATAACAATTAGCAACCAGGCCAAAACATATCCTAAAGTAGTTCATGAGTGTGTGTTAACTCCATGATTTGCTGAGGGGGTAATGTACATGCTATTAAGAATTCCTCTCTCCCTGCTTACTGGAACATATAAAGAAAAAATATTCAGATGTGACCACTCCACAAACATTGACTCCTTGAAGATAGGAAAGCAACACTGACTAGGCAAAGAAATTTAGCGAGTCCTTTATGGCCAATCTGCAGAGGAGAGTTTCCCATCACCTGTTATACTACTACATATACTGAAACTTCAACTGTGATCCATTTTATATTATTTTAACCTACCAAGCTCCACCATTATTGACAGATATCATTCATTTATTTTCCTATCTAATACTAAGGCACCTCTACTTGATGCACAACTAGAGGGTCTGCCCTCCCAGTAATTAATGAAAACTGCTTAGTAACAAAGATTGGCATAGTATAGTCTACAAGCACTGAATCCAACTTGCTTACTGTACAGTGTACAGAAATTCCACATCAATTACTTGATGGCCTCTCTTACCAAGTATCCAATTTATTATATGTAATAATTTACCAATTATTTAATGTCATACTTACTTCCATGATGAGCTGCTTCTAAAAATATTAGTGCATAACACCCTAGTTAAATTGAATTGAATAAAAGTCACCTAGCTAAAATTACTTAACTGTTTGTAGTAATGTTAAAATTCACAAAACTCATACAATACATATAAATCCTATATTTTGCATTGCTTGTTAACACAAGTAACGCCAAGGTCTTTATTAAAAAAATTAGTAAGTGAAAATATATATATAAAAAAAGGGGGGTTGGGGGGTCAAGCAGATGCGCTGCAAATAGTATGTATACCTGAAGAAAATACATACAGGAACATATATATATATATATATATATATATATAATATATATATATATATATATATAATACTATACACACACACACACACACATATATATATATATAATATATATATATAATATATATATATATATATATTTATATATATATATAAATAGATATAGATATTATATATATATATATATATATATATATAATATTATATACAAACACAAAATGGCAAATATTTGTGTGGTACACTACATCACTGTACTTTATTGCATTAAGTAAATGTCAATAAAAAATACCATACAAGAGTAAGGATGGGAGGGGGGTCACATAAAAGTGTGTTTCTTAATGTGATGCATGTGTACATTATAGACAGACTAACAAAAATTACATAATTACTGTACTATACACAGCACTGGAATGCATTACATAGATATCAATAACGTTACCAAACTGCATTTAATACCCTGTACATTAATTTTGTGCATTAAATATAAAATGACAATTAAAGTACCAAACAATATAAATGCCAATTAAAATACCAAACCATATTTGATAAATGAACAGTAAATTTTATGTTATCTTGGAGACACGTAACGATGCTCACATGAAACATGACAAGCATGCGCATGACAAAATCACTTTAAAAAGTAGTTTTAATGCTGTTTACATAGCAAGTTTATTTGGTTCTTCATTCAATTGTATGCCAGCATGTGCTAATACCCAACAAAAGTTAACTTGGATACTCTGCTCTGAAAACACGTTTGCAATACACTTTTCACTTCTTAAAAAACTGTAAAACTACCTTCATCAATTAGTGTTTTCTTCCATGGTAAGTAAAATTCCATACACCTCTGCTGTGAAATGTGAGGCCTTCATAAGAAAAGCACCCTTACAATTGAAACCTTTTACTGTTTATTACAAACCCAACACGAGTGCTGAACTTGGAGCCATCAATAAACCCAATACTAGTGCTGGACTTGAGCCATCAATAAAACCATTCTCTAAGATGTGCTCCATAAAACATGACCAAATTTCCTCTCTATCCTCATTATAGCTCCTAAGTAGTGGCTGTAAAAGGACACTGGTGACAACTTCCAAGGTGGGGGTGTGATATTTTTAAAATTCCCTACCAAATTTCTTATGGTATATTAAAATGATTTACACTCTGCTTTACTCTAAACCCAAAAGGTTGGGGATGATACGGTGTGAGTCTAATAAAAATCAAAGACTAATTCTTTAGAGGCAGTTTTTTTAAAGCAAGGGAATCAGGAAGTATCTGCAACCCATAACAAGTACAGACCACACATTGTCAGGGAAGGTCTAGAGGCAGCTCCCCAGCATCAACTAACAAGAAAGGAACTGAAGAGGATTTAAAAGAACCTGTGGCAAATCTAAATGCCAGTACGTATGGCAATCTGGATGACATTGAGGTATGCCACAATTCAGTTTCAATAAGTACGTACTATTTTACATGCCATTCATAAATTTCACTGAGTATATTACGTGTATATGGTCTGAAATAAGTTGGACAATCTGCAAACCAAGACATATGTGTAGGTACTTTTAAAATGTCTAATGCTTCCAAACATTTGTCTTTCAATGATTTCTCATGAGTAACCCCTTGTTAGCCTGTGGTCAAAAATTAATCCCAAAAAACAAACCTCTTGTGCCTATGGGATCCTTTCACCTTCAATGTATAGGTCAGTATAGATGAACTGCTCAAATACAGTCAAAATGCCCAATAGCCAATGTATACGTAAAGAAATTAAATCCATTCATGTCTGACATCTACTGTAGTAATTTTGTCTATTGCAAGTTAAATGTAGAACATGATGGGAATTATAGATGATATGCCATTATTGCCAGAGAAAACTGGCTCAAATAGCACACAACCTTGAGGAACTTCTACTTGGCTAAAAATGACAGGATAATTAACGGCAATTCCCACATCAAACATTAAATCACTACTACTTCATTTCTTTATGGATTCTCTGCTCCCTGAGAGTGTCTATGCCCTTTCGATTTTAATTCTGAGTATATAACCAGATTTCAACAAGAATATATATAGCTGAGTTTAGATCAACTTATATCTTTCTTGATGGTCGAGTACTTCATTCAATCTAATCAAAAGACAAAGGTACTTGGTTGTAAAAGCCTCATACAGGAAGACTCAAGGGTACTGGTGACAAACTGGTTACTGACTTGAAATTGAATGATAGTTCATTATAAAATTTTCCAATGCTTTCTACCCTTAATTCACTTGATCCCTTTGGTCTCTTCTTACACAAGTTTCCTATTTTAAATACCTTGTTCCAGTTTTCACCTCTCATATAAAACAAATCCTTTACGCAAGGTCTATGATACTGTGGTGTTGTTAAGCTATGTTACTTAATTAAAAAGAATTAAGAGATGATAAATAAATTACAGAAAAAAATACCTACACAAATAGTAATTGTGTTTTGAAAAATGAATAGCATATCTTCTGACAAGGTTAATTCCATTATATCAACAGTAAAATTAACTCGCTTACCTTTGGACTTGCTCTGGAGTGCAATACATATTCCACTGGATAGGCTAGTCACAAGATAGATCTTCGATAATATTGATAAATGTATGCCAGTGCTTTACTTATGATACTTTAGGCCATTACAGAATTTATTATTGTGAAGAAGGGAAGAGCCTCGCTGACAAGAGGGAACGATCATCTGACTGCTTGAGCCTTTGCTGACTAAGATATAATTTCAAACCTTTGCTGGAGAAGACAAAAAGAACCTTGCTATACACATTACCCTGGATTAAATATATGGCAACAGTTTTTGCTTTTGAAACTGAATACTATTTATAAACAAAAGATTTGTGATAACCCTTGCCAAGTGTTCGTGTCAAAATGAAAGCTTTATCTCTATTAAAATAAAGAAAAATTCAGCTAATAATGTCAAGAAACATGAAATACGATTAAGGGTTTTCTGAACCAGGTTCGCCAAATGCAGTAATTTAAACATCCATGGCACTTACGTATACTGTATTTACTGCAGCCTCAAAAACATTAAATGGCAGAATAAACATTTCACAAAAGTTTCCATCCCCAAAAATTACAAGCTGTAACAAGATGAAAATTATCATGCCATACCATGCCCAGTACATGATTCATCTTTAATTGTTCCCATACCTATGCTCAACACTTTACCCACAGTCTTAACGGATCACACCCAGTCAGCTTTTAGCAGACTTCCTCTTTCCATTCACTGCTGCAGTTTATCAGTATCGTCATTCTAGAAAGTTATCTGATGTAATAACAACCCCCAGTGCAAGAGTATTGATAAAGGTACGTGCTGCTTCTAAACCAAAGAGAAAGCATGATGTCCCTCTTAATAAGGAAAATTCCTGATATGAACAAATGAGCAAATCATAAGATCATGTTGAATGAATATACATATATGTACTGTAGCAAGCAAACAGGTTTTTTATTAAAGAAGTGTTAAAATATAAGGAAAACTATACATACAGTGTGTACTAATACTGACTGATACTCTAAGATGTTCTTTATTACCTGTTTTTATCAATTAAACTCTGGCATGTACCCTACAGTGTTTGTATGTATGTAGTACATGGGAATAACATTACATATGAAGGCTGCATATGGGCATATGGTTTGCCATCAACCACAGTTTCCACTACCCATAGAAGGTTCTGGAAATTTTATTACAGCTCATGGGAAAATAATGGATTATATATTTCTACTGTTTTCCTGTAAGCACAATCTCATACATATCCCTCAGTAGTATCAACTGTTTTTTGTAATGGTGATCAAAGACAAAAATATTTTGTTATCAGTCATAACAAATGTAATATTGCTTCTCAATCACTGGAGTATAAAACTATACATACCATTATGAGTTAATCATATGTCATGTATACAATAAATCAATGCCATATTTTTAAACTCCTAATAACTATGATGAATTGCAAAAGTAGCTCTAACTAGTTTTGATTAAAAAAAAGATTTATTTCTACCTATACTAATATGAAATACCCATACCTGGAAAGCTGTATAAACCACACAGAAAAAGTTTTAGTACTGTACATTACTGTATTCATACTTATACTGAAGGGACCACTTCATTTTGGGTGTACTGTACATGAATATTAATTATCAATTATTGTAGAACATTTTCAAGAATAGTGTAGTGTATAGTATATATATATATATATATATATATATATATATATATATATATATATATATATACAGTGGCACCTCGTTTGTCGAACGTTTCATATGTCGAACTTTCTGTTTTTCGGACAAAATTTTTGAAAATTTTGTATCGTTTATTGAACAAATGCTTGTACTTCGAACTGACTGATTATCTAGTGTATTCGAGGGCCTACTGGGTCTTACAAGTTAAACTGTATTCATTTATTTTTTATTTACAGTATATAGTTTACTGACAACAATATTCGACAAAATACATTAAAGTAAAAAGCATTTAATATAAAATTTAACATAACATTCAATATAACATTTTAGCATAAAAGATGTAACCACGGTGACGTCACGCCCAGCTGACTTGAGACTGAACGAGGGAGCGTTGATATGTTGAGGAAAGAAAATGAGAGTTAAAATATTACTGTATGTATGTAAAAGCAATAACAATTCACATAAAAAGGGAATTTCTCAATAAATTTAACGTAATGATAAAGTATGAAAACAATCAAATGCAATACAAAAAAAAAAAAAAAAAAAAAAATTCTTAATTGAGCCAGTGTCCAGTGTGCCGAGTGAGACGGTCTAGTTGAACAATATTATCAAAATAGTAAATGAAAGAACAAAGCTTTTCACAGTAAAATTTAGCACAATTGATTAATAAAATCATTCGTCATTGTGGTGATACACAGCTAACTTGAGGAAGAGGGAGGTAGCGTTTATATTTTTTAGGAATAATGAATGAATGATTTTAAGTTATCGTGCGTCGTGGTATTGTTGAGGAGAGAAGAAGGAGCATTAAAATCTTTTCTATAATATGTACATAAAAGCAGTACCAATTCACATAAAAAATAAAATGTTATTTCACAATAAATTGAACGTAATGATAATATATGAAAACAATCAAATGCAATACAGAAAAAAAGTCTTGATTGAGCCAGTGCTCGGTGTGCCGAGTGAGACGGTCTAGTAGAACCAAGGTCTAGAGAATATAAGGTCTTGTCATGCAGAGCTCAAACTGGGGTACATGATTAAACGGCTAGGTGCGTGACGTCACAATAACCGCAGTCAGGCCCCTTAACCCATAGTAAGCCTGCCTTTACTTTCTCTTTTTTTATTTTTCTAAATACTTTAAGCTATTCGATAATTAAATTAATAGTCAGATGTAGGTTCTTCATTCTACCTATGTTAAGAAGAATAATCATAAGAGAGATAATTAGCACATTTTCGCCAAATAACATTGAAATTATAGAAAACCTACCTTTGCTTTCTTCTTTTTATCCGTTATTAAATACTACTACTATCTGTTTCCGAAGGAAAATAATAGTTAGAATAAAAACTATTTTAATATATTAAATAATCATGAGCGAGTTCTAAAGAACATTCAAAACAATAATATAAATATATCTAAATTACACATTTAACAGATCTCCATAAAATCACATTTTGCACATATATAGCTATGTCGCTATCTTTTTCAATCGATGCACCACTTTACTGGAACTACTAATGTGTCTGTTCAAATTTCGAATTCTAAAAACTGTATGGCATGGAACAAAATATTTCGACTTTTGAAGTTATTTGGATGTGACTGCTAATTATATCCGCTAATTTAATTATCGCTCCTTTTAAGGCTGTTAAAACATTTTCCTCCCATGGTGAGAATCAAACATCTTATCCATACATTTGAAATGATCAAGAAACAATAGGTTTCATTAGTTTCCCTTCACTAAAGCTTATGGCACCAATCTTTGTGTCATCTTCCTTTGTTGCTTTTGCTCCTAAATATTCCAGTTGTGGAAACTTGCAAGCAATGAACCCGCCAACATATGGCATCTTCCCATGTTTGTTCTTCAACTTCCTGGTCTTTGAAGTCATCACTTTGATCATCCTTATTAAATACTGGTAAGCAAAATAAAATTGCTGATATACTGAGTTCTTTCTGAAGTTAATTTCCTTCGTCTTCGAATGATGCGTCTTGCTTGTCAGGGACGTGGGAAAATGAGGCGGATGTTACATTTTCATTGTTGCAGTTTTAAACGTTGCTCTTTGAGCTTACAAGTGTGCTGTCTTTTCTTAAAAGGTGGGCTCTCAGACGATGTTTAAAATCAACTGGTGATGGGTGATGATCGTACGCTCCCATTTGACTTTTGCAACCAAAAAAGTGCCCCAACCCAGTCCGATTTAGTCTGTAATTTAGAGTATACGTCATGCCAAGTTTTTATTTTGCCATTTTCAGCAAGTTAGACAAAGGATGGAGCATTGTACTTTTCTTCACTTTCATTTTTCTAGCGGTTCTATTCATGTCTTGAAAGATTTTGTCTTGCATTTACAGGTTTAGTCACGTAAACATTTCTTGATGATTTTCTATCTGTTGGCAGTCGAGAATAAAACGGATCAAACTATCTATCAACAAGGCGAATGAACTGGCTTGTAATTTTCCAGCCCTTCTCTTCAAATATCCTTGGTTGTCGAAGTGATCAAAAGATTCATAAGTACTTTTGGACAGCATTTGCACGGCAAGTTTCATTCGTTGCATACCTATAATAACATTGATATGTTTTCCAGAAAGTTTATAAGCTGTCCGAAGATCACTTCATTCCTCTTTATTAGCTCTCTGGGTGGACCATTGTGAGCGTATGTACTACATACAGTCTCCTTAAAGTGTTCCTTTACCCCATCCCCTTATGTTTCATGAAAATGGTCTGGTAACACAGCAATGAAGCCTGTTTGTCTTGTAACGACGGATGTGAATGGTCGAGCTATTGGATGCCAATGTTCATATTTTCTAATCACTACTGTAGACAATGTGTTAATGATAATAATGATATAAGAATAAAAGTTTACATTACCAGTGAATTAAGTCGTTAAATATATAGAAAAATCGCATAATAACCGAATAATAAAGATAGCAATGGTGAAAATCATATTCGGTGCTTACTAACCATAATCGTCAACTTTGTTCCATTCAGGTGTGGCTGCTGCAGGCAGTCACACCCTCACCAATATTGCTGTCTTCGTGGACAGCGACACAGCGATATTAGTGAAGGTGTGAAAAATGTTATTGAAGTCAAACTAACTGTTTCAAATATCTCGTTCAATATTTAAAATTTCCCTCTACATGTGACCTAACAAAACATCAAGAAGGAAATCATCAATTGTATTTTCATTTGTATGAAAGTAAACTCCACGATCATTCGCAGAATAGTGAGGTTCATATGAGTTCATGACAACTATGGTTGTAGTTCGAGAATTCATCGGTTGTTAAAGACCCACTTGACAATGGAATTACCCTGTGTAATGTAATTAAGTACTTTGTAAGGTATTTCACTTTTAATACTGAATATTTGTATGTATACAATTAGCAATTTGACCTTGCAACCAGATGCACCTTAAATGGGTAGATACATAAAAATAAGATCTGGATTGAATTGCTTTTGCTTTCAGTATTAGTCAGGTTTTGATTTTATTTCTTTACATTTAACTTAAATTGCTAAATTTCTCCCCTCCTTTGAGCTGGTCCTTGGTCATAATCATTGCTAAAAAGTAAAACACCCAAGCGTTTTGCAATTATATAATAATGAGTTTTCTTTATGAAAATCATCTGGTTTCATAAATGAATTTATAGCACCTATCTAAAAACTATGTAGTAATACACAATTGTCATGTTCAGTGTTTTTCACAACCATAATTTTGTATTAGCCTTTGTTATAGAACTCAAGAAATACAGATTGATTGAAGCTATATGTCCCTTTTTTTTTGTCAAATTGCCATTCTCGTAAAATTCCTTATATGGAAAAAAGAAACCCACAAGATTACTGAGTATAAATTGTTTACTTGTGAGTATTAATATAGTATTTTATTAAAACTTAAGTACTTTCAGGCCTTAATTGTGGCCCATTCTCAAGGAATATGGATAACACCTTACTAGAGAGAAAAATTAAAGTCAACATGAATGTAAATACATCACTACTTACTGGAGGCACCATTGAAGTCTCCAGAAACATGGATAACTACTTAGTGGAGGCAGCATTGAAGTCTCTAGGTCATCTGTGACCTGGAGACTCCAATGCTGCCTCCAGTAAGTAGTTATCTATGATCTGGAGATTTCAATGCTTCTCTCCAGTAAGTAGTTATCCATATTCCTGGAGACTTCAATGCTGCCTCCAGTAAGTAGTTATCTATATTTTTGGAGACTTTAATGCTGCCTCCATAAAGTAGTTATCTGTGTTCCAGGAGACTTCAATGCTTCCTCAAGTAAGTAGTGATCTATATTCCTGGAGACTTCAATGCTGTCTCCAGTAAGTAGTTTATATCTACATCCCTTGAGACTTCAATGCTGTCTCCAGTAAGTAGTTATCAACATCCCTGGAGACTTCAATACTGTCTCCAGTAAGTAGTTATCTATATCCCGGGAGACTTCAATGCTGTCTCCAGTAAGTAGTTATCTATATCCCTGGAGACTCCAATGTTTCTTCCAGTGAGTAGTTATCTACATCCCGGGAGACTTCAATGCTGTCTCCAGTAAGTAGTTATCCATATTCCTGGAGACTTCAATGCTGCCTCCAGTAAGTTTTTATCCATATTCCTGGAGACTTCAATGCTGCCTCCAGTAAGTAGTTATCCATATTCCTGGAGACTTCAATGCTGCCTCCAGTAAGTAGTTATCTGTGTTCCTGGAGACTTTGATGCTGTTTCCAGTAAGTAGTTATCCATATTCCTGGAGACTTCAATGCTTCTCTCCTGTAAGTAGTTATCTACATTCATGGAGACTTCAATGCTTCTTTCCGGTAAGTAGTTATCCATATTCATAGAGCCTTCAATGCTGCCTCCAGAAAATAGTTATCCATATCTTTGGAGACTTCAATGCTTCTCTCCTGTAAGTAGCTATCTACATTCATGGAGACTTCAATGTTTCTCTCCAGTGAGTAGTTATCCATAATCAATGGAGACTTCAATGTTTCTCTCCATAAGTAGCTATCTACATTAAAGGAGACCTCAGTGCCGCTCTCTAATAAGTAGTTATCCGTATTCCTGGAGACTTCAATGCTTCTCGCCAGTAAGGAGTTATCCATATTCCTGGAGACTTCAATGTTACTTCCAGTAAGCAGTTATCCATATTCCTGGAGACTTCAATGTTTCTGGCCAGTAAGTAGTTATCCATATTCCTGGAGACTTCAATGCCTCTTTCCGGTATAGTAGTTTATACATTTCATTGAGACTTCAATGCTTCTCTCCAGTAAGTAGTTATCCATGTTCATGGAGACTTCAATGCTGCCTCCAGTAAGTAGTTATCCATATTCCTGGAGACTTCAATGGTTCTCTCCAGTAAGTAGATATCTATATTCATGGAGACTTCAATGCTGCCTCCAGTAAGTAGTTATTTATATTCATGGAGACTTCAATGCTGCTCTCCAGTAATTACTTATCTATATTCATGGAGACTTCAATGCTACTCTCTAGTAAGTAGTTATCCATATTCCTGCATATATGACTCTTTTCATTGATGCATTGTTTCGTAGACTGGCCCACCTCAAAGTTTACCCAGCTTGATTAGCTGCATATTGATATATTTACCTGTTTAATCAGGGTTAAGTAGTTGTCCATATATCTGGAGACTTCAATGCTGCTTGCTCTTCAGTAAGTAATTATCTATATACCTGGAGACTTCAATGCAGAACAGTGTTTAGTCTCTATTAAAACACATCAAAATATATTGCGGCTTCAGATTAAATCATCAAGGACATAGAACCCTTAACTAAGTTAATGAGTCATTCGATGAATGGCCTGCTCAAGATGTAGGCCTAAGCCAAGGTCAGAAGAATCTGGCCTTTTAGTATTGAAACCAATGACATACATTATATAAATTGTGGCCTCAACCTAAATTTTTGAGGGCTGAAGACAAAGAGACTATGTCAGTGTCAGTCATGGTATCCGATGTGAGACATAGGCCTAGGCTAAGATCAGAAGAATCCAGTCTCGTGGTCTCTACACTACCTTCAGTGCAGTGTGTATGTAAAATGTCTTTCACTTCTCATATGTAGGTTTGGTTGGCGTTGACCTGCTTAAGATGTTCATGATTGACAGGAAAAGCACCAAAAAGTTTGTGCATCCTGTTGCTTTACTTTCAAAAACACTTTTATCTCATAATTATATCCTGAGCTGTCAGAAAGCTTTATCTGAATCTTATAAACATATATAATAGGTTGTAACGGATTTCATTGCTTCGAAAGGAAAATTAAGCTTGGTGAAATGCCAGTCAAATCAAATTTACTCAGAAAATTAAATACGTAACAGGTTAATCATTTGTAGAGGCCTTTTGGCTACCACATCAAGGGCAACACTAAATTCTGTTAGACCTAAGTACTGCTGCTTTCTAATCATGAGGAGAATGAATGAGTTAGGTGCTATGACCAAACCAAAACCCCCTCCCAAAAAAAATCAAGAACAAGACACAAGATATTAGAATATCAAGGGTTAACCTTTAAGCAAAGGCAAACAGAACTTATTAGACTGCAGCTCCAGAGCTTTGTAAAAGAGGGGAAAGAATGGTCATGTGACTGTTGAAATATTAGGATTACTGATTTTCCCACACCACATCTCATGAGGAGTGACCTGAGGATGGAGGGAGGGTGGGACTGGAGGATAGGTAAGGGACGGGGCGGATGGGCGGATGGCTGGAGAATCAGTAATGGGGGGTGGGGGAGCCGTTGGTTAAACGGACTCTCATTTAATTTGATCCTAACGATAAGGAAAGCAAAAATCGACACTGATGCTCTAATCAGGGAAGGGTCAGGATAATACAAAGCTGCAATTACTGGAATCAGAACAATGCTTGTTAAACATGAAAAAGAATGAATAACAATTATAGTGGATGTAGCCAAATGAACTATGTGTTCCCTTGAAGATTAGTTTGGTGCTCATTTTCACAAACAAAAAACTAATCAAATTCTGTTTCAATTAAAATTTTATAAAAAAAAAATGGACAAGGACGCAAAAATAGCAAAATGTATCTTGAATTCATTGAACTGACAAATCCATGGGATCATAAATAGTCGGCAAATTCGAGACTGAAGCGACAAGAAATCCAGTCACGAATCCCACGAGACGAAAGGCTGAAATGAAAACTCATATCGACAGCAAACTATTCCTTTTTATCCACTCTTAGTTCCTTTGTACATCTGGTGGTCCATAATTTTTCCCCAAAGTCTTCCATATCGTAACCTGTTAATAGCTATCATAATTGCCTTTATGAAATTATATTTATAGGTCTTGGTATTTGCGTTTATAATTTCATTACTTTAAAGATGGACTGTGTAAATCCAAAGCGTATTTCCATTCAAATGACGTTCTGAAATTGACACCTAATAATATCTACAATGAACAAAAGTGGGATCCCAGCAAGCGCCTGCACAGCCACACCTGAATGGAACAAGGGTTGACGATTATGGTTAATAAGGACTGAATATGATTTTTACCATTGCTATTTTTATTGCTCTGTTACTATACTATTTTTTTATTTGTTTAACATCGACTCAGTTCACTGGTAATGTGAACTATTATTCGTATATCATTAACATATTGTCTGCAGTAGTGATTAGAAAATATGAACATTGGCATCCAATAGCCCGACCATTCACATCCGTCGTTACAAGACAAACAGGCTTCAGTGCTGTTACCAGACCATTATCATGAAACAAATGGGCGGGGTAAAGGAACACTTCGAGGCAACTGTACCATCTGGCAATATGAATCCATGGTCAAGAGAATTATTTCTAAAAAGCTTAACTACATGTAGAGCATCCGCAAACACGTATAGTATTTGCTGTTGTCCATTGGATTAGTAAAGGACCTTCCTCGTGGTAGCCTAAGGCGAGGTTGAGTTGACGTCATGCTCCCGACCTGGCAGAAGCTTATTGGGTCAGCGCTGACAAGACCTATGCTCTTTGGACCTTGAGTTGAATAATATTAACAAAATAGTAAATGAAAGAACAAAGCTTTTCACAAAAAAACTTAGCACAAATGATTATCAAAATCATTCGTCATTGCGATGATACACAGCTAACTTGATGTAGAGGGAGGTAGCGATTATATTTTTTTGGAATAATGAATAAATGATTTTAAGTTATCGAGCGTCGTGGTATTGTTGAGGAGAGAAGAAGAGACAGTAAAATCTTTACTATAATATGTACGTAAAAGCAGTACCAATTCACATAAAAAATGATATTTCACAATAAATTTAACATAATGATAAAACATGAAAACAAATGCAACACGGTTAAAAAAAATGCTTGCTCAAGTCAGTGTTCGGTGCGCTGAGAGAGAGAGAGAGAGAGAGAGAGAGAGAGAGAGAGAGAGAGAGAGAGAGAGAGAGAGAGAGAGAGAGAACGGCTCTGCCTCCCATTGACTTATTGGCTAATCTGGGATGATTATTCCTACTTCTTTCACTTACACTCGATCTGCCCAAATCACTTTTATTTTTGTTACGGTCAAATACCAATCTAGTGATAATTTACGATATTTTTACTACTGTAAAAGTAACTCAGCTCTGTAAAGGCCTGTCCACACAGCGGGCCAGATCGGCGTGCTCCAGGGTTGGCGGGCAAATTCTGGCGGGCTTACCCGTGAATGTTGTCCACACGGGTGAGGCGATGGAGAGGTGGGCGTGCCCGATGATGCAGTAGTGCGTTCAGTGCGGTACGATAAACATGGTGCTTTCCGCAAAAAAGATAGTGTAGCATGATAATTGCTTTGCATGTGATGAAAAAGAAGAGAACATGGTGCAAATAATGGCTCAGTAAAAGAAATGTATATGGTTAACATATGTCTGCCAGGGTCGAAGTTCAAGCCATCGGACACCATGCTGATTTTGCTACAAGACCCATCGGGCAATTTGACGGTTTGCCGGTCAAGTGTGCCGGTTAGAGGGGAAGTTCGCCGATCAGGCCCGATCGTGTGGACAGGCCTTAATAAACAAACTGGCGCCGCTTTCAGCTTCTGCATGCCTTTGATTGTTTGTTTAAACGGCTTCCTTATGAAAAGTTATTTTATTTCTCTTTCCTTTTCTTGCATTCTTGACTTAATACTTGTTTGTAAAATCCTCATGTTTGTTTTAAAAGTCTGCCGTTTGCCAACAGTAAGTTGCTGTATTGTGACATAATTAATCTATTTCGTGCACTTAAAAACCAAGTGTAAACACGCTGATTACTCTCTCTCTCTCTCTTAGACACAATCGGACACACACACACTATCGATTCCTATAGTAATTATCTTTGTACCTAATGTGAATAAAATGTATTTTTTTATCAACCTTTGCATACTGCAATCAATTCGGTTTGCTCAAAAGGGTTCCCGTCTCTCCTCCCTCCATCCCCCCGCCAGCCCGTGCCATTTTTACCAAAAAGTTCGTAAATTGTACACAGAAGAAATAAAATTTAGAAAATTTTACTTCATATAACGTACTGTTTCATTACTTTACACTCTTTATTTAACTTTTGAACACATTAATAATAGAAAAAATGTGAAAGGGGGACTTTTTGGGTTGGCTGGAACGAATTATCCTGATTCCCTTTATTTCTTATAGGGATATTTGTTTCATATTTCGAACAAATCGTACTTCGAACAGCCTTCTGGAACGGATTAAGTTCGAAATACGAGGTACTACTGTATGTAAGTATGTATGTATATATATATATAGTATATCTATATATAATATATAATATATATATATATATATATATAAAAAGTTGTAATAGCCACAATGCTCTCTTAACTTATCAAATTCTTTGCTCTTTTTTGGATATGCCTGTTACTATAAAACCTTGAGGTCCAACTTCAAAGAAATATGAAAAATCATGATGTCCTGTCATAATACTGTACATATTCTGAAAGTACAGTAGTATAGTACATATTCTTCATGAATTTATACCATAATTTATACTGTACTATGAGTTTTAATCTTTTCAGAACTTATAAATTTCTTTGTAAACTTTGTTTGATGTTAAATCGTCAATATCATTACATACTGCAAATATAATTCACTAAAATATGTTTGCATTACTTTCAATTGTATGATACTTGTAGTAATGTAATAATTGTACCTTGTTATTTCTAATGTACCCAACTTTTGTATGTCTTGTATAAAGCTGTAAATGTGAAATATTTAGTGAACAGATTATACGGAGACTTTAATGTAGTTTTTATATACTGTACTGTTACCTTAAAATGTTTGCAACCAAAGTACTGTATAGTACATTGTATTTTATATACTTTGAATATATTAATTTCCAATCTCTTCAGAGATGAAACATGTTATTGCCAAAAATATGAATGTCACTGATTTACAAATTTTAAAATATGACTGCACTTGTTAATGCATTTGGCACTCATGAAACTGTGTGAATTATATTTAGCCTACTGTGTTTCTCTCTCTTAATTTAGATATAACTAATGCGTTCTGATATGTGCAATATATCAAACCACTGGTCATAACAACCAGTCTAACTTTAAAATACAAAATTTGTTTTTAATGTATTTCTTACCTAAATACTTGTGTCTTTTCTACTTAGTGTTTACCTCTATCAGGTTTCAAATAAAGTTTATTAAAGTTTGCAGTTTCTCTATGAAAAATAAAGAAGGGAAGGGTGCATTTGCTTAACATCAAAATTTTCATCAGCTTATAGCTCAAATTTCATTTTTTGATAAGCAGTGGTTCTCAGATATTTTGTGGTAAGTTGTGCTGTACAAAATGGACGGCTAATCTTTTACTGATGTATTCCAAAACTGCTTGGGAACAAGCCTCATACATTTTTAGTCAATCTAAACTTATTTTTAAGTAATCAAAAACTCACTGTCAGCCCTTCGTTCCATAAAATGTGCATTATTTAAATTCATTTTTTATGGAACACTGGCCTTCCAAGTAAATTATCAGAATCAATTGTTATATTTGAAGACCAACAAATGTAAGAAGTTTGGAGATCATAAATATTGTTCACTCTTATCCTTATACATGTAATATTATCAAGACAGCCAAGTTTAGCTGACAGATGTATGTGCTGTCTACTTTTTGGGAAAAATGAAAAATATTAACAGAATGCTGTTTTCATTAACAAAAGATTGTTCTTTCTATGGTCTGGGTAGAAAAGCCAAATCCAAAATTATTAACAAATAAAGCTGTAGCTGCACTGACAGGAGAAAGATCTTTCGGAAGGATCAGTATGAACGCTATAATCAATTAAAGGAGGACTACCACCCACCCCCTACCCCCAACCAAGTTAGTTTTTTGGTCCCTTGAAACTTGGTTCCTCTTTGCAGTAGAGTTTGTTAAGGACTACGTAAATACATCACTCTAAGGTAACTAAAAAAAATCTTGGTAACAAGATTGGACAAGGCTAACTAGCTGGCCCTTGGCTAAACTACAACCTGTTGATGGAAGCACTTAAAAACTCTTGAAATTCATTCCTAGTTTTGAGTTAAAAATTCCTACATATTCCATCCTAGCTATTTGACTATAATGGTACGGATTCTTCCATCTGGGAAAATTTTGATCTGCCAAATTTTGTCCCACGAAATTTCATTACCATAACTGAGACTAGGCCTATAGTTTACTCTGGGATCTGTATTGGTGTCTTTTATAAACAGTTCACCTATCCAGGGGGACAGAGCCCCCAGCCCAGTACCTAATATGGTCTACTAGGTTAGGTTAGGCTACACAACCCCGCATTCCCAAAGGGTCCCCCATCCTTTGGATGTAGTAAGGGTGTAAAAGAACTCAAAAACAACTAATTCCCCACATATATAGCTATCAAAATCATTCGCAACACACAAGAAAATACATAATTACTCAAGAAAAACGGAGTTGTGGACACTACGCAACCCGTAATTGGCAATTACCAACAAACCCTTTAAGGAGAGTTTGGTTAGATGGTGTTCACTGTAAACCGAAAAAAATATATAAGCAGTAATATGAATGAAAATGTGTACAATTACTACCTGAACTGTGAAATAAACCTGAGTAGAGCACCCCACCGTAATAGGAACACTACAAACACTAATGACACGTTAGTAACTACTGTCTGCGCTGGCAGTACCTAGCGCCTTTTTAGTGCGCTCTGCGGAGGGAATAGTTTTTTTACGTGCACTCTGCGGAGAGGTAATAGCGCCTTTTTACATGCGCTCTGCGGAGTGCGGAGAGGGAATAGCATGGTAGCACCTTTTTACGTGCGCTCTGCGGAGAGGGAAAGGCGCCTTTGTGCTCTCTGCGGAGTACTAGCGTCTTTTTACGTCTACTCAATTACAACGTTCAAAGATATATCTTTTCCCCAGACATCAATAACTGGCAATCCAATTATGTACTCTTTTACGCGCTCTCTCACTTTGGGAGTTGAGCGTCTCAAAAATATTACCAATTTTTATTGACACCGGTGCATCATGCGGGCTGAATCAAACGTCACCACCCGTTAAGTTTATTTGGCCGATTTTTCCGTACAAAGAATTTCTATGTTAAATTCAGCTTAAATTTATACCTTATGCATAAAGTTTTATTTTCATATTTAATTTTTATGATGAAACGGAAATTGTATAAATAATAAGAATTTTAGAAAGGGAGAAGAACCAGTGACAGAGGCAAAGGCTTCGTTTCAGCTGACTATCGCAGGTCGTGTCCTCTGTGCCAGGTAAGCTCTAATTTCGCTCTGACTGTTGCACGTTGGAAGAGAATCACTCATTAAGCTGTCAACATTTTTCTCTTCTTTAATTAGTGTTCGGCTGTTATCTTTTACAAATAAGGACTGCAATATATACATATAGAAATATTTTTATCGATGACTGTCTGTTGCACTACCTGCATTGCTCTGCATGTGATTCAAATAGCCTAATTAGAAAGCGTCTTTTACCCAAACCAGCGAGGGAAAAGGGCTTAAAAAATCACTCCTTTCTATTCTGAGACTTTGGACGATATTCAGAGAGAATATACTGATAAGGAAGGAGGACTACCGAATCAAAGTCATTTTCACTAATTTGGAGAAGTATTATTCTTCAAAAAAGAACACTAAAAAGGGCTGACAAATCTATAAGCATTAAGCCTAGCGCTTTGAATGGCCAAGTCTCTTCTCCCTGTTGTTACCATCCTTATTAGCTATTTATTTCGTACTGTTACATATTGATCTAATTTTTAAAATAGTTCATGTAAAAATAAAGTTAAAGATATAGCCCAAATTCACCCGAAATAGCCCCTTGATCTACACTGGCGCATAGTATATATGTGCACATTTCTTCAATAGCTGACCAGTTGTTATTTTCCTTTCTTTATAGGCCTCTAAGTATATTTACAGATATAAGTGAATAAAATGCGAGGTTACTTTTTTGGCTTTGTTGTTCAGCTCATGATGCCACCCCTCCACATCGTTGTTTGTCCTAATCCTGCGCCCAAACACTGACCAGTTCTCCATTTTCCACACCTGACTCTGCAACCACGTTAGGTCAACATTGCCCATAAACTCTCTAACTGGCCCAATGACGCCCACCTTGCCTGAAAGTTCAACAAAGGTTTCCCTAATATCATTGCTACAATAAAAAATTATTTGTATGGCTCCGAATCACCCAAAACTAAGGGCCGTAACAGCTGAGCAAATGGTCCGAATTAATGCCTAAACAATTGTCCGAATCAGCCTAGTAAATGGTCCGAATCAGTCTAGCAAATGGTCCGAATCTGATCCGAATCAGCCATGGTCCGAATAAGCCTGCATTCCGGAAAGCTTATATAGAAATGCCGCTACTTTTTCCTCAGCATGATGATTCGATGACTTTTACCGCAAATTATTTTCATCATTCGAAATTGTCATTCAAATAAGGCTTGAGTGATATAACCTCGTAACAGACGCGTAGTTTAAGAGCACAAGCCTAGCCTAAGCTACCAAACTACAGTTTCTTGCTATGACTAACCTACAAGACATATCGTTTGTGAAAACCCACATTAATGAAGCAAGGATTTTTACTCAAAAAAACAAACATTATTCACCTCGTATAGAGTAATAGAAGCCGTTTCTACGGCTTTGGTCAAGTCGTCCTGATTGGTCTCATGTCCACGTTTATTAATCAAGACAACCAGTAACCTTTAAATAGACCTACTTACTACTAACATCACCATAATGGCATCACTGCACTTGTAGACCACATCGTACAGCACAATTGGAATTTCCAAAACTATGGCACTAGGCCCAGGGAACCAGTTTAATTGGCCCCGACATTAGTGTGGACCAACAAAGCAAATGGTCAGCACCAAACGAGCACCACAATGTACGGGAGCCCTGTCTAAAGACCTCACAGAAGAGTTTGGGATGGTCGTCCTCTGCTGAGAAATCTTTGTATACAAAGGGAAATGAGCAAATAGTTGACTGCACTGTCAAACTATCACACGGAGCCCAGTTCACTTGCTTGTGAATGGGGTCCACTTGCATTCCTTTTACTGTAGCTGTTTCCATGTTCTCTTCTTCCATACGACTTTCCGCCCTCTCTAACAATTGATTCAGAGAGCAACTGTGAGGTTCTCCTCCTGTTACACCTTTCAAACCTTCTTACTGTCAATTTCACCATAGGACCCAGCGCTTGGCCTAAATTCTATATATTCACTTCAAACCCACATAGGAAGGGCAAAAGGGGGAAGAGGAGCAGGAATGACCAAACTTGGAGTTCCCAGAAAGAGGGGGAGGAGGTAGAAGGGCACACTTATACCTTTCCTTGCTCCTGACCATTTTCCAATTGCATAGGGCATTGTCGAGAAAAGTATACACAACAATCCTGGGGACCTGGAGCAAGGTGAAGCAGCATGCATTTCGATACAACAATAGCAACTGAGGGGTCTCCTACAGACAGCCCCAAGCGTGATGTCACATGAGCAGCAGGATTGTCTAAAACTAAGCACTTTGCTAATGCTGTGTACTCCGCAAAGGCAACCCAAAAGATTGTCACAACACCTTCCAGAATTGAGTTGACGTTTATAATTCCTTTCATCTCACACATGCCTTAAGGCATTATCATCTCATATTTGTCAATTTTATGGGTCTTGGCTGCATCGAGTTCTCTCAACTCCCATAAAATTTCCACCATTAGTAGGTCTTGATCTCCATCTAAGCCTATTTTCCCATCCCCAGCCATTCTTACGTCTTTGTCAAGTTATATCATTATTTTTCTGTTATGACTAATTCATCTTTATCCCTTTGCATTCTATGTCCGAACCAATCTTAATCTGTTTTCTAGCTGCTTGGCAGCCCATATCTCCCCCTGTTCCTCATTCATATGATCTTCCCACTACAATCTGGCCATAAATCTTGACATTCTGCAATGGCCATGACACCTTAGTCTACATTCTCTGTTAGTGCCCATGTTTCTGATGCCAATACAAAATATAAGTCTCGGGAAAACAATGCAAAATAAAGCTAATTCTGACCGAGGGTTGTAAACTCGAATATACAACAGCAGCAACGGCAGCCCTCAACAGGTGGCACAGTTGTTCCCAATGACTAGGTGTCAGAGCTGTAGGCCAAAATAAAATTTGGGACGTTAAAGCCGCCACCCTATAATAATAATAAATAATAATAATAAATACTAATAAATAATAATAAATGCTAATAAATAATATTAAATAATAAATACTAATAAAAATAATTAATAATAATAAAAAGACAGATTATCATATAAAAACATCAGAATGATGAAGTAAAACAGAACGAGGAAATTGGACCCGTTTCAGTGAATAGGGATGATACCATGAATTAGGATAAAAGTGATGTTTACATGTATACAATCATTATTTACTGGGATCCTGTTTCACAATTCGAATTCTAAATTTGAGACCTGTTGTACCATGTAATATACTCAATCTCAAGACTTTGCTGTGTCAGATATCTAATATTTCCGAACCACGAGTTTTCTGAACTGGTGGTGGTATATATAGTTCAATTCTGAGATGTGCAGCCTTTACAACAGCGATTTCCGAGTGACTTTCTTTTTTTTATGGTTTTTATGTTACATAAAACCAATGGTTATTCAGCAACGGGACCAACGGCTTTACGTGACCTCCGAACAACGTCGAAGGTGAGCTTCTATCAGAAATACACATCTCTAACCCCTCAATGGAATGGCCGAGAATTGAACTAGAGACCAACGAGGTGGCAGGCCAAGACCAAACCGAGCTAGTCACTGAGGCACTTCCGAGTCACATGAGTTTTATTTTCCTTCCGTTTCAAATTCTATAAAACCTCTTCTATTCTAAATACATTTACTTATACAATTTTTATCAACAACATACTAGTTTGCAATGTTTGAATTATTTAAACACACAATTCGTGGCTAGTTATTTACATCCACCGCCTTCATAGGAAGGCTAATGGATTTCTTGTTAATCTAGCATTTTGAGATCTAAATTGGGTCTTCTCCAGTTTAAGCAATGGAGTCTTTATGGCCCTGCTCTACTCTTCCGGAATGCACTGTTGTTGTTTGTTTGTATGGTGCTTTTATGTTGCATGGAACCAGTGGTTATTCAGCAACGGGACTAACGGAGGAATGCACTTGGCAAAGATAGTTAAATTTCTATTTAAGATTTTGCTTATATGCATTGTTATAGCAGATCCGTTTCAAAATTTAACATGTCCCATTTTGTGTCTGGCTTTGGTGCTACTAATGGTTTCATAACGTCCTCCACCTATTTAATCATTTTACACCCATCGTGTATCTTTCAATTTTTAAGTAAGAGTTTATCTTGGTGGCCAATCAACACTTGACTTTAAATTAACTGCCACATTTTCTTATGGGGTATACCTGTATGCAACTACGTAAAATACACTACCTCCAAGATAATCCTTCCTTATCACTTTTCTAAATTTAGCAGAGATCTTATCATTATGCACTGGTTTGTCTTTTTCTATAACATGGTGACTATTTTTCTCGACTCGCACAGGTTGTTAATTTGAAGTTTCTTTCATCTTCAAATTAGTGTATTTATTTGTTTGTATTGTGTTTTTTTGCATGGAACCAGTGGTTATTCTGCAACGGGGAAATTAGTGTATTTAGTCACCTTACTACTTGTATAGTTCTCATTAATTCTGCCCATATGCTCATATTAAACCACCAAGGGGATTTCGGGTTTAGAACAACAAGTGTGTAACCAATAAAGTCAGTCAGCTGTACAGAGCCTGTGGGAAGTACCTACAGTCAGCCTCCTTTGCAGTGGATGAGTATCAGAGTGATGACTGCTTTACAGATCATTACATGCATGCCATTCAAACTTGTCTACAATAAGGGACGGACATACATAGGTCAACTAACAAAAATATTCCATGTGTTTTACAAAAATATGTTTTGCTGGTATTCAGACAACCCAGCACACACACATCTATTACTTCACCAGTATGCAACCCTCCATTATCTGCTTCCAAACAGGATTATGGAATGATAGCAGCAGTACTTTGAAAACATGGATAAGGCAAACGGACGTGAACTGGACAGTAGAGGAAACCAAGCACACGTACCTAACAGCCGAGGTCAATACAGCCTTACGAAGATGAAAAATTAAAAAGCCCCAGTATCATTCTGAATAAAAAGTGACTTAATCAAAGCAGCAGGAAAGCCTGTCAATCATGAACTTGCTTACTAGAATATTAAATATAAGACCAGAAGAGTGGGAAAAACAAATAGTACATAATGGTAGTATATACTGCAAAGTAAAATGGGATGCAATGCAACATGAATACGTACTGGAAGGATACATATATGACTGTACTTCAGAATACTAAAAATATTAAAATGGATGCTGGAGGAAAGGCCGAGAAAAAGGACTGAAATTAATACTTGTCAATAGGCTTCATACCATAGAGGCCAAAGACAGTGGCAATCTTTACAGTGAAGCAACTACAATAAAAGTACCATGCAAGGAGATTCTACTGGAATCTTGCAAGGACACAAATTAAACAAGAATTACTACGTCAATGAAGTACCATGCAAGGAGATTCTACTGGAATCTTGCAAGGACACAAATTAAACAAGAATTACGACGTCAATGATTTAACATATCAGAAGAGAGTAATACAATTTGGTGTTCACCAAGGACAGCCTTTCGGGGTGTAGAATGGGTGGGTCCTTGGAGCCGCCATGTACAGAAGACGTAGTGGTAAGAGCAGATTTTGAGTTAGAAGTGATGGAAATATTCCCATGCTATGGCATATTTAATAAAAAAAAAAAAAAAAAAAACTTGTCTTCCAATAGGAAAATGAATGACCAAGAGACACTAAAAAAATTCAAGAGGGCAATGGAAGCAAACCCAAATTTATGAAAACTTTAATTTTGGGGAAATGGCGCAGAATCTGCAGTACCACGGAGAACTTAACTACACAGAGCAAGCCAGAGGTACTGGTTGTGTGCACTACATCACACAAAGCCTACAACAAACAATTTATTAAACGAAAAACTATAACCCATATTTTCTTCACTTACCAGTATAGCTATCATAGCTGCTAGGCCAAAAGGCTAGTAGATTTGTGATTTTTATGACATTTGCAAAGAAACTTTCCTGATGTCATTATCTGGATAAGCCAGGCCCAATTTTATTTGGAGAGGTTCAAATTTGGATTCAGTTCTCAAAATCAGTAAATACTTGTCCACCAAGTTTATTATAGCCTGGGCTTATTGTACTGTACACAAATATATATATACTGTAAAGATCTATGTCAATACAACCTTATCAAACTAGTTCACCTGATTTTGCTTTGCAAACCTTGAGTAAGGTCCAATCTTTTTGTTTCAATCTTCCCATCCTGCAGAAGCAGAACAGTGCCAAAATTCCTTTGGTTTCTACAGAGCAAGTTTTAGTAATTCAATTTCAGACTGCTTTTGTCTCAAACAAACAAAACAAAGTGGACTACATTTAAAAAAGTTATCTGTAAGGCCATTGTTATGGTAAAGGAACACCTCAACCGATTCCAAAAAACTGAGTTTACTGGTTCTATAAGTTCACAGAATAGTGAGCTATGATTTTCTCATATGTATCTACATATATTTATACAAAACACAAACCCGAAGATTACAATCATAAAACCATCAGACAACCACCCTAAATAAACAGCCTGAAGAGATACAAACAAACATATGCACATATATATATATATTTGTGATAAATAACCAATGTTAACTAAATAATTAATGGTCTTATAAAATCATGGTCAGTGTACACATCCTAAATAATTAGGATTTACTTCCAGGGACACAGTAAAACTCTCAGATTCCATGTCAAATTCAAAAATACTACACCAAAACAATACAGTACCGCATACAAATCAATACTACTGAATTACTGTACATATTACCCCAACATGGGAGACCAGTCACCATAATAAAACAATGTGTACTAGCTTAAATATATTTGTGAGTGTGAGTTTGTGTGCAAGTTTGTCACATGTAAGTGTTTGTGTGCATATGTTAAGTGTATATATGTTTGTATGTCAATTACAAAAACAACAACATACTCTATATAGTCCATTTGGATAAAGAGCTGATCCATTCATGAGTAATGCAGTTTGTCACAGAAATATTAAAAGAAAGGTGTCCTTGCAAAAATCGCATCAATATGAGAGTTACAGTTTAAGAGAATGCTATAACAAAAATATTTTGAACTGTATTAAAAGTAATTCCTATGAAATGTATATTCAATACTTATGCTCTCTTAAACACTATTCCACATCAAATTCTGATTGAGTAAATTGTGCACCTTACACAGACAACCACTCCTCAGCGACTGAGAACAAATAGCTCCCAATTGCTATATGGTGCAGTTTTATAAATGAACTCACAAATAGAAAATATGCTACTTTTGTAAGTACATTTTGCATGGTTTTCGACATCCAGCGAGTGTCCTTGAACACCTCAAGAACTGCCTACGTCCCTTCAGTTTTCTGGCCCTATCTTGACCCCCTGACAGATCTTCCTGAAATATAAGACGATTTGAGAATGACTGCCTGACATTAGGTTACTGGTGTTCTATTACAAAATAAAAGTTTATTTTTACCACTGTATACTTCCTAACTGTTTCACTTGAGGAACAAAGTTAAAAAAAATGTTATTGTTATAATACAATTAAGTTTGTTCATACTTACCTGGCAGATATATATATAGCTGTATTTTCTGAAGTCCGACAGAATTTAAAAATTCGCGGCACACGCAGTGGGCGGCCAGGTGGTAGTACCCATTCCCGCCGTGGGAGGCGGATATCAGGAACTATTCCCATTTTCTATTCATATTTCATCAGTGCCACTGTCTCCTGAGGGGAGGTGGGTGGGCACTTTAATTATATATATCTGCCAGGTAAGTATGAACAAACTTAATTGTATTATAACAATAACATTTTGTTCATGAAACTTACCTGACAGATATATATATAGCTGAATCCCACCTTCGGATGGTGGGAAGAGACAGAATAGGATTTTTTGGGAAACTAAATTAAGTAGATGATATACATCTTGGTTCCTCACCTGTTAGCATAGCCGACTTCGTGATTACTGTCACCAAAGTCTGCTTCTGCGTTACTAGAGTTGCCAGCGAGGTAGAGACCTGTAATGCTGGTGCGCTCTAGATGATCTGTCAACGGGGGCGTGACCACAATGTGACTAGACCATATGACCATACTTCTGAGGGCACCGAAGCTAAAACCACCACCTGACCTAACCTATCAAAGTTAGTTCCATAACTTCTAGGCTAAAGAAAAGGAACGCGCCTCAAGCGACCAACCCTTCAAAGTTAAAAGCACACCTATCCCTTTTCTATAGGATAGGATTCGTGTTGCTTCCTGCCCCCAATAATATATCTACGGAAATGTATGGTCCTAGCGACTTACAGATCTCAAATGTCGTCTTCACATCCCGTCGGGAGTGTAGCCGAGCGAAACACGGAGAGTTGCTTCGCTAAAGCGTGGCACTCAGGATGTTACTGAGGGTGTCATGCTCTGTTGAAATGCTTCGCGCTGACGCACCATCACCCTCTTGAGCCTTCATCTATTAAGAAAATCTCAAATTTTATGCAAACATAATGAATGAGACCTCTTAAATTAGAACTCCTTGCTATAAAATGCAGGGTTTTCTTGGACATGAACCAGTCTGGTCTTTTACGGAACACGCAGATTGTCGGGAGTGTGAAGCGAACACGAGTTGCTTCGTTAAGCGTGGCACTCAGGATGTTACTGCGTGTCATGTTCTGTTTGAATGCTTCCGAGGCCCGCGCCATCAAATTCTGAGACATTCATAATAAGAAAAAAAAGCTCAAATCCTTTATGCCAACAATGAATGAAAGAACCTCTTAAAGAACGCCTTGGCTATAATGCCAGGGTGTTCTTGGACATGAACCAGTCTGGTCTTTTTACGGAGCACCGCAGATTGTCGTTGACTTGACGTTTCTATAGTTTTATCAAGATAAAACTTGAGAGACCCTACAGGGCACAGGACTCTAATGCCCTTGCCCAATAATTTGTGCCATACCCTTGGTCTCCAAGCCTTCGGGTCAAGGGTTAGACAGGTTTTCGTTCTTATCAAGAACGGAAGGCTTAGAGGACAGACCGCATTATGTCCTTAAAAGCCAAAACCTCTGATGATGGCTAAAACCTCACTAACCCTCCTTGCCGTGGCTAGAGCGGTTAGAATATTAGCCTTTCTGGTCACGTGTATTAAGTTCGCAGAAAGGATAGGTTCGAAATGCTTTTGGCATCAGAAACTCAGACTACGTCTAAGTTCCATGCCGGAACCTTTGATCCAGAGAATTTCAAGATCTCCACAGACCTCAAAGATCGTGAAGCTTTGTTGTTTGACAGAACCGAATCTCTGAGCCTAGAGGCCGTCAACAACATATTTGCATATTCTACAATAGTTAGGACTTCTATCTTATCTCATACTTCATACGGAAAGATAGAACCATAACGAAATTCACATAGGTCGAGGTGGAGGAACAGTCATTTCCCTTCACTATCTCCAGAAACGGCCCCCTCCGATTGAAAACTGAAAATAGGCAGCACTGCTTTGCCTTGGCCAAGAGACTGCCATTAATCTTGAAGATCTTATCGCTTCTCGATAGTCTGAACGCCTTCAGACTCAGAGAGGAGAGATATTAGATACTTCACTAAGTGACGATGTTAGATTACACCGATTCTCTCGGGAAGGGTCTTTGGACAATTCTCTGAATTACCTGACCTCTGTGAATCCAACCTCTTAGAGGCCAACATGTGGCGACTAAAGCTAATCCTCTAGGATCATGAATAAGGGAACAACTTAAGAGGAAGCTCCTTCGTCTTCAATATTACGAAAAACTTAACGAAAGGACGCCCTCAGTCTCTCCTCACTTTCGACATACTTCTAAGTGAGGATTACTCAGACGTCAGTAGTTGTTGCCTTCGATCGAGAAGACCCGCACGGACGTGCACTAGTTTAACGAACCTCTTGAGGATCGTTACGTTCCGTGCCCAAGCCCATAACCAATTCTCTCTTCTCGAGCTATGAGAGAGCTGAGAAATTATCCGAGATGATTTGGGCCACTCGATCCAGACTCACTCTTCGAGGAACTGGAGAGCCGACCAATTTGGCTTCCAATTCTTTCAGACAATGTGCCAGAACATCTGTTCTCTGTTCGGATGTCTGGCACCCTCTCGCTATCACCCGAGGTGATCCTCAAGCCGTTGAGAGAAAATTAGAATTACAAGATCTTTGATGTTATTCCAATTTCTTCGTGAGGAAAATTTGTAGAGGTCTGAATTGCTGTTTATTCAGGGAAACAAGCTTCTCCAGCGAGGAAATGGTCCCCAGCAAACTCATCCATTCCCTCACTCAGCCTGCTTCCTTCCCTAAATAAGGCTGCGCTTTGCATAAGCAGGAGAGCATTATTATAGTGCTATGCCGCGGTAGATTCGTACAGAATGTTCCCGTGCGGTAAACCCGCACCTAACAAGTATAAGAGATATCTTGTTGAAATTTTCTAAGTAAACGGCAGGTATGATCATTCAAGATTACTAGAAATTTCCTCAACCCGATGCTAAAATCCATGATTGTAGGGCAGAGAGACGGTTTATTCAGCCATTCCCGCAAGGGAGAGAGACGTAACCAACCGCGCATGACACCGAGCTGGCCGGTACTGCGTAGATCACAGTAACAGCAGCCTTGATCATCGTCTCGCACTATGTGCCTGAGTTGCCAGCTACTCCTTTTACGAAGGGATAGGTATGAAATTATCGAGCAAAAGGAAACTCTCAAGCAGGCATATTTAAACGAAACAAAATTCGCTAAATACAGAAGCTGAGTTGGTGTTGCCGTTCAATTAGAATACTTCTCGTCTAAGTCGCAATCCGTAGAATAACTAGGATATGCGCCTACCCCTCGGACAATTCAACTGCTTAGTAGAATCATGTCGCGAGGTTAATATACGTAGTATATTTATAGTATTCTGAACAACGATCTCCATCCTAAATTCTTTCCTTCAAGAAAACAAAATAAGGATTGGAGATCGACCACCTTCGATCTCTATCAAAAAGAGTGAAGGAGAAGTCTTCCTCGAAGGAAAGCTTCAATGGTGAACAGAATACTATCTGCCTGAGTTGCCAGCTACTCCCTTTACGAAGGAATAGGTATGATATTATCGAGCAAAAGGAAACTCTCAAGCAGGCCTATTTAAACGAAACAGAATTCGCTAAATACAGAAGCTGAGTTGGTGTTGTCGTAACAATACCTGAAGAGTTGTTCTTACTCCGAAAACTCTTGGAAGGTTGAAGGGAGTGTCAAATAAATACATTAGAACAACAGTTCTTTCGGCTTCTATCCGCAGAGGTAAATACGATATGCGTATATGACTTGACCCATGCGTTAGCAAAATGACGCAAAGATAAACTACGTAAGTATTGTAGTAATTTGAACATCGAATTCTCTACTACATCTTTCCTCGACGAGGAAGAGAGAAAGAAAGGAAAACGACTGTCCACGTTCTAATGAACGAGACTTTTAAAAGAACTCCTTGACTCTTTGCCAAGACTCTTTTCCAATAAAAGGGAGTAATATTCGAATAGAGATCATCAAGAGAGAACCGAGGATCGAAAAAAGACCGTTCAATGTTCTTATGATATTGGACAAAAGACTTCCTGGATAGTCTACAAGTCTTTCTCTTAACCCCGGATGAGCCTCTGAAAATGAATGATTGCTCTTCCGAAATTTATTAATGAGTTTATCCGCTTAAACGATAAAAACGTTAAAATCTATGTCAATGAGAACTACCCCATTTATGAGGGGTCCCCCACTTAAATGACAATGGGGAAAACGTCCTGACTTGACAAAACTATTAGCACTTTGCTAATAGGGGAAAACCCTTTAACATGACCGAAAGTCACCCAGGAATCCGAGTATATAATCTTCCCGATTCTCAAAGAAATCGATATGAAGAGGAAAGAGGGATCGAAGAAAAAATTCGGGTATGTCTCTCCGCTAACTCCGAATCCTTTTAAAAATTTCTGTAAAGAAATGTCCTCAACAGCAAATAAGACGCCTTCAACAAGTCTTTTCTCTCGCAAAGCGTCCTGCCGAGCTTCCACCGAAGCGTCCTGGCGAATGTCCACAAAAGCGTCCTGCTGAGCGTCCTCAAAAGCGTGCTGGAAAGCGTCCTGCTGAGCGTCCTCAAAAAGCGTCCTGCCGAGCGTCCTGCTTAGCGTCCTCAAAAAACGTCCTGCTTAGCTACGAGCGTGTCTGAGCAGAGAACACCAAGTCTTCTGAACGACGTTTCAGAGAGGAACTCGTTGAGCGCCTTGATGCATGCAAGGCCCGCCAAGAGGCGTCCTGGCGAGCGACCTTGCCAACATCTCAATGTTATGACGAACCGCGTTTTGCGTATGACATTGAATATTTTTAAGGGACGTCCTCATGCGAGTCTCCATGGAGAGCCGCACGCTGCTTCTGAAGAGTGTGAACACTAAAGGAAGACGTATGGCTTTCGTCTTCCGCAAGGTGCTTGCCGAGCGTCCTGGAGAATGTCTCTACTTATAGGACGTCGAGCACCTCCAAAAGCTTCCTCACGTCTAAATTGCCCTTCTTATGCCGACCAGAGACATAAGTTGTTTGACTGTGCAAAGCAGCTTGCCGGCCGTCAAACTTATCAGCTTGCTTTTTCGAATTAAAGCGAACGTTACATAACGTATACGGAGCGCCATGAGGAGAGGAGACGAATACTGAGTTGCTCCTCCAAAAGGTGGAATCAAGAATGTCCTTGATTACCAAATTCTTTTGGAATGCTAGCGAGGTTGAAACAGCTCTAACTTCATGAGCGTTCACTCGCAGGAGGCTCAAATCACTCTTCTGGCAAGATGAATGAACCTCCTTAATAATGTATAAGTGATATATACATGAGCGTTCATATACATGAGTGTTCACTCGCAGGAGGCTCAAATCACTCTTCTGGCAAGATGAATGAGCCTCCTTAATAATGTATAAATGATGTATACATGAGCGGTCACTCGCAGGAGGCTCAAATCACTCTTCTGGCAAGATGAATGAGCCTCCTTAATAATGTATAAATGATGTATACATGAGCGTTCACTCGCAGGAGGCTCAAATCACTCTTCTGGCAAGATGAATGAGCCTCCTTAAATGTCCCTTAGGAAAAGAGCCAGTGCATTCTTCTAAAAGGGAAAATGTGGTCTCTTTACTCTTTCATCCTCTCGTGACGAGAGAGAGGAACGTGAAGCGTCCTCTTCTCTAAATAAGCTTCTTTAGGGGGCGCGAGTCCTTCCGAGAACTCCAACCCCTGTGTGGGGAGGACGCCTCGGAGGACGAGAAGCAATACTTCAAGATTCGTGCACGTGCACGATCTTTAGCAGCCTGGGAGGCGTCAACAGGTTCTGCCGAAGGGACGCCAGATCGGTGGGGAGCCCCCGTAACCCTCTTGCGGCTTTCGACATGCCCTCTCCCTGAGTCATGGGAGTCCGACAGAGGTCCAGGCCTAGAGGCATTATGGGGCCGATCTGACGCCCCCTCCACAACACAAGGGGCACTACACTTCACAACACTGATTGGAGAGCGAGCACTTTAGTCTAAGATTACTTGATGTAATCCTCTAGCAGACACTTCTTCTAGGCCCGTAAGCCATACCACAGGGTTAGGCAAAATAAATCTACAGGAGGTTAGAAGGTTCATTATTTCTAACTTCTGTTTACTGTGGAGGAAAACTCCTGATTCTAACACGCTCTAAAATGCGTAAATGAATCCTCCTTCTTCCGTAATCAGTCACACATTACACTAATTACCTTAGCAAAGAAAACATGTAAACGTCATATATACTAAGCGAGTGTCTACCGAAAGTTCCGGTAGCCTCACCTTACCATGCAGACAACAAAGTCTGAAACTAGGCTAACTAGCTTCAGACATCAAATGCAATGAAAAAATTTACGATAGCGTATGCCTAGCCACAAATCCAAGTTAATAATCGAAAGAATAATTAGGATACTTAAGTGGCTAATGAAGTTTTTCAAAATCCTAGGCGGAGGTCTGTAAACAGTTGTTTACCGACCGGCGACAGAAAAAAATATGAATAGAAAATGGGAATAGTTCCTGATATCCGCCTCCCACGGCGGGAATGGGTACTACCACCTGGCCGCCCACTGCGTGCCGCGAATTTTTAAATTCTGTCGGACTTCAGAAAATACAGCTATATATATATCTGTCAGGTAAGTTTCATGAACAAAACTACATATAGGATACAGTTTGATTAACATATACATACAATAATTAATAATCAATTTTAGCCTAAAGCATTTCTTAATTATAAATTCCCTGAAAATTACTCCCACTTGCAACATACACCAACTTGTAAAACTTTACAGATATCCTTAAGAAACACCTCACTGAACTTTATATCTAGTTTAATTCATTTCACTTAATTATATTAAACACAAATGTTAAATAAACTGTAGTATGTAATGTTTGACCTGAACATATCAAATATGAAATTGGAAAACAAAATAAAGTGTGGAGATACTACATACAGTACAAATTTTGGAAGCCTCTTGTAGACAGGTTTTGTTAAAAATGATTGCTGCTTCAGCACTTTTAATCTTGAAGAGTCTTCTCAATTTTTCTGATGACGGCTTTCTCGTTGTAGCTTAGACTGGTGACCAACGCACCAAAGGGCATGGTAAAATTCGGTCGAGTCATTTTGGTTTATTATTGCTTATACAATTCTCTCCCTCTCTCTCCAACGCGACGTTTCATCCTGATCCACAGGACATTATCAAGTGATGACTGCTGAGGGACTGAATTCCAGTGGCGAATCCTTCTCCTTACATCATGATGTTGTGGGCTCTCAAGTACAGTCTAGAGAACCTCTCCGGCAGGTCGAGCTTTCATTGATTGGTTCCTGGGAAGGTGACTCATGCGGCGAGCATTTACGAGTCTTGCAGACCTTCTCAGGTGGGGAATATCACTGGGAACCTCTTGATTGGCTTCTACCTGAGTGATGTCACCCCTGATATTATTCTCATAATGTGCTTCACGTCCAGTGTTGTTTGTACCAGCGCGCACGAAACAAACAACACTGGACGTGAAGCACATTATGAGAATAATACCAGGGGTGACATCACTCAGGTAGAAGCCAATCAAGAGGCTCCCAGTGATTTTCCCACCTGAGAAGGTGTGCAAGACTCGTAAACACTCACAGCATGAGTCATCTTCCTAGGAATCAATGAAAACTCGACCTGCCGGAGAGGTTGTCTAGGCCGTACTCGAGAGCCCGCAACATCATGATATAAGGAGGACTCGCCACTGGAATTCAGTCCCTCAGTAGTCATCACCTGATAATCTCCTGCGGATCAGGATGAAACGTCGTGTTGGAGAGAGAGAGAGAGAGAGAGAGAGAGAATGAGAATTGTATAAGCAATAATAAACCAAAATAACTCAACTGAATTTTACCATGCCCTTTGGTGCGTTGCTCGACAGTCTAAGTAACAACGAGAAAGCCGTCATCAGAAAAATAGAGAAGACTCTCTACAGTACAAATGTTATAAAATGTAACAAAATGTAAATAGCATTAAGAAAATAGCAGTTTCAGGGGATACAGAGGAGAAATACTATTACACTACTGATAAATATGAATTGCTCTAATTACTAAGCAGGGCAAAACTATATCGTGGATACTATACAAGTGTAGCAACAGATATGGAAGAGGTTAGAAGCTACAAGTAGAAATCCTCAGATTATGGATTTGTGTTAAGATGTAGATTCAAAATGACAATGCACAAGTCAAATACCAACAAATTCTAAACTACCTAACCATGAAAAGGGAAACTCTTATGCACAAATGTTACTAACACCCATAAGAAAAACTGTGCTAGTTAATGATTTCACAGCAGCCTATACAACATACAATCACTAGAAAATATTACTTTATACTACTATATTATATGATGGCCAAGAAACTATCTCAAACTTATGTTACATCAACATGCCAAGAACCTATCTAAACCTTTTAAATTGTCAAAACTAAATGACACAAAATAATGAAACACTCACCTTATTCTTATGCATACATATACACTGTGTATGTAATACGTCATTATTTTGAGGCTCGAGACTTGACCGTGGACTGAAAGTATTCGCCATCATTTTGGGTGGCAGCTTTATTGATTGCTCGATGTCGGTCCCTGCTGACACATTCCTCCATGACTTCTCCTGAGCCTTTGATTAGCCTGTAATATGTAACATGCAAATTAAAAACTGTACATAATTCTGCTGTGGAAACAGAATTGTTGTTTGGCAAGGAAATTATGTTTTGTTGGGTGATATGGCTGTCAATCCCATACTCGATGAAGATTTAGACCCATCATTGTACAGTATATTACACAGAGTGCACCTTTAAGTCTGACATGTTCTTTTAAATAATGTCTGTGATGTTCTAGGGTATGTATACAGTTTTTCCCCTAAACTCTGATTTTCAAACTCAAGTTTGTATATTCATCTTAAAAAAAAAAAAAAAAAAAAAAAAAAAAAAAAAAAAAAAAAAAAAAAAAAAAAAAAAAAAAAAAGTGGTGGGTGAAACAGAACTTATTATTTTTTTTAGTTTCTACCAGAAGCAGCCCACACTGTTGGGTGAAAGGTCACCTGCTACTATTCTAGTTTTACTTATCACATTGATCCTTTTAAATATATATAAATAGCATAAATGACATATTCTATAATAATTTGTATTTTTCCTAACATACAAAACCACAACATCACGTTATAGTGACACTTCAGACGTGCATGCGCAGACAGCTATAGTAGACTCACTTTAGGAGCAGCATCAGCAAAAAAAGGTGTCTACAGGACCAGAGACCCCCAATTTTGTTCTCAGTCAACATTGCATTAAGATGTGTTTATTTCACTGCATTTGACTCTCTCCACTTTTAACTCTGTGTTGTTGAGACCAATGTGATTTAGTGCCGAGTGTTTTTTTCATGGTCTTGTGTGTTCACCCTATTATGAAATCTTTAGCGAGATCTATCTCCCATAAATGACCAAGCATTACACGGAAAAGGATGAAATGTGGAAAGTTTTTGTCCGTGTTATCCAATGGCCAATCCTTGCTAGCTCTTCAAAAACAGCCAAGTGAACATGACTGTTGATACCTTTTACTGCTCCTTGAACAAGAACGAGAAAGCTGCCAACTCCTCCAAGCCGATGGGTCCCCTGAAGTTGTGCGTTCATCGTAAGCATTTCCACAGCGGTCAACTGCAGCAGTTGATCTTGACCTCGAACTTCCAGTCAAGGGGAAAACAACCTTACTGTTGTTCAGTCTATTAGAGGAATGAACTCCCTCATTCATTGGAGATACTTCCAATGCTGTATTATTTGAGCTTTTAATTGAAGCGCTGTCGTCCTTTCTCCTCATATTGAACGGCCTTACAGGAGAGATTGGGACCTGATTACCATCTTTTGTATACTGATGAATCCCCACTGTCACTGTTCCATCCACATTCCCATGCCACCCACAATGTCCATCAATTTCTTCGGCCATGATGACGCATTAGAATGATGGCTGTCATTCTTCATTTCAGCGCTAACAACTACTTCTTGAATTTTCTTTTTAATAGCGATGTGACAGTCCTGGCTCGAAGATGAAGAAGAAATTAAGCTTCTCCTCTTGGCATGAAGATCAGCCATGAAGTCAATTATCCTCCAACATTTAACTGGAGCACGCACTGACCCCATCGAAGCTTGCAGAAGAACAAGAAGAAATAGACTTGAGTCTTTTCTTCTAACATGTCTCATCAATTTTCTCTTCTAACGCTTGCAATTTCTCCATAAAAGTGCACGGTACCGAATTCGAAAGCGTAGTTGTTTTTGCCAACACCGAAGATGCGAGGGTGGGAGAAGGCTGTGACATCATGACGGTCGCCATGTTGGATTGTGACGTTACTGATAGTCCAGACTGTGACATCATTGCGCTTGATGGAAAATGCGGTGTCGATACTCAAAGTGAGATCCAAAATGCTGTGGTGTTGGAATCATGTGTGTCTCTACAGATGTTGCAGCATTCGCCCTCATAAAATGGAGACCAAGGGGTGACGGGACACCCATTACGGGAGGCCCTGGAAGGAAGTGCAACGCCATGTAGTGGGTCAACAAGGCATTTCGTCATCCAAAGATGGCGGCATCTCTTTCTCCTATACTGACCCTTCACACAAAACTTCTTTCGTTGTTCCACCGACTAAAAACAACATAGAGAATAAGGATTAGTAATGGTTCATACATTTTCTCTGCACCTACTACACGTTGAGTGTGGATCCATGGACGCCGATATTAAAAATCTTGAACAAGGGCACCCTTTAATACCCAGACATTTCCCGTTTCCAGCAAGATTCCAAAGAAACCTTGGACGGGGAAGTAAAATGATCCATGATATCCTGATACCCGTACAAACCACAGGAATCATACACTGAAACAGAAAGAAAAGAAAAAGCGGGCAAACAAAACCGGCTTTAAAAGGACAGAGCAAATGTGTCCTCTCTTTAAGGCAGTAAGGTAGTAACTGATGATCACGAGATGCTGGAGGCATTGTGGGAGATCCCACAGACCTTGTGATCAAGCACACAAGTGAATAGTTCTTTGCATACACAGTTTTTTATTAATTTTATTTACAGCTTTTCCAGGTGGCACCAGAAGATTTATGCTAATGTTAAGACCGAAGGTTTGTTTCGTATGTGAACAATTTTATTTTATTACAACTGTCCCAGATAACAAATGGAAACAAGGACTATGCAATGGTGGTGGATAATGCTAGATATGAGAGTTCACTGAACTAGTACAGGGGATATTTTATTTTAATCTATTCCTGACTGATATATACTAACCTAACCTAATCCCACTGGACTTAGCTGCTTCAAGAATATAATTCAACCGCTGATCAAGCACTACTAGGTATCATGGGATGAGTAAAATAAGAGGTACATTTGCCAGTAATGTTAATCATACTAACACACCCGAGATTTAAAAAGGGAGACTTTAAACGACAACAAACTTTTTTTTTTATATATACACATATATCAATCTATGACCTAGAATAGTACATCCAATTCCCAAGTCAACAAATTTGTGACAAAACTCATTATATTGCACTGCCAGCATGTGTAATTCAATTAGATACCATGAAGTCTAACCACTTGTAATCAATTAGCAAGTAGTAATTACAGCAACTGGTGTTGAACAACTTACTAATATCTCAAAGCAAATAAAAACCTATATTTAAGGAGCAAGTTGCTGAGTAATGAGAAATCTGAGGTGTTTAAAAAATCATATGACATATTACTGTGTAACAAAAGCTTGGCGAACTTCTAGAAAGGAAAAGGAGCATATTTATAATGCACTAAAGGAGGCATATTATTTTAAAGATTAACTATATCCTTCACCATAAAAAAAAATAGAGTGAAAGAACTACAGATTATTCAAAGGACCTTGACTAACAAACAAAATCACATTAACATTTAAAGCTACAAAACTGCATAACTCACCTGTGTCGACCGGTGTCGGTATCGTAAACACGGCGGAGGACACTTTCTTGCTTTTCCCATTCCTCTTTGGTCATGGGTACATTGGATGTTGGTTGTGTCATTAAATCAATGCTGGGGCCTACAGATGATGACCCATTTTCAACAACGTCTGTGGTTTTCTTGCTCTCTTTCTTTTTTGTATTTCTAGGTTCTTTACTTGTCTCTCTCTTCTTCTCTAACAACTCTATCTTTAGTTTCTCCTCAGGGGTTACTTTCTTTTTGACATGCTTTGTTTCCTTTTTGGTGTACTTCTTCAGTCTCTTCAATTTCTTCCTAAGCTTCTTCACCTTCTTCTTAATGGATTTCTTCTGTTTTTCTTTCTCCTGTTTCTTGAGCTTTTTAAGCTTTTTCCTTAATGCCTTTTCTCTCTTTTTTCTCTTCTTGAGAGCTTTCTTCAATGCTTTTCCCTTAAGCTTTCTCTTTGAAATATCAAGTTCCGAGATTGATGAATCTGTAGATGATGATGATGATGATGACGATGATGAGGAAGAGGATGAAGAAGAGGAAGATGATGATGAGGAAGAGGAAGATGAGGAAGAGGACGACGAAGAAGGTGAAGATGCTACAACTTTCTTTTTTTTTACAATTTTGTGATTAGGCGATGCTGATGAAGATGAGGACGACGATGACGAAGCCCTTCTCTTTTTATTCTTCGGTCGACATCGTGATCGAGTCAGAGCTTCATCTGAGCAAGTGATTGGGTCTTTTTCCATTGTGTCTGAGAAAAGAAAAAGGTCTAGAGGTAATGTATGGATCATGTTTTAATAAAATTTTAAGGTTAACCAAGTTATAAATGGTTATATAAAAATATTATCAAGCTTACTGTATAGACTGGTTCAAAAAGAAAACACAATAATCGAGATGAAACACATAGTAAGTACTTATTTAAAGAATCTTTTTAACCAATTACAACCACCCATGTACAAGTCATACAAGCAGGTGTGCCTCATCTTACACCTAATCCTTGAATCAGCACTTATACGCAGCAAATATAACTGTAACAGACAATAATGTAGATCTTCAAAAATACATCCATAAATTTGAAGAGAAATTTCACTTTCCTCTACCAAATTTGTCGCCGTGTTTTATCCATCCCTAATTAGGTGACACAGAAAGCAAAAGACATTTTAAAAGCTAGTGTGCTATGAAAAACTGCTGCACAGTATTTCATATCAAAGGCAGGTTTGTATGGTGGGAATAAAACTACCTTAAAAATTCTATGACGTGCACCTTTCAGGAGAAGCTAGCAGCTAAACCTGTCACCATACCAGAGGAGCAGGCAGCAAAGGACACCTGGAATACCAGCCAGAAGATGCTTTCCTTTTTCTCCTCCAGCCTTCCTTCGGCTCCCTCTTAAATCGACTCTCAGCTAAGACAGTAAATTCCCTTTTGACCAGGGAAAGGTGGATACCATACAGTTAAATCTTGAGGGGTGAAAAAGTGAGGCCAGTACCATCCATGAGAAACAATCAACCAAAGGAAACTACTATCCTATTCCTAGTAGCAAAGTCCTCTTGTTATCACTGTGCTGCTAGGATACTGCATTTTAGAAAATCAAGGCCTCATAGCATTTCAAAGATGAAAACATTGGAATACACTGCACAAAAAATGCATGGCAATGACACTGTACATCTTAAAGTCTTGCTGTTCATTCTAAAAACCTACATCCGTTCTCCAATTAACGCCATAATCAGATCAAATGATTAAGAGACAAAAGCTGAAGGACACACATACAGAATTGCAAGACCAATAAAATGCTGCAATCGGGGAAATTTTTAAGTCACAAGAAAACGAAAACAAAGGAATATCAGCAAACATTTACAATGAATCTATTGTCATAATACAAAGAACCACTATACATTACACATAAGTGATGATGATGCTTGATCAAAATAGAAACAATAATTTGTATTTACAAACATTTATGAAAAAAGGGCCTAGATTACATAATTACTTGAAAACGCTTAATCTCATCCTCCGAAACCTGTTAATAATGCCAGCTTATACCCTTGATAGGGTTAGAAATGCTGAGTTCCCTCCAACCCCCTTTGTCTGTACTTTCTGCTACTTCCATAGCTACTGATTTTCTGATCAATGTCCCTCACCCATTCTTTTCACTTGCCCAAGTTAGTTATCCTGTCTTTGAAGCCTCAGTCTCTCTATTAATGGGTCATTTCTATATGCAAATTATCTAGCTCTCTCTCTACTTCATGTTGCAGTAACTCTTCCTCCTTACTACTCTCTCAATTCTTGCTCCAGTCCAAGGTATCCCAACGTAACAATATAGCTCTCTTCAAAGACTTACCCATTTATCAAGTTTTGTCTTCCTTATGTTGATTTTCAGTCCTCTCCTCTTCATTCCATTTTTCAACCTTGTATACATTTTTGGCACATCTTCAATTCTGTAGTCATGTGAAACATTTGCATAAAGCAGGCCCCTGGGACACTTTCCTGCACCTCTTTGTAGCTTCTTTCAGTTCTATGACAAACAGCAAAGAGAATAGTACTGGCCCTTGATGGACACTGATATTTATCTTGAATTCCCTTAATAAAACTGTGACAGTCTTCTCTTCAGATCTAACATTATGTTTAGTAACACAGTATTCTAATAAGTCTTTTGGTAAATTAATTTTTTCATAATGCCCATATAATTATAGATCTTGGTACGATTACAATTGTGAGATATAACCTCATTTTCTTTGCACAATACTTCTGTTAAATCCCCCTCGTAACAAGCCAGAGGCTTATGCATGGTGGCGGTGGTGGGGAGGGTATGGGGAGAAATTCCCTTGTGTCAAATAGGGAGTACTTTCTCCCAACAGTAACGATGAGTGGTTTATAGCCTTCCTCAACTTGCCCCCATACCTTTTCCACTGCATAAGGAGACAAACTGCACCTACCACACAGGGAAGACCGTGACTGCAAATGCTAACCCCTACAGAAAGAATAGTCAGTTGGGATCAACAGACACTCGTTCTCATCCTTCACACTTTTCCTTAGGCACAAACATACAGAAAAAGAAAGTTTCAAAACAGCAGGAGTGGAGCAAGACATCAATACTCAACAATAGCCAAAGAAAATGTGCTTAGTGATGGAAAGAAGTGAGGGGGTTTCCCACCACTCACCCATCAACCACCTGTTCCTAACATTGTTAGTAAGTTTTATTGATCAACAGCAGATCAAGCTGAAGAACACTCCTACATAAAAGGTTCTGGTTTGTATTCCCATAGGAACAATTAAAGTTCATGAGGCTTTACTTCGTTAACTAGTAACCTGAAAATACAGGACACAAAGTACCGTTTCCTTTGAAAATAACTAGTCACAAATATCTTCACATATGTAATTCATAATTTCCTAAAAAGGAGCGGTCAATTCTCTCATTTACCACTGGTGTTTAACGGTTTAACCACTTGCTTGTGAACCAAGCTTTACTCTATAAATCTTTGGCAACTGTTAAATTGTGCTCAACAGCATATACACTGTTCTGTACTTTGTTTAGGAAGAGAGGGGGTTGCTACCAGCAGTACCAACAGAATTTATGACACTAAGAGTCCCATATATACATCTCAAGGGGAGGGAATGCCTTGAATTTTTGTGGAATATTTTAAAAATACTGAAAAATACAAAAATCACACACCATGCCAAAATGCATTTAAAATTTAATATGTCAAAACTTTATTCCATTAGAATACAGTAAGCTACACAGGCAAGACCTATGATGGCTGATATCTGACCATTGTGTTATTTTATGTAGACATAATTGTTATTTATGGCTAAATTTCAAAACCAAACACACCATAAACAAAAAAATAAACTTTTCCAGAACAGCAACTGATTTGTAATAAAACTTAAGTCAAAATATTCATTACAATGCAAATTACACGACAGAATTTTTTTTCGGAAGATGCCAGTTTCATGATTTTTACATTTAAGACTATTTTCTCCATTATTTATGGATCAATTTCAATATTAACTATACTGTTGGAAAGAGGAGAGAAAATGTGTTTATCAAAAATACAATTTTTTCTAAGCCACAGTTTCCTGTTCTAGAAATTATAAAACTAATAAAATTCCTCTCCCAAAATTAAGCATACACAAAAAAAATAAATAAATAAATTCATGAACACTGATGTGCAGTCTAATGACAGTTTGCACGAATAATGTTCAGAAAGTTACTGAAGTATTTATAAAAAAAAAAACAGGTTACAATGTTATTTTCTTTACTAAGAACCTACCAAAACAACCAACTATAAATTTTTATATGTCACAGTACAATTAAATCTTGAAACATAGCACCCTCTCCTATCTTCAATTTCTCTTACATGAAGAGTGAATATAATGGACGAAAAACCAATTGTTACAAAAACATACCATATATCAGCGCCCTTACCCATCATTTATAGTCATAATTCACATCAATATTAACTACTACTGACTGCAAAAAGCAAATAAAAAAAATACAAGCCTTCTAGAAGGCTCTTTCATAAAACAATCATATTTCCTTGGATACCAATGAAATTATGTATACCTTGCAAACGCTTGGGAAAACATTGATCACTAGCCTCTTCCAGAGTTTCTCTGGCCGGTGTTGGCATTTTTTTCCCTCCTGAAATATGAACACTACAGTTAGCTATTTCTGCAGAAATTATTCCCTCACAAAAAATGCATAAAATGTACGCAACACCTTGGAAGTTAAAATGAGACAAAAATGGTTACCCTCCCTGATTCACAGTTACATACAATAAAATAAATCTGTTACAGTATTTATGAATTTATAACGAATTTATACTTTATTAATGTAATAATTTAATTTATGAAATTCACTTCTGGCAACTTTTCTCTCATTATAACTACAATATCTGCTACCTCTTTACAAAATGCAAAAATAATTTCCATACCAAAATCTAAGAAGAGGCAAAGTTTAACATTCTGGCTGCTAGTTGTGATCTAATGTCCATGAAGTAAAAACATCAAATAAAATAATTTAAAAAGCTATATTTTCTTAAGTGCAAACCTGTAACTTTATGATAGCCTAGTTGTACTGTCAGTGGCCCCCAAAACATACACAAGTAAAGTCAATTATGACAATGACTTTTCAACTCATTGGACAAGGACATGTGGGCTTCAGAGCTTCTTCCTCTTAAAAACTCCAGTGTTAACTGCTCCTTATAAGAGATAAGAGTTTCTTGAGTAAGTAATGGCTTTGTACTAGAAATACATGTTTTCAATTGTTAAAACTATATTTGTTTTCACACAAACCAATTTCTTTATGGTAGCCTTAGTAGCTATTTGGGTAGCATGGCTTCTTACATACATACTCCCTTAACAATCAAAGCAGGAATATTTGGGAGCCATCAACCTTTGGAGTGGCGATCATGAAAACCAAACATTTTGAAACAAAGTTGTCATGAATCAGACATGAACTTTGATAGTACAGAAGTGGTTTGTGCTCACCTATAATCAAAGTCCACAGGCTACTTTCAGTACTCAACTTTTTTACTGTGTGATAAGAGGTATCACATAAGGTTTATTACTGCTTCACCCACAGCCAGAACTGGCCCAGTGGCAAATACATTTTCAGCCTAGTTAGTAAGATCCCAGAGCTAAAAGCAGAAGAGCAACATCCCCAAGACAACAGAGATTAAGAACTAAACATCCCTTTCTTTTATATCCTAAAAAGATGAATACTGCCCTGATCTCATGACACTAACCCTTAAGGTTTAAAGCTTCTAACTCCTAGATGCATATCCTTCATAAAAGTTGTCTTTTCCATCAGAAAATAAACTCCTAGATGCATATCCTTCATAAAAGTTGTCTTTTCCATCAGAAAATAGTATTCAAGACATCTGATTTATTTATCTCCTTATATAAAAACAATCTTGATCCATTTTCTGTAAAGCTGTCTTCAGACGTTAAATCCTTAAGGCTCTCACATAGCACAAAACCATGATCCTCTTAATTCCCAATCTGCAAAAGTCTGGCAGGAATGAGAAACAATGGAGTAAGTTGCCCGTATCACGGACATGAAAGAGCACACGTATAACATACCATTAATATAAAGAAATCCACGTATGCCTTAAACCCACATAAACACTTAAGACTATTAACCCTCTTACGCCGGAGCCCTAAAAATCAAAACGTCTCCCGTATGCCGGGCCTGGTTTGGAGTGAGCGCGGAAGTGGAAAAAATAATTTTTTCAAAAAATTACAGCGCGCGTACTTTTGAAGATTAAGAGTTCATTTTTGGCTCCTTTTTTTGTCATTGCCTGAAGTTTAGAATGCAACCATCAGAAATGAAAAATAATATCATTATCATATGTAAATAATGCGATATATGGTAGCGAAAAAAAAAATTCATACATAATTGTATTCAAATCATGCTGTGCAGAAAACGGTCAAAGCTAACCAGTTACTTTTTTTTGCGTTGTATTGTACACTAAATTGCGATCATTTTGATATATAATACAATGTAAAACAATAAAAGCAACACCGGAAAAATATTATCACAAAATGATGTACGAATTCGTAACGCGCGGACGCAAAAAAATATTTTTTTCAAAAATTCACCGTAAATCACAATATTGTTCTAGAGACTTCCAATTTGTTTCAAAATTAAGACAAATGATTGAATATTACGATACTGTAAGAGTTTTAGATTAGAATTGCAGATTTCGACCATTTCGGACGAGTTAAATTTGACCGAATGTCGAAATTTTAATATATATATTTTTTCATATGCACATATTTCGAAGATGGAAAAAGCTACAACCTTCAATTATTTTTTATTGTATTTTTCATGAATTTGCGCACATTTTGATATATGAAACTCTATAAAAAGGCTAATATGAAAAGGAGCAAATATTAGGATAATGCCATGTACGTATTTCGGAGACTTGCGGCCGCGAATCGGCGCGCGGAGTGAAGGTAAATATATTTTTCAAAAATTCACCATAAATCACAATATTGTTTTAGAGACTTCAAATTTGTTTCAAAATGAAGAAAAATGACGGAATATTACTAGGCCGTAAGAGTTTTAGCTTACAATGCGTTTTTCAACTATTTCGGTAGAGTCAAATTTGACCGAACGTGGTTTTTTTTCTATTTATCGTGATTTATATGCAAATATTTCGAAAAAAGAGAAAAGCTACAACCTTCAATCATTTTTAGTTGTATTCTACATGAAATGCGCACATTTTCATATATAAAACTTTATGTAACAGCTAATTTTAAATGGTGCAAACATTTCAACAATCGCACAAAAAAATTCTGATTTTTTCGGAAGAGTTACCGCGCGAACGTAATTTTTTTTTCATAAATTCACCATAAATCGAAATATTGTGCTAGAGACTTCCAAGTCGTTGCAAAATGAAGGTAAATGATTGAATATTACTAGAATATAAGAGTTTTAGCTTACAATTGCGTTTTTCGACCATTTCGGTAGAGTCAAAGTTGACCGAAAGTTGAAAATTTTGCACTTAACGTTATTTATATGAAAATATTTCAAAACTGATAAAAGCTACAACCATGGGTTGTTTTTTGTTGTATTGTGCATGAAATTGCGCACATTTCCATATATAAAACTTTATGTAACGGCAAATTTAAAAGGGTGCAAACATTAGGACAATCGCACGAAAAAATTTATCGGAAGAGTTATCGCACGAACGTAAGGAAAAAGTTTTTTCATAAATTCACCATAAATCGAAATATTGTGCTAGAGACGTCCAATTTGTTGCAAAATGAAGGCAAATGATTGAATATTACTATAATATAAGAATTTTAGCTTACAATTGCGTTTCTCGACCTTTTCTGTAGAGTCAAAGTTGACCGAAGGTTGAAATTTTTGCACTTATCGTTATTTATATGAAAATATTTCAAAATTGATAAAAGCTACAATCATGAGTATTTTTTAGTTGTATTGTGCATGAAATTGCGCACATTTTCATATATAATACTTCATGTAAAGGATAATTTAAAATGGTGCAATAATTATGTCAAAGTGACGAAATAATTTCCGAGATGTGTCACTGATACTTTTTAGTGCGATAAGAAAGAAATTCGCGCTTGCGCGCCTGCGTAGCGATTGTAAACAAAACAACGCCTTGATCCGTGAACTCCCAGCATCCCCCCAGGCGCGTGATACAAAAGTTTTCGGCTGGTAGGCCTATAAGTATTTTTCCGCGAATTTTTAAAAAAACTTTTTTGAGCCGACGTATGATACGTCCAATCGGCATACGGGAGACATTTTGACTCGACGTTTAATACGTCCAATCGGCGTAAGAGGGTTAAGTTAATGTAAAAGTGTGATTGGCGTAAGAGGGTTAAGTTAATGTAAAAGTGTAAGTAACTGCTATTCTGAATGAAAACGGCATAGAAAAAACTAATTAAGAACTGGTAACCTAACAATACCAACACCAACATCAAGAACAAAATAATGAACAGAAGGATTAACCTGAAGGTAAACAACACGACCACAATACTTACCATCCTTGAATGAATTAATATACAACAAGCACCTAAAACACTACAGAATTTCTAATAAACTCCTTCACCAGAAAAAGGGGATGAAAGAAAATTTAAAAAAAAAATGGTAAAAGATATAGGCTAAATACAATAAGAAAAGTCTGGGCACACCATATCACAGTTTTGATTTGTAAGGTAGAAGGCAGACTCATAGCATGACTGATTTTCATCAAAAGGGAATTTTGAAGCCTGGATGCACTTACCTGTCAAAGTGGACGTCATTGCAGCACTCCCTGAAGTGTATTCGGGGAGCTGTTGACAACAGGATTAGGCTACTGTAAAGTAATGGGTTTCTTTTAAAACATATCTAAGATTTTATCTATGATTTGGCTAATGACAAAGTAGAGAATTTGCTTAAAAACAGGAATTTCTATTAAACTACTAATCAATAAACCTTAACATTAAAATGACATAATTGTTATTTGTTAATACAAAAACTAAGATTTTGGAAATTTATTTAAAAAAAAATGCTGTATAATAAATCTACTCTGAGTCACTGAGGCAAAGGCTGCACTTCCGAATCATTTAAATATATTTCTTATAATACAAGCTATTGTCTGACCAGAGGTAAAGCAAGTGCCTTGTAATGACAGCAAATTATATGCCAGACAGAAAAATCTAGACCTATCAGATTTGAAAATTGACATTAAGCTTAGACCTTTACCGCATACCTTCATAAATCCAGTCAGTGCATTATGATGAATATTATTTAACATTCTTCTGCCTACAACCCAGAAGACACTGTTCAAATCCTGTTTGAGAACTGAAGTTCAGTTCTCTCATTTAATTGTCGGTTACAGAACTTATTAATGCCAAAAAAATAAAATGATAATCATGTCATATTTATATCCATACAATGCAATATTCATTTAGTTTTGTAAAACTCTTAATCTTCAAGACCTCAGAAGACAGAGAGTGATACAGGTACTATTTCGTGTTTTCTCTCTTTTGACAGGACTGTGTAGCAAGGCCTCACAATAGTGAACACTAAAATGGAGACAAAATCCTGTCTACAGAAGTTGTCGTCTACACAAATACCTCCACATCCCCAAGATAAATATGATATTGTTATTTTACAATAAAGTTTTGTACATACTTACCTGGCAGACATATACTTAGCTTACGTCTCTGACGTCACGACAGAATTCAAAACTCGCGGCTAACGCGACAGGTAGGTCAGGTGATCTACCTTACCCGCCGCTGGGAGGCGGGTGTAAGAACCATCATACCTTTCTTGCCAGATTTTTTCTCTCTTATACCTGTCTCCTGAGGGGAGGCTGGGCGGGCCATCAATCGTATATGTCTGCCAGGTAAGTATGTACAAAACTTTATTGTAAAATAACAATATCATTTTTGTACATGAACTTTCCTGTCAGACATATACTTAGCTGATTGACACCCTTGGTGGAGGGTACAAGACAGAAAATAACAAAGAAAAGGTAAACAACACCTGTTGTAGGATAAACATAACCTTGGTTTCTTAACGCCTGTTTAGGCTGAAGACTTCATAGATACTGTCTATTTAGTCTGCATAGCCATAAGAGCTACAGCGAGGGCGTGACCTACAGCTGAAAAGACTCTTTGGGTCTACTAATGGGACTTGATATCCGCTTACTTAGTAGAATCCAAGTCGGATCATGTCAATGGGGGTTCGCCCTCTTCTATGACAGAACCTGTCCACTACCAACGCAGGGAGCTTCAAACCAAATCCGATCACCTAACCAAACTAATGTTAATAGCATTACGAAACGAAAAAAGATGCCTACCTGCATCATTTTTCATACAACCATATGAACTCAATTACCAAAAAAAAACAAGGGTAAAAAACTACTAAGGATATGTTCCAGCTCCCTGCCCCAGCACCGAATCCGCCGATACGTACGGGCCTAACGCGAAGCACTCGTCATACGTAATACTGACGTCTTTTAGGTAGTGGTTGGCGAATACTGAATTACATCTCCAGAATGTAGTTTTCATCAGATTCTGAAGAGACATATTCTTCTTAAAGGCCAAGGAAGTTGCTATTGCTCTCACTTCATGAGCCTTGACTTTTAAGAGCTTGAAATGTTCTTCATCACAAGATCTAATGTGCTTCTTTCACAACACTTCTAATGAAGAAAGACAGCGCATTTTTCGACAATGGTCTGCTGGGGTCCTTTACAGAGCACCATAGTCTGGTCCTCAATGCCCTTAAGGGTTTTCTTCTTCTGAAGGTAGTATTTTAAACTCCTAACAGGGCAAAGAGTTCTTTCAGGTTCTTCCCCTACTAGGGCAGACAAACCACGAACCTCAAAGCTCCTTGGCCAAGGATTTGAGGGTTCTCATTTTTTGCTAAAAACGAAGGAAGGAAGGAACAAACCACGGAATCTCCTTTGAAACCTACCCTTCCTTCTAGGGCATGAATCTCACTAACCCTTTTAGCAGACGCTAAAGCCATGAGAAAGAGAGCTTTCCTCGTGAGATCTTTGAAGGAGGCTAAATGTGGTGGTTCAAACCTAGCGGACCTCAGGAAGCGAAGAACCACATCCAGATTCCAACTTGGAACTTCGTTCGAACGTTTTCTTGGAAGATTCAAAAGATTCTTAATAGATCATGAAGATCTTTGTCATTCGAAAGATCTAAAATTCCTATGTCTGAACACCGCAGCCAGCATGCTACGGTATCCTTTGATAGTAGATACTGCCAAACCGCATTTTTCTCTGAGGAAAACTAGGAAATCTGCTATTTGAGTCACAGAGGTACTGGAAGAGGAAAAACTTCTTGTTCCTGCACCAACGGCGAAAGACGTCCCACTTCGACTGGTAGACTTTAAGGGTCGAAGGTCTTCTAGCTGAGGCGATAGCCTTAGCAGCTTTTGTCGAAAACCCTTCGCTCTGACAAGACTTTTGACAGTCGAAAGCCAGTCAGATTGAGAGCGGGGAGGTTTCTGTGATACCTGTCGAAGTGGGGTTGTTTGAGCAAATCTTGTCTTTGTGGAAGTGCTCTTGGAAAGTCCACCAACCATTCCAGTACCTCTGTGAACCAATCTTGGGCGGGCCAGAACGGAGCTACTAGCGTCATTCTTGTCCTCTCCGAGATAGCAAATTTCTGAGGGTTTGTCCTAGTACTTTGAAGGGGGGAAAGGCGTAGACGTCTAACCCTGCCCAATCTAGGAGAAACGCATCCACTGAAACTGCTCCTGGGTCTGAGATCGGGGAGCAATAAAGTTCGATTCTTGCGTTCTTTGCTGTTGCAAAGAGATCGATGTGAGGTCTGCCCCATCTTCTCCACAGGTCTTGGCATACTTCTGAGTGGAGGGTCCACTCGGAAGGCAGGAGTTGATTCTTCCTGCTCAGGAGATCGGCCCTGACGTTCCTTTCTCCCTGTACGAATCTGGTGAGAAGACTGATTTTCCTCGTTTGAGACCACAGCAGAAGATCCCTTGCTGTTTTCGTACAGGGAGAAGGAGTGCGTCCCCCCCTGTTTCTTGATGTACGCCAAGGTGTTGTGTTGTCCGAATTGACCTGCACTACTGCATTCGGACCGTGGGGGTTCGAAGGCTTCAATGCCATCCAGACTGCCATCAACTCTTTCTTGTTGATGTGCCAGGACACCTGATCCCCCTTCCAGGTGCCTGACACTTCTCTTGTCCCGAGTGTCGCTCCCCAACCTGCCTCCGATGCGTCGGAAAAACAACACATGGCCGGGGTTCGGCATGTAGAGAGACATTCCTTCCACAAATCGAAGTGGGTCGTTCCACCACCGAAGGTCTCTCTTGATTCCTCTTGAGATCTTGAAGGAGAACTCCAGATCTAGGGAGAGACGCCTCCAGTTCTGGTATAAGAAGAACTGTAGAGGCCTGAGATGCAACCTTCCTAGAGAAACGAATTGCTCCAGTGAGGAGAGTGTCCCCAGCAGACTCATCCCACTCCCTCGCTGTGCATGCATCTTTCTCTAGGAAGGTCGTTATTTTCTCGTTAGCAACGAGCTATCCTCTCTGGCGACGGAAAAGCCCGAAAAGCCAGAGAAGCTATCCGAATCCCCAGATTAGATCCTCTCTTGACTGGGGATTTAATGAGACTTCTGGAAGTTCACCAGAAGTCCCAGCGAACTTGCCAATGTAAGGGTCTTTTGAAGGTCCTCCAGACATCTTTCTTGAGACTCTGCTCTTGATTAGCCAGTCGTCGAGATAAAGCGACACCCTCACTCCCTCCAAATGTAGCCACTGCGCCACGTTCTTCATTAACCCAGTGAAAACTTGGGGTGCAGTTGATAGGCCGAAGCACAAGGCCTTGAATTGGAAGATGTTTCCTCCCATCATGAATCGTAGATACTTCCGTGAAGAAGGATGGATCGGGTACATGAAAGTAAGCGTCCTGAAGGTCTAGAGACACCATCCAGTCCCCTGGACGAAGAGCCGCTAACACTGAGGAAGTTGTCTCCATGGCGAACTTCCTCTTTTCCACAAAGACGTTCAGGGCGCTTACATCCAACACCGGTCTCCATCCTCCTGAGTTCTTCGGAACTAGGAACAGTCTGTTGTAAAGCCCGCAGAGCGGGGATCTTTCACTAGTTCTATAGCCTCCTTCTCTAGCATGAGATCTACTGCTAGAGAAAGGGCTTGATTCATGATGGGGTCCTTGTACTTGGCTACCAACTCCCTCGGAGTTGTCGTCAATGGTGGTCTTGACGAGAAGGGAATGAGGTATCCTTTTCTGACAATCGATAGGGACCAATTGTCCGCCCCTTTGTGGGCCCAGACGTCGGCAAATTTCAGTAGTCTGGCACCCACTGATGTCTGGAGTCCTTGACCGCTATTTCTTCCCTCTGACTGACTTTCGAGAAGGTTTTACCTCTCTTAAAAGGTCTAGTCCCTCTGGTTGCAGAACCTCTGACAGCGGGTCCTCCTCGAAAGGGCTCCTGTCTCAGAGGAGTCTCTTTCTTGGTCTTGGGTTGGAAGACAGAGCGAGGTTTCCTGGCCGCCTGGGCTAACATGTCCTGAGTAGCCTTAGCTGAAAGGGCACTCGAGACATCTTGGATAATTTTCTTTTTGGGGAACAGAAGAGGAGAGAGTTGAGCATACAAGAGCGATGCCCTTTGTGCATGAGACACTGCCTTCGTGAGAAACGAACAGTAGACCGACCGTTTCTTAAGCACTCCAGCTCCAAACAGTGAGGAGACTTCACTCGATCCGTCTCTCACTGCTTTATCCATGCAAGTGAGTACACAGTTAAGATCTTCAGGAGACAGAGCATCTGGGGTCTTGGTCTTATTAGCCAGCACACCTAAAGACCAATCAAGGAAGTTGAAAACTTCCAGGACTCGGAACATTCCCTTCAGTAAGTGGTCAAGTTCGTTCATTCCCCACGTAGTCTTGGCGGACAAGAGGGCGGAACGACGAGCAGCATCCACTAATGAAGAGAAGTCCGAGTCCGCAGACGAAGGGAGAGCGAGGCCTAAAGGTTCTCCCGATTCGTACCAGAATCCCAATCTGCCGGTCAGTTTAGACGGAGGGAAAGAAAAACCGTCTTCCCTTTCTCTTCCTTCGAAAGGAGCCATTCTCCAAAACCTCTCAGCGCATTCTTCATGGAAACAGTAGGTTTCATCCTAACACAAGACGAAACCTTCGACGTCTTCGAAGTGGAGAATAACGAAAGAGGAGAAGGGGGAGCCACAGGAGAAAGGATATCTCCAAACTCTTGCAGGAGTAACTCTGTAAGTTTCTTATAGGAGGAAACTGAGGCGTCTTTTGTTCCTTCTTCTTCGAGGGGTCCTGTTTCCTCCTGAGCCGAAGAGCCTTCCTGATCCTTAGAGGCGCGACTATTCTTAAAGGAGTCTCTAGAGGCAGATAGACGTATACGTCTTGGAGACAATGCTTCGGGCAAGTGTCTACTTGCAACATCCTTCTTGTCTGGAGGAGTGCGTTTCCCAGATCCTTGAAGCCTAATAGGAGTCAGGCGGCAGTCAGGTGCAGAGCGCCTGTTTGAAGAAGAAATTCTATCAGGCTCTTGGCGCCTATCCAAAGAGAGGCGGCTACCAGGCGAACTGTGTCATACGAAAAGCGCCTACCAGGCTCTTGGCGCCTGAAACGAGGCGAGAGAATCTCTAGCGACGAGCGCCTACTAGGTGAGCGCCTACCAGGGAGAAGCGCCTGCTAGGCTCTCGGCGCCTGACTCGAGGCGAGTAAAAGTCAGGGAAGAGCGCCTGCCAGGCGAAACGCGCCTAACAAGCTCTTGACGCCTGTCCAGCGAAAAGCGCCTGTCCGATTTAGGGCGCTTGTCAGCCGAGAGTGGAGGCGAGACGAGGAGCGGCTACGAGGTGAGTAGTGCTACTAGGCTCTTGGCGCCCGTCAAGGGAGCGATCCTGTCTCGAGAAGAGCGTCTGTAGGGAGAGGATCTCCTACGCGCAGTTTGCTCCTTGTCTGAAGGAGAAACTTGTCGTCAGGCGAATGTCGCTTATACGCAGATTTGATCTTGTCCGAAGCAGAGAGCCTCCTGCGAGAATCCGAACGAACAGTTGAGCGCGCCTCTTCCGTCGAAAAGCGAGAGTCAGGAGAGGGAGCTTGGACTTCTTTACAGGAAGCGAGACGTCCTTCCTGCGCCGAGAAGACCCGTAAAGAGAGCCAGCCAGAGCCGAAATCTGCGCCTGAAGGTTAGCTAACACCCTTGCAGGAGAACTCACAAACTCGTGAACAGGAGAAGAGGCTCGATCTCCGCTCGGTGAACGATACTCCTGAGATCTCTTTCGCTTCTTCGCTTCCACCTCAGGCTCTTCCGAAAAAAACTTCAGGGCTGAAGGGCGGGCGCAGGGAGCATTCCAGGCTCTCTTCGAAGGGCGCGAGGCTTCCGAAGAGCTCCATCCTCTTTTAGGAGAAGGCGAAGGCGACGACGAGAAGCACTGGCGCAAAATTTCTCTCTTGGAGTGATCCAAGGTAGCCTGGGAACGATCAACAGGAACTACCGAGGGGACGCCTGACCGTTGGGGATGCTCCCTAACCTTCCTGCGGCTTTCGACTTTCCTCCTCCACTGGGACTGGAGTCTGGAAGAGGTCTAGGCCTGGAAGCATTAGGGCGCCGATCAGACGCACCCTCCACTGCACTGGGTTCACTGCACAAATCACTATTGGAATCACTCTTACCTTCTAGTTGCTTGATTTTCCTCTCCATACTGCGAATGGTGGCTTTCATTGAGGCCACTTCCGAAGGCGTATCTTCGGCTTCGGTGCAGGGAGCAGGAGCTGAAACTGACAAAAGGAGCTACTTCTAAATAGGATTATCTACATCCAACTCGCTAATACGAGATCTACTACTGCTCCTGGAAGAAGCTTTCCTAACTTTATCCTTTTCAAGCTTCCTCAAGTAGGAAGACAAAGACTTCCATTCATCCTCATTCAGCTTTTCACATTCATTACAAGGGTTATTAAAGGTGCATTCATTCCCTCTACACTTCAAACATACCGTGTGAGGGTCTACCGAAGCTTTCGGTAGCCTCACCTTACAATCAGTCATACAACAAACTCTAAACATAGCAGTTTTCTTAGTATCAACATCAGACATCATGAATCCAGAAAAATCCAAGAAAAGTCCAATAACTGTCCACAATCGCGAAAGCCAGGCCAAAAGATCGGGTACTTCACCAAAAGTCCGTAGAAACAATCCAGGGCGAAAACGAGAAAAGAATCCAACTGTCAAGAGGGTACCGCAACATAGTGGTCGACACCGACGACAGAAAAAATCTGACAAGAAAGGTATGATGGTTCTTACACCGCCTCCCAGCGGCGGGTAGGTAGATCACCTGACCTACCTGTCGCGTTAGCCGCGAGTTTTGAATTCTGTCGTGACGTCAGAGACGTAGCTAAGTATATGTCTGACAGGAAAGTTCATGTACAAAAAAGTTTAATTATACTCAGTTAACTGTGATATATGCATTTTACCTATAACTTCATAATTATTAACAAGATAGTTTTGTGAGGCTGCTCTCAGGATTGTGCATTGTACCTAGCCCACCTGGTATGATATTTAAACTCCCTATTGGATGCATGTTCTGAATTGACTGAACAGTACATTAAAAGGCTATAAATTACTTAGAAATTAATTTGTAGGTTTAACCTTTCATAGGAATTATGATAAGCAAAACGGGGATGGGTTTCCTAGTCCTTTGCCCACCCAGGGCAGGTTTCCTCCGGTAGATCACCTTGACGCCTACTCCTGTAGCGAGTGGCGGCGGAAAATTTTGAAATTTCTGTCGGGGACGATCGGAGTCGCTTTAACAGCTTATGGTATATATCTGGACAGGTTAAGTTTTGATTGCTATGAAAATTATGTCTTATTCACTAAGGTCTAGACTTACGGGAAATTATTGTTTAATGCCTTTTGCAGAACTGGGAGTAATTAAAAAAACTCTGTTTGGTCAGGCACAGAAAATCTATGAGACAATTATAACTGGAAGTTGATACTTACAAATAATTTAATTCCTTTTCACTATCAAAATAAAAACAATCACACCTCTGAACAGTTTTCAAAACACCTGAGTAATAAGAACTTTTAATAGTGGTACTAAACTAAAGTAATCCTAATATTAGATGTCAAGCCTCCTAACCAAGTTCTAAATACTGTATGTTGTCAGTTCATATGCCAGACAAAAAAGTATAACAACTCCTTATGAAGGGCTGTGTAGCAAAGCTTGCTAATTTCACTGATTCCATCTTCTGCAGGGTAATATGGCTTCAACTGAACCAAACAGAAACTGCCATAAAAAAAAAAAAAAAAAAAAAAAAAAAAAAAAAACCATTTCCTGGGTAACTAAATACATAGATGTATGCAGTCTTTGGGGCAATTAAGAAGAGAGGTAAGCAAATGACAGATATAAAGTAATTTACCCAGCATCAAAACTGATGAGTCACGTGCACCAACATAAGTGTTATTGGTTATTATTCCATATAAAAGATCACTTGTTCTCAGGGTTATTCTATCTTACTATAATAAAAGTAGAAATGGAGCTTTTGTTAAAAAATATTACATTTACAATTCAACTTGTTTCAGAACTACAAACCTCTCCTTTATTTATGGAATATATATGTACTCACTATTAACCAATTTGCAGGTTAACTACCAAGCACCCACACTATTATTTCTGAAAGCAACCACTGACCAAAAAAATTCTCCATAAAAAAAAAAAATCCTTCAAAATAAAAGAAAAAGCAGCTGCAGTATTGGCAATTGTGACCCCAGTGAAGAGGCTATTGCTGAAGCCATAGGTTTTGCCGAGACTGAGGCTGGATAACTCTTGGCAGTAGCTAAGTGCTCAAGGAATCTCGAAAGAAAAGTCTCCTGGAAGGCCAAATGAAGGGCGCAGTTCCTTCAACACCTCCTTCAGCTCTAGTGGATGCATTGGAGTTGGCACAGCAGAAGCTAGAGAGGCAAGGGCAGACAAAGAGATGATGGGGATTGTGGGTTCACCACTGCATCAGCCAGTGTTCCAACTGAGGAGGAGTAGTCAATAGCCATCTGGTCTGCACGTACCACCTTGGGCTGACCAAGGGGTAAACATGCAAGCACCCATTCCAGTAGCAGCAAGGGTCAGAACCAGTAAGAGTTGGGGATAAGAAGAGGCATATTCTCCTCTGAAGGCATCCACACAATCGTCCTCAACTTCAAACAATTTTGACCTGTACTCCCTTCATTTGCCACGAAACCAAGGCATTCCATATGGTTTAAGGATAGAGTGCACTCCTTACTTCTGCTTGATTTCTACTCTATTCAACCTTCTTAACCCAAGGGATGACGGGATGCCACTTAAGTATGACGGCAATATTATGCATTGGCAACTTCAGTAATGGAACTATTTTCTTGCTCATTTTAAATTATCACCTAATATTATAGTACATGGTTGTAATTGCCTTGTGTTGCAGATTAATAATAAAAATTAAAATATAAGGTACTTTAAACATACTTTAAAAGAATATGTTTTGGAATTTTTTTTTTTTTTTCAAAACCCATATTGTAGTTTTGTAATGTTCATGCAGTATTTTCTGAAACAATTTCAAATTTTTCCATAACAATATTACTCCTTAGCTATTCAAGAAACACCTATAAAAGTAAAAAAAAAAAATATACAGCAGTTATCAATTAGGTGAATGGGTGTATATGTGTGCAAGTTAACCGACATATGCACACTTGAATGGGTGTGTGTATGTTATCTAACATATGCACACTAACTTTTAAACAAATATTACTATCATCATTGTCATTATGATTATCTATCTTCATATCACTATTTGATGAAAATGAATAAGCATTACTATCAAAAGCCATTATCTACAAAATTTACAACATAAAGATTTATAAAAATCTTCAAATGTTGCAACTTCAGGATACAAAAGCCACCCTGGTCCCGCCCGCTGACAGGTTTATAATTCTGCTATCTTTATACCTATCATTAACATAAATCTGGCATCTTTTACGCTCAAGAGTGAGCTGAATGTCTGGTGAGACTGTTGACATCAATCAGACAGAGCTAAGGGGAGGTATTAAATTTATCACACAATTTGAAAATAAAGCGTCGATCGACGCCATCCTGGCACAGCACATAAAGCGTCTATTCTAGTGATGCGCCGTACCTTGTGGGTTAAAAGACGACTACTCAGAAATTCTTACCACAGCTATAAAGTCAAAGTACATGCCAAAGTTATCAGACATTCAAATCAGAAAACGCAAGGAAATGGCTTCAACTACCATCATTGCCTTACTATTCACTTTACTGCAAGTGTTGAAACTAGATGGCCAGGGAAGAATGCCACTGACAGTCATGTGAAAGGGTTGGCCCCACCCCTTCACTCCAATATCACTATTTAACTAACTGAAGCTATTATCAAGCTTCAATGACCAGACCAACATAGATGACGGAAGTTAAGAGGTAGTCCAGTAGGAAGCAGCACCACAAGTTTACTACCTATAACCAAGTTATTTACCATCGTAAGTGTAACATTCATTCCCATGGGGCTGGTAGTAAACACAGTGTTGAGAGTAGCTGTGATATCAAGTGAAAATCTAACCATTAGGTACCTAGAAAAATGAAAAATTTCCCCACGGGGGCACCCCATAGCTAGGTGTTGGATACCTCAAGGGATGTTGACTTGTGTAGAGCCTATTGGATTAACCAAACATTTCCAATGTAATTGTCTTGCTTTTGCATTTCACTGCTCCCCTTCCTGGTCCCCCAGAAACTTGACTAGGCGTGTGAATTTCCTTGGAAGTATCATGAAAAACCTGAAAACCGACATAGCCTATGCAATATGCGACAATTTTTTTAATAAATTTTCCAACAGTATGGGACCAACATTTAAATGTATAGCCTATACTATAAATACCTAGTACAGGCAGTCCCCGGTTATCAGCGGACTCGGTTAATGGTGATCCGGTTTTAAGGGGCTTGTCCATCGCCATAAAATCGGCAATTTATGGCACCATAAGTGGCCGAGTTGCAGTTACTGGTGCCATAAGGTGCTGATTACAGAGTTGTGGCACCATAGCATACCTAACAGAGGCGCCATTAACCTAACCCCGCCACCACAAGCAGCATAAATTGCTCTTTTCTTATCAGCAAACACCCCCCCCCCCCAAAATAACTGGGGACTGCCTTTATTGAAATACCTAGGTAGTACAATCCCCCCCAACATCATTCCTGCTAAATATAGATTTATGTCTGGTTTCTAATGAAATTTAACCAACAATTCATCACAATCTCGTAATCTGAGTCTTTACTATAAAAGCACAATCACATTAGTAAGCAGCACCAGCTTCGGCCTACCTAGGCCAGGTAGTCGTCCGTGAACAGAAACTGCAAGACAATAAAGGGGCACCTGGCCTTTTCCAAGTCTTTAAATCAAGCTAATAGCTATAACCTGACTTACCAATAATTTATACCCAGCCCGGGCTAGAATGGGGTACGGTCAGCGGGGGTCCAAATTAAGGTCAAGCCAGACAATGGCCATTGGCTAAGTGCGACTGCCTCGACACGCTAAGCCACCTAAGTCTCCCTTTCCCCGACTACCCTCCTTTCCCAAGGGCATTCCCGTCACATGACAGGAAAGGAAATAAAAGGGAGGAGTAAGGGCATAAAGGAAACCCGTCCAAGATATATATCCTGTCAAGATCTGACAGGAGATTTACGGGAATTCCACAGCTGGTTGTAAATGCCGCATTGAATGGTGGTCAGGATCGCACGCCTTGGAACTGTCATTGTAATATCTCATTCCAGTCACACAAAATGGGAATAAAGTCTCCACTAAGGAGATCTGGACCGGTTGTATGAATGGCAGACTCACCTGTCGTTGTTCGGATGATGTTTTTCACGTTTTACGTCGAAATCTACCCATGGACTCAGATGCCAACTTGTGACGTGCATGTGTAGCCGTGTTCTTGAAAACTGAACTCGAGGACCTGCCTATAATCTTGAAGGAAAGATCGCGTCATGGTTCTCCAATTTAAGGGGGAAAAAACGTCAAATATTGTAATTTTATGCATATTTAAATTCAGCTTTATATATAGGATGTATTTGTCACATAATAGCATCAAAAGTATATTATTCGAGGGCTTCATTGAGTATCCGATTATAATCTTCAAGGAAAATTACGCCATAGTCCCGTAAATTGATAAAAAAAACATTCAATTTGCATCTTCTTACATATATTTAATTCAGGATTTCTATAATAAAGGTATTTCTCAAATAACAGCATCAAAAGTATGTTATTCTGTTTCATGAATAAAAAGTAGGCCTACAACAAGTGCAAATCCCAATGGCAATGGTCGAGCGCTTTTTACCCACCAACTTGACTATACTATACAATATGCTGCATGTATGTGTTTAATTGGTTAGAGACACATTTATGTTAGATTGGCGTTATGTATTTATATGTACACATTGATGAAACAATATCCTAAAATCTCAGCGGCATAGGATATACGAACTTTCGTAAACCATTTATAGGCCTAGCTTTCCACTTACGGATTCAGCTGTCAAGATAATGTACGATTGAACACGTTTTTCTCTGTATTTTTCCCGGTTATGATATACAATCTCTTGTATCCACTAGATTACAGAATCAATCAGCTCTAGTCTAGTGAATAATAGCTCTTTGAAAATGTCAAAATGCTGCAAGAGATATAATTTACATATTATTGCTTCAGCGATATTGATGTTTACTTGAAACACACGAGAGAGAGAGAGAGAGAGAGAGAGAGAGAGAGAGAGAGAGAGAGAGAGAGAGAGAGAGAGAGAGTGACGTCACTAACTGTAAATTTCGGCGTCTTAAATAGCAAAGGCAATGAATATACCTAAAATTAAAACCGAGTTTGACTTTAAGGTGTTCAATAATGAATTTCCTATCGGTATGAACTTAAAACCTCTGCGAATTACAGCTTTAGTATTAATTAAACGGAATAATCAGAATACGATACAGATTTGCTTTCAAGAATTCACCGGCGTGAAGCATCATTGCCGCTGTTTATTTTGTGATGAGCGGTTTCTGGGAAAATGTCAGACGGCAATTACGGAAGACCAGTACGCGAGAATAGATTTAAGGCACTGTGAGGATTATGGAATAACATAATAAATAAACAAACTATATTATTTCAATGAGTCCCTTCAAGACTTTAGCCATGAGATCCGTTTGTCAATAATTAGCAGTGAAGCTCATCAGCTGTTAATATATGTTTTAAATTTTAAGAAATTTAATGATCCCTCACTTGTAATATTATGACATTATTATAATGATTAATGACAGTTATGCAAACTACACCACTGCTAATGGTAGGAACGGGTTCTTATATAGTAATTAAGCATAAAGCTCCCTCAGTTGACACCGTGCATGAGTCTTCGTGGTCTAGGCTGTGACTAGATGTAAACCCTTTTTCATATGATTATAACACGCATTTAAAAGACTTGTCTCTGAAAAGACAGCACTATATTAATTTTAAACCAAGTGATAATGAAATTTAACGTAACTGTGGCGTGTTTTTAATATAAAAATTAGTTTAATTAGCCTATTACAAGACTATACAAAAACACAAGAGGAGCATTAGGTGAGCGATAGTGTGGGCGCTCAGCGGGATTTGACTATTTATCTTTATTTGCCTCCATAAAAGATTTGTGCCATATGATTGCTGCAGGTTGAAGTTGCAGCAATTACTGGTGTTTGCAACAACTGGAGTAATTCAATAATGACTTGAATGAGTTGTATTTCGTCATCCACCGAGCCAAGCAATTGAAGGAATTTAAGGGGGTCCCGAGAATCAGATCTCGACGGTAGGCCTAATAAAGCCTAAACTGGTTTCCGACCTAAACTGGTAAACAAAATATTAAGGTTCTCCTGCATTTTTTTACTTACCTATCGATTCCACAAGGGTATGGCGTCGCCATGTCAAAAGGCTAGTTAAGAAATAGTGGTGAAGGTGCACCATCTTACGGATATTAGATTCGGGATTAAACAAAGGAAATCGGAGACTTAACATACTGAAAATGTAGCTAGGGCGCCTTGCTGACTCACGTGTTCGTCAAACCCAACAAAGAGGCAGATGGACAGGTGTCGTAAATGTCATATAGAAACGGGGAATAGGCACAATGAATGAAGGTGGTGATAGAAATAAGCAAAAGGAAACTTGAAGAAAATGGGGTAATACATAGTTTTCAGCCTCAGACTGTGAATGTATACTGAAGATTTACTGTTTTCCTTTTCATTTTCATCTTCAGATCTTGGATGAACTCATGTTTCTCTTTCTCTGAATGTTTAGAGTGAGAGGCATAGCAAAGGAAGGCTCTTAATTCGCATACAGTAAATTATTAAAAGAGTTTTCAGTTGCAAATGTACACCCAGATATATACGGATGCCTATGTATAGAAAGGCGTCCCGTTGGATGTTATAACCTGCGATGTTATACGCAAGTATCTGTTTGTCTACTTCCCATTCTCGTCAGAGTGACATCGATGCAGAGAGAGTTTCTAAGTTTCGTTAGTATCTTCTTTGAGTATAGAGGTGAAGACTTCAAACTCATGATTGTCAAACTTAACATATATTTGTGAAACTACATCTCTTGAGTAGAGGAAGAGTGGTTCAGAGAACTTGTCTCGATGAGTGGAAGTAGAGATCTAAGTTACAAAGTATTCACAAAAGATAGGAGAGCAAAGCTTAGCTCAGCATACATAACATACAGACAGATGAACATGTGATTAGGAAGTCACGTAGTTGTCTCTGTGGGCTATAGGTCACCATGTTCTCAGGCTAAGGCACTGTGACCTGTTTTACAAGACAATGCTTTTGATTACTACAGGCAAATGCAAACCAGGGCGCCGCTGATTCAATACATCCAGCCTAGCTTGCGTCCTGTTTATTAACTCTTATCACACTCCTTGTTCTCGCCAGTGAGCCCTTGGGTCATGGGCTTATTTACATATATGGAATATATATGTATATTAAATGTGATCATTACATTAATTGCTCGGCCATCTACAAACCAAACACTGAACATTAAAGCTTAATTTGTATATGACTCATAGGAGTATGAAAGAGAAATTAATATGAATATATAGTTAGTCCTACTATGAGATTCAGGGTCTCTGTAACACGGTTTTTTGGACTTTGCTCCTTGTCAAAGCATCGGATGTAGCTGAAAGTTGACATATGTATATTTTACAACCACACACAAATTTTGTCAGCATCATCAATAACCTAAACCCGATAGTTTTGATTTTTATAGAGTAAAAATGATCTAGCTGACGCCATGGCCAATGATTACGAGCCAAGAGTCGAAAAACATTCATTACGTAAGCAAGGTAAACACACCTTTTGACTAAATGTTGCCCCGCCCATCCACCAGACAGAAATGCCATTGGCTCTGAAACCCAAAGACTTTATGAATGGCGGAACGATACATAGATGTGGGTGGGGTATCAATGCTAGTGTAGTAATACTACTGTAGCAGTAGTGCCGCAACAGTATAGCAGTAATATACATGAATTAAACGTTTAGACCAACTGCTGGGATCCTTGAGGATCATTTAGCACTTCTTACAACTACTCGAGAAATTAGTTTTTATAGCCAGAAGTTAAATTTTCTAATCCAACAATGCCCATGGTAGCCTTCAGTGTTATCCTGAATTATAACGAGGCGAAAGTGGGTGGAGCCCCATGAAGTCACCATTCTGACGATAATTATTGGTGAAGGTTTAAAGTCAATATACGGTACCGGCTATTTTTTTTTCAGTAAATAGGTAGATAGCCAATAAACAAAAATTGCTTGACATTGGATATAGCAGTTATCAAATCAAGCTTGTCTACTATGTTTTTGGTAATTACCAACTATTCCCTACATCTTGTCAATCTGATTGTGACCTATAAAGTAGACTGTAATTTCTTTGGAAACTTATTTTGGGAGCTAGACTAATAATCGAAGTGTTTTTGTATTTATTAACATATTTTGTTGGTTTGTTCATTATGACAATTATCAGTGAGGAGGTTCCAGAGTTCATAAAGGTGTACTGCTTTGCTTGTATTTAAATTTGTATGTCATTGTTGCCAGAGGTTTAGCCTTCGTTACGTATAGCCAATCATCCATCGAGAAAGAGGGAAGAAATGATGCCATAAGTTACGTAACGAGTGCGTTCGAAACCTTTTCTCTGAGTAAGTTGGTTCGGCCCCGTTCTTCAAAAAAGGTCCACCTTTTTACATTAATTATTAAAAGTACCAAATTTATTCAACCTACGTAGTGCAGAATACACTCAAAATTTATGTGTTGATATAATATGTATTCTAAATAAGCGTTATATTTATGAAATACATAGATAAAAAGTTATTGCGAAAAAACCGTGTTACAGAGGCCCTGAATCTCATAGTAGTTACCAGCAAGTGGTTAAGGAATGATTTTCAACTGATTATATGTAAAAAAAAAATAAGATATATAGAAATACTCATAAGTAAAAGAATAATGCATGGAAAATACAGATCCATGTATAAGACAAATGCATATGATATCATACTAATATTAAAGATAACATGTCATACATAATGATAGTTATATACTGTTAGTCATGAGAATACATATTCAACAGAAAGTACTGACGTACTGCTGATGATTGCATGACATAAGAATTACATTCTAAAAAGCATATATGGTTAAATGGTACCAAAAATGTGATAAGATAAAAGGTAACTGATTAAGAATAGGTGCTACCTGATTAGCATATTCTTATAGTATAAGTTTTATAATGCAATTATAATTGTGGTAATACAATTAATTCACCTCAGAACCTGTGTATCATGTTATGAAATGTATGTTTTCTGTGTTCAGATTCCCAAATTTAAAGATAACATGTCTTAAGTGATCCACACTTTTCATTTTGAAGTACGTAAGACAGAGAGAGTGAAAGCTCATAAGCCTTTTGAAGAGGGTTGTTGTCACACTTTGAGAATGTCTTAGCTAAGCTGATTTCTTTATCGGCACAAACACGCGTAAGACCTCCCAGGCCGCACTGTTATTCAACCCCTTGAAAATAGATGAGTTAAGCTAATTTTTTATCGTCCAGATCGGGCCTGTAACGGAACAAGGGGCCTTGTTCTTTCTGCTCAATACCCCTATAGAGATGACGTAATATGTTTTCGTCTCGGACGTTTACACTGACATACACCCATTCCCTTATACGCATAGTTACGCATATAAAACATTCATTTGCTTTTGAGACGTAGCGGCGTGTGTTAGAGAGTTTAACATTGCTCTCTCTCTCTCTCGCTCGCTCGGTTGCGAGGCTGTTTCAGTAACTTAACGTAACGAGCTGGTCACTCATTTCTTAGTAAAATATGTGTTGTTTGTGGAATCTGAACATAGTATTATTTCTGTTAGTTTTGTGAAGGCGCCCACGAAAATAGTGAAGAGGTTGAAATTGTAACAGGCCTTTTGATTGGAGTTGCAACTGTGTATAAGGTATTTTTACAAATGTTTTGAAGTGCACTTCGAGGTTTTTATCATTTTTTTTTAACACATTTATCTTTTGCTTTGTTCTTTTGACATATCCAAATTTTATATGCTTAATGTTTGTACTGTCAATGCTTTAATTGTTTTCGTATTATGCATTATGTTTTTGCATTGTCTTTATTTTGTTTAATTAGTTTGAATAATATTCTATTATAAAATTGTTTGAATCTAACACTTGCAAATTAATTTTTATTTAATGAAATATCATTTCAAATTTAATTATTGCTTTATGATTTAATTTAATTAATTTTCTTGATAAACTTTGATTTAATTTTGCTTAATAACTAATTCAAGAATTAATTAAACTTTTGTTTTCAAGTAATAACAATTTCTCTGAGATTGTGAATTTCACTTATAAATTTTGAATTTAGAAATAAATTTTTTGTATTTAAAATTTATACGAGTATTTTATTACAACTCCAGTATTAAGCATTGCATTTTATTTTTGTTTAGGTAGAAACATAGAGTGATAATTGTGACGTTTCCCACAAATAAAACAGAATCAGGGAAATACTTAGATTTGAATTTGCAGGAGTGATGCCCTTTAATTAAGATTACCTCACACCTATTTTAATGAACTTAGACTGATTGTTTTCTTGACTGTTCAGTTAAGAAAAAGGGATCACTCTTACCTTTAGAATATTCAGTCGTTTAGTATTTGTGATGAAGGGTCAGGTGTCTGTCTGTAGTGAGGTAAGTAATAACCAGGTACTTGAACAAACTGTGCCCTAGGTACAAAGGGTGTCCCAGACCCAGGAATAAAAGGGTCTCTTGTACTAGCAAGTACAAATGGTAAGTGTAGTAACCAGATACTTGGCAATTTGGGTTAACAAATATTAATGGTGTCCAGACACAGATCTTTGACTACTTCGTGCACCAAGTATTAATGGTATCCAGACCCAGATACTCTAGGCCACTTCGTCACAAGTATTAATGGTGCCCAGAGACCCGGGATATTTGGCACTTTATGTACCAAGTATCAATGATCCCCAGAAACCAGGGAGGAAAACAAATCACATTATCACTCTAGCTTATACTGGTGGTGTTAGGAATATATTTTGTTAGAAGAGTGACCATATATTTGTTTTTGCATTTTATTAAAAGAATTGTATTTGAGAAAAATGGCTCCATTCGATACTCAGGAATTTTTAGCAGCCCCTTCCATCCAAGTGTTGTCTGAAACTACTCTGACTAAGGCACAGTGGAGTGCTCTAGCAGTAGTATGTGGTTGTCATGTGTTTAGTAGCATGATAAAAGCACAAATCAAATGCATTGTCATGCAAGCATTGATAGACTCTGGTAGAATAACTGATGATGATGAGTTAGAACTGGCTCAAGAGTTGTTGAATGTAGCACAGGCTGATCTTATAAATAAGCAAGTAGAAAAGAAAGAGAAAAGTGATGCAGAGTTAGAACTCAGATGCATAGAAGCAGAAGAAAGTTTGATTAAGCTGAAAATGCAGGCTGAAAGAGAGAGAATAGACAGGGAAAAACAAGAAAGAAGAGAAAGAGAAGAAGAAAAAGCAGCAGAAGATGAAAGGCAAAGGATAAAAGAGGAAAGAGAAATTGCAAGACATGAAAGGGAGATGGAATTGATAAGAGCTAGATCCACATTACCTGCAACACCGTCTAACCCTAACCATGGTAATCAAGACCCTGCATTTGATGTAGTAAGAGTGCAGAAGGTAATTCCTAAGTTTACTGAAGAGGCTCCAGATGAGTTCTTTGATCACTTTGAGAAAGTGGCTTCAGGTATGGGATGGCCAGAAGATAAATGGTCAGTTTTGCTACAAAGTGTCTTGATTGGTAAAGGGAGAAGCGCTTATTTAGCCTTAACAGCTGATCAGTGTAAAGACTATAAGGTGCTCAAACATAATGTGCTACAAGTATACCAGTTGACCCCAGAGTACTACAATGAAAGATTCAGAAGTTTAAGAAAGGATGAAAAAGTAACTTTCTTGGATTACGCTTATAAAGTGAGAAGGTGTTTTAAAAGATGGTTGGAGGCAGCTAAAGTTACAACTTTTGAAGAGTTAGAAGAGTTAGTTGTTTTAGAGCAATATTTTAAAGGTATTCCTGAGCATATAAGAGCCTATTTGAGAGAGAGAGAGGTTAAAAAACTTGACAAAGCTGCTACACTGAGTGAAGACTACAATATAATTAGTAGCAGGCATAATCATAATGTCAAGTACCAGAATCAACCACGCCCAGGTTTTAAGTCTCATCCAGGTTTCAGGAACAATTTTATAAATGGGAAACCTACAAGTAATAATACTCCTCAGCAAGCTAATGTGAGATCCTCATCTAATTTTGCAAGACAGTTGCAAAAGCCTAATGTTGTCTGCTTCAAGTGTGGAAGAGCAGGGCACTTCAGTCAGGAGTGTTATTGGAATTATCAGCAGTCCAAGCCTGTTGGTCAAATAGTAAGAGGTGACCATGTCAAACAGACTGTTAAGAACAATGTGGGGAGGAATCCGACTACAGGGAAGACTGAAACTAAACAAGCTGAGTGTTTAGGAACCAGTGAGTGGCTGAGCAGTTTGGAGGCCTTTAAGCCATATATCTATGAGGGTACACTGGAAACTCAAGAAGAGAGTGTGCAGGTACCCGTCAAGATTTTACATGATACAGGGAGCAACCATAGTGTGGTGTTATGTGGTGCTCACCCAATGTTGGAGAAGAATCTCACTGGAGATTCAGTTATTTTGAAGGGTATAGGAGGAGAGGAAGTAACTCCTATATGCCGCTTACACCTGTCCTGTGAATTGGTGACAGGGAGTGTTGATTTTGCTGTAAAGGACTCACTGGCTGTGGAAGGTGTACATGTTCTGTTGGGAAATGAAGTTGGTGGTGTTCCATTTGTTCCTTGTCCTGTAGTGACAGACAAACCGTTGAGGATTAGTCCTACGGTAGAGTTAGAGAAGAATAACCCCCACTTGTTCCCTAGTTGTGTAACTACCAGAAGTATGAGGAGAATTTCGACTGTTGGTGAAGAAACTGAGGATTTGCACGCCCAAGACGGATCAAGTGAAGGATCTTTGAACTTAGAACAATTGTTCCAGGGGAGTGATGCCTCCCATGGAGCTGACCGAGAAAGGATTTCCCAAGAAAATGAAGAACCTGTTGTTCCTGAAGAGACTCCGATTAGTCAAGGGGTTCCTGAAGATAGTGAAACTGCAGTAGCTGAGGTACCAGATATTGATAGTTCAACTATTGAAGTTGGACAGGTAACAAGAGAGAAGCTAATGGACTTGCAGAAGAAGGATACATCGTTAGCTGATTTGTTCTTCAGAGTTGTTGATCGGGAAGAGATGCAACAAACTCCTACCTGTTATTATCTGAAGGAAGGTTTGCTGATGAGGAAGTATAAACCTTCGGATATACCCGGAAATGCTGAATAGGGTGAATATCATCAGATTTTGATTCCATGGTCATTGAGAAAGCAAGTGGTAGAAGTAGCTCATGAATCTTGACATATGGGAATCAGGAAGACTGTGGAGAAGATCATGAGATATTTTATCTGGCCTGGACTTCATAAAGATGCTAGCAGGTTCTGTCGAGAGTGTCTTACCTGCCAGATAGCTGGAAAACCTAATGAGACCATTCAGAAAGCCCCCCTTTAACAAGGTGATTATAGATATGGTTGGACCGCTTCCGAAGACGAAGAAAGGAAATGAATATCTGTTGACATTAATGTGTCCTGTTACCAGATATCCTGAAGGGATCCCTGTTAGAAACATATCTGCCAAGATAGTTGCTGAGAAACTATTGGAGTTTTTCTCAAAGTTTGGTATACCAGAAATTGTACAAAGTGATAGAGGAACGAACTTTACTTCCAAGTTATTCCATGATGTGATGAACTTATTAGGGGTAAAACAACAGTTATCAACTGCTTATCATCCAGAAACTCAAGGTGCCTTGGAAAGGTTCCACCAGACATTGAAAAGTATGCTGACAAAGTATTGTTCTGAGTCAGGAAGAGAATGGGATGTTGGTTTACCCTTAATGTTATTTGAAGTTAGGAATGCTTATGAAGAAAGCATGGGATGTTCACCCAATGAGATGATTTTTGGAAGAGAAGTGAGAGGACCTTTGAAGATTCTTGCCGAAAATTGGGTAGAAAATAAAGAGGAAATCCAAGGAGAGTATGTGAAGAACTTAAGGAAAAGGTTGGAAGAGATTAGAAAATTCTCTTTAGAAAATCTGAAAATGAGTCAAGAGAAAATGAAAAGGAACTATGACAGAAAGATTAAGCTAAGAAGTTTTAGTGTTGGTCAACAAGTGTTAGTGTTTCTGCCAGTCAAGAGATTTCCCCTTACAAATAAATTTCAAGGTCCCTACAGGATAATTGAGAAGTTAAGTGATAGAACTTATGTGATTGAAACACCAGAAAGAAGAAAACGACGGAGGAAGATACATGTGAACCTTTTGAAACCTTACTTCTCAGAAACTAGAACTGAAACTGTGTCAATAATACAAAAACCTTCATCTACAGAAGACGATGACGGCTATGAATTGGGAGCTGAAAGCAGATGAATAATTCTTCAATTTTGAAAAATTTGGAGGATAAACTGAAACATCTTAATGTTGAACAAGGTGAGGAATTCAGTGAAGTGATTAGAAGCTTCACAGAGATTTTTGCAGATGTACCCAGACGTACTAATCTGACCAAACATGAAATCAAGATCAAAGAAGATGGAAAATCGTTCAAGCAAAGAGCTTATCGCTTATCACCTTATCATCGAGATGTTCTGAAGAAAGAAGTTCAGTATTTGCTGCAACATGGATTAGCAGAACCCAGTTCAAGTCACTTCAGTTCTCCATGTGTATTAGTGAAGAAACCTGATGGCTCCTTTAGGATGTGTACTGATTATAGGAAACTGAATTCCATAAGTATGGCTGACAATTATCCCTTGCCTCTTATAGATCAGTTACTTGATAATATTGGGCAAGCCAAGTTTGTTTCCAAGATAGACTTATTGAAGGGATATTATCAGATACCCTTAGATGAAAATGCGAAGTTGCTGTCAGCTTTTATTACTCCTTTTGGATTGTATCAGTATACTGTATTGCCATTTGGTCTGATGAATGCACCAGCCACATTTCAGCGAGTGATGGATCAACTGCTAGGATCTATAGAAGGAGTAGGTGTATACCTTGATGACATAGTCATTTACTCTACAACGTGGGAAGAAAATCTGCAGATCCTGAAGAAAGTTTTCAAGAAACTACAAGAGGCAGGACTAACAGTCAACCTAGAAAAGAGTGAGTTTGGGAAGGCGACTGTTCAGTACCTTGGGTTTGAAGTTGGAAAAGGCCTTCTTGCTCCGGTGAATGCTAATGTGGAAGGTATCCGTAAGGCTACCCCCCCTACTACTAGGAAGCAACTACAAAGATTTTTGGGCATGGCTGGATTCTATCGTCATTTCTGTCCAAATTTCTCAGCCATAGTAGTTCCCTTGACAGACTTAACTAGTCCCAAAGCTAAGTTTGTTTGGACTCCAGAATGTCAAGAATCCTTTGAGAAGGTAAAAGCCATTTTAACTTCAAGACCAGTGCTTCAAGCTCCAGACTTTAATAAGAAATTTGTGATACAAGTTGATGCCTCTGATTGTGGAATTGGAGCTGTTCTGCTTCAAGAAGATGAAAATAACCTTCTACACCCTGTGTGTTTCCTGTCTTCGAAACTGAAAAAGCATCAGAAAAACTATGCAACTATTGAAAAGGAAACTCTAGCCTTAATCACAGCATTGAAAAAGTTTGAAGTGTATGTGAACAGACCTAAGAATGAAGAAGTTTTAGTGTTGTCTGATCACAATCCCCTGTCATTCATACAGCGGATGAAAAACCATAATCAAAGACTGACCAAGTGGTCTTTGTGCTTGCAACAGTATAATATAAAGGTTGAGCACATATCTGGTAAGAACAATGTAGTTGCCGATTATTTATCCCGTTGTGAATCGTTGGATTCAACCCCGGAATAACTAATCTTCTGGGGGAGGAATCTTATAGTATAAGTTTTATAATGCAATTATAATTGTGGTAATACGATTAATTCACCTCAGAACCTGTGTATCATGTTATGAAATGTATGTTTTCTGTGTTCAGATTCCCAAATTTAAAGATAACATGTCTTAAGTGGTCCACACTTTTCATTTTGAAGTACGTAAGACAGAGAGAGTGAAAGCTCATAAGCCTTTTGAAGAGGGTTGTTGTCACACTTTGAGAATGTCTTAGCTAAGCTGATTTCTTTATCGGCGCAAACACGCGTAAGACCTCCCAGGCCGCACTGTTATTCAACCCCTTGAAAATAGATGAGTTAAGCTAATTTTTTATCGTCCAGATCGGGCCTGTAACGGAACAAGGGGCCTTGTTCTTTCTGCTCAATACCCCTATAGAGATGACGTAATATGTTTTCGTCTCGGACGTTTACACTGAAATACACCCATTCCCTTATACGCATAGTTACGCATATAAAACATTCATTCGCTTTTGAGATGTAGCGGCGTGCGTTAGAGAGTTTAACATTGCTCTCTCTCTCTCAAAATCTCTCTCTCTCTCGCTCGCTCGGTTGCGAGGCTGTTTCAGTAACTTAACGTAACGAGCTGGTCACTCATTTCTTAGTAAAATATGTGTTGTTTGTGGAATCTGTACATAGTATTATTTCTGTTAGTTTTGTGAAGGCGCCCACGAAAATAGTGAAGAGGTTGAAATTGTAACAGGCCTTTTGATTGGAGTTGCAACTGTGTATAAGGTATTTTTACAAATGTTTTGAAGTGCACTTCGAGGTTTTTATAATTTTTTTTAACACATTTATCTTTTGCTTTGTTCTTTTGACATATCCAAATTTTATATGCTTAATGTTTGTACTGTCAATGCTTTAATTGTTTTCTTATTATGCATTATATTTTTTCATTGTCTTTATTTTGTTTAATTAGTTTGAATAATATTCTATTATAAAATTGTTTGAATCTAACACTTGCAAATTAATTTTTATTTAATGAAATATCATTTCAAATTTAATTATTGCTTTATGATTTAATTTAATTAATTTTCTTGATAAACTTTGATTTAATTTTGCTTAATAACTAATTCAAGAATTAATTAAACTTTTGTTTTCAAGTAATAACAATTTCCCTGAGATTGTGAATTTCACTTATAAATTTTGAATTTAGAAATAAATTTTTTGTATTTAAAATTTATATGAGTATTTTATTACAACTCCAGTATTAAGCATTGCATTTTATTTTTGTTTAGGTAGAAACATAGAGTGATAATTGTGACGTTTCCCACAAATAAAACAGAATCAGGGAAATACTTAGATTTGAATTTGCAGGAGTGATGCCCTTTAATTAAGATTACCTCACACCTGTTTTAATGAAGTTAGACTGATTGTTTTCTTGACTGTTCAGTTAAGAAAAAGGGATCACTCTTACCTTTAGAATATTCAGTCATTTAGTATTTGTGATGAAAGGTCAGGTGTCTGTCTGTAGTGAGGTAAGTAATAACCAGGTACTTGAACAAACTGTGCCCTAGGTACAAAGGGTGTCCCAGACCCAGGAATAAAAGGGTCTCTTGTACTAGCAAGTACAAATGATAAGTGAAGTAACCAGATACTTGGCAATTTGGGTTAACAAATGTTAATGGTGTCCAGACACAGATCTTTGACTACTTCGTGCACCAAGTATTAATGGTATCCAGACCCAGATACTCTAGGTCACTTCGTCACAATATACATGTATAAAAGGATTCAAGTAAGATAATAGGTAACTGTTTAAGAATAGTTGCTACCTGATTAATATTATATACTATATATATATATATATATAGTTAATATATATATATATACTATATATATCGTATATGTATATAATGTTTCAAATAAATTCAGATAAGTGTGCACATCATATAGATTCCTGGTGCGTACACGCACAGACATATTGATTCGTAGAACTTTAATTGATTTTATTAGGTGCGCTACCAGATATATCGAATGATAAATGATAATTAAGCTTCTCATACTTTACATATGGAATGCAATGTCTCGGAGTTTCCTGTTACACATTTAGCCAGCGTTCAAACCACTTTTCACACAAAACACAATTCCAAACAACTTTCCTCCGAGTCAAATGAAATGGCCAATTTCAAGTGGCTCTAAAGTTAAACGCCTTAAGGGCAACAGGAAAATTGTCTGAGCGGGGTACGACGTTCTGTTGATGATCCATCCGTGTTCCCCTCAACCTAGGCCGAGCAAAGATGTTAGCGATGACTAAAACCACCACCAACACGCATGTCACAGCCAGCAGTGTGTAGAACCGTAGATCCTCGTCGACATGGTAAGCCCTTGAAGTGTGGTCCATACTAGCCAGTTTTGATAGTTGATGAGCCACTTTCGCAGTGTATGGAAGGGGTAAAGCTGGGATGATAGTACTTGACCACGAAAAATTCGCAAAGTAAGCTCGTTGTTGTCTGATGGTGCTAACTCCACGGACCGTGTAGTTGGTTGTTGTTCCACTGCAGCCGTCTGCGGCGATGAACATCCGTGAAGAGGCCGTTGATCCGTCCGGGCATGCAACGTGAAATCCTTCCCTGTCATATCGTATCCACGATCCGTTGTTCAGCCTGTAAGCAAACTTATACTCGTCAAAGGGGTAAAGTTGTTTCAGACATCTTTCGCGTGTATGGGAGAGAGAGCCATTTAGCACTAGACCTAACTTGCATGAATCCCCTGATATATGGTGGAATTCAAAGGAGTCAGCTGTACATACTTTATTACCCATGGCATCTGGACAGTGAGTGAACCTCTAGGTCCCTGATAACCGTAAATGTTACCTTATTAGGGGAAATCAATACGTGTCCCATCAGATTAGATATTACAGGTAATGAGTTATTCGTCATGAAAGTTGGGAACGGTACAATTTTGTAAGATTGCCAGGCATCAGAAGAATCAAAAGGAATGGTAATCATGATCCTGTAATTCTCAACACTTACTGATATTAAGCTATAATAAAATTGTATCTTATGCGCCTCTAACAAAGGAACATAACCCAGTTTCTCTCGTCCGTTCTCTAAAGTTAATGTTAAATCTTTGATAGGCAGAACACCCTTTGATAGGCAGAACACCCTTCGTAGCTAGCGTGATAGCTTCCGCATAGTCTTTTGATTTTTCAATAAAATGTGAAATTTTTGTACGGATATGGTCTACCTTAGAACTGTAATACGCTAATGTTGCCAGCAAGTGTTGCATCTCCATCATCTGATTGATATTACTAGAATGTTCGTTCACCAAAGTCATAAGTTGATTAATTGATGATAATTGTTTACGAAGTTCGGAAAAAACTAAATCGTTTTCATGTTGCAAAAATTCAGTTCTCTTATTCTGATCATTAATTTTAAGACGATTTGAAATTCCTAAACCTAAACTTGCAACAGACTCGAAGACGTTGAGCGCAGCAAATATAAACGGGTTACGTCTTTCTAGGCTACTGTGCCTCACAGTCCACATAAGCAGATCACGAGCCAGACATTCTGCTTCAGCAGTTTTGTTTTGCAAGTCGAATGATAACATTTCTGCAACACTTAAGAGTCTGTGCTAGTGAAATCTCTGGATTAAAAGGAAAATGACATTGATGTAACTGATTCAATGATTTGGCAAATCGCGACAAGTCGCTTTTTAGGTTAATGACATCATCTTCTGGCAGGAAAATCGCTCGCAAATCAACTTCTAGAACTATATTGCTTGCTGTAATGAAAACGTCCTCTGTTCTTTCAATTATAGAGCCATGTGTAAAATGTATATTTTTTGTTTTAGCTCTCTTCCCACACGACAAGGATGTCTGAACGAACAGTACCACTCCGAACAATATAGCTTCATGTTGGAAACCTGCAATTAGTGAAATATATGTAATTACTCATCTTTGAATTATCTACTTTTATACAAAACAGAAAAAAATGTTTTCATACAAATATTATATATACATACTTTTATCATGCAAGTTTCATAGATACTTTTTATTAGTTATGTTTCATATATAGGCATACATAAATTTCTCTCTCTTTCTTTCTACCCGTTTTCTTAACTGCGAACATGAGCCAACGGTATTATTCTCACATCAGTAGGTTGGGATATATTTTGAACTTTAAATCTGTTGGCCGTTAATATTTCTAAAATGCTAAACAGGCCTTCAAACTTAGGTGTTAATTTGTAGTTCAATCCCTTGCGTACATATACTTGTATGTAGACTTGGTCGCCGACGGTATATGTTTTAGTTGGCTTAGCAATTTTATCATGATTTCTTTTCATTATGATTTGTGATTCTTCTAAATTCTTACAAAGTATATTATATCGGCTTACACTTGCTTCCATAACATCCCATAAGGGATTTGATAAATGGGTTGTAGGTGTAAATACATGGAAAGGTGTCCTAGCTGGGGTGCCGTACAGTGCCTCGTGCGGTGACATTTTGATAGATACATGATATGAATTGTTAAGAGTACTTAGAACCGCAGGTATGGCAATATCCCAGGGGTCCATTCCCTCTAGTGTAACTCATAATACGTTTAACACCTTCCTATTTACCCTCTCAACTAATCCATTAGACTCTTGGTGGTAGATCATGGTATTGATTTTCTTAATGCAAAGGAATTCACACAACGAGTTAAGGAAATGATTATTGAATTCTCCACCCGAGTCAGAGATTATCATGTGTGGAATTCCATGTTTACAAATGTAGCACTCGTAAAATTTCCTAGCGCATTCAATTGCGGTTTTAGTTTTTAGTGCTATCAATTCTGTATATCGAATCAAGGCATCTATTATCACTAAGAGGTGCTTATTTCCCCAGTTTGACTCGTAAAATCCTGTTAATAAATTTAAGTGTACTCTTTCAAAGGGTTGGTTGGGCACGGGATAGGTACCCAAGCTGACAGGTGTCTTAGTGTGCCCTTTGTTTTCCTGACAAGTGCGACAATTAGCTATGTGTTTTTTTTATATCTGTAAGCATCGTATGCCAATAAAATAATGATTTGGCTTTCTGTGACATGATAGAGAACCCTGGATGACCATGTAATGGATTGGAATGCAACCAGTTTAAGACGATTGGTATAAAAGAGACTGGAACCACTACCTGGTCGTTAGTCACCTGCGGGGTGTTGCGGGTTTTCCTTGTCACGGACCTACACAGAATATTATCCTTAATTATATAATTCTGCTGTGTATACTTCACATATTCCTTTTCCTTAGGATTCCCGTTCAAAGCATCTATTATTTTCTTTAACTACTGATCTTTTCTTTGTTCAGTCTGTACTAGTTCAGTGCTCCAACCCGGATCTTCCTGTTCAGATACAGTTTTAACAATAGGCACGGATGTTGATATATCTACTAGTTCAGCTAATGGCTTCGTACAAGATGGCGCAGGGTTGCGTGATAATGCGTCAGCAATGATATTTGCTTTCCCAGGTAGATATCCTATCCTTGCACCAAAGTCTTGAATGATCATATGCCACCTAGTTTTTTTGGGACTGTGACTAAAGCCTTTAAAGAAGTCGGTGAGGGGCTTATGGTCAGTGAGAACCTTGACGGGATAGCCATATATTATGAACTTGAAATGCAATAGTGAGTTAACAATAGCTAGCCCTTCCTTATCTATTACTGCATATTTACTTTCAGAAGGTCTCAGTTTACGTGAATAAAAAGCTATAGGGAAGAACTGTTTGTCATATTACTGAAGCAGTACCCCTCCTACCCCTTGGTCTGAGGCGTCAGTTGCAATAAAGAATTCCTTACTGAAGTCAGGAAATTTTAAGATAGGTGAACTGCATAATTCCTCTTTCAAGGCATTGAATGCCTGTTGATGCTTTTCAGACCATATAAAATCTACGCCCTTTTGCATAAGATCGGTTAGAGGAGCGGCTATAATTGAGTAATTGCGTATAAAACGGCGGTAATACCCACTACAGCCTAAAAATTGCTGTATCCCCTTGACATTAATAGGTATCGGAAAGTTATGAATAGCCGACACCTTATCATGGACTACCTTAAGACCTTGACTAGAAACCGTAAAACCTAAATAGACTAGTTCTGTTTTGAAAAATTCACACTTCGTTATCTTTACTCTTAAATTATGCTGCCTTAGTCTCTGTAGCACTAGCTCTAGTTTACGTAAATATTCTTCTAAGGTATTAAAAAGATTACAAGGTCGTCCATATAGGCATGTAGGGTATCCCCTAACAAGTCTCCGAACACTATATTAATCATTCTGGTGAATGTAATTAGGGCGCAACATAAACCTAAAGGCATACGTAAAAGTTCATAATGTCCCCTGGCTGTGGTGAAGGCGGTGTATGGGATACTCTCTTTTTCTAAAGGTATCTGGTGAAAGCCTTTAAGTAAGTCCAAACTGGTGAAATATTTGTTCTGTCCTAACAAGGATAAAATATCGTTCGTACATGGCACTGGGAATCGATCGGGAATCGTTTCCTCATTTAAGTGACGGAAATCTGCGCAGATATGCCAGGTTCGATCTTTTTTCGGTACAACGATTAAGGGGAAATTATACGGGCTGTTCGATTTCCTAATGACTCCTTCTTCTAACATTTTACCTACTTCATCATTGATCTCATTCTGGAATTTCATAGGGAGTCGGTACAAAGGTACATAGATGACTTTATGCTTGTCTTTTAACCGTATTTGGTGTTCAATGACATCCGTTTTTCCCAAGGATCACTCGGTAGTGGAGAAAACATCATGATAATTAGTTAAAAGATCAAAAAATTTCTGCTGAATCTCCTCTTCTTGAATGTCTTTATTGATTTTACTTTTAATAGATTGTAAGAGGGATTCATCCACAACTGATTGAGTGTGATTAATTTCAGCAACGGTAAGAATGCGATATTTATAAACTTCCACATCCACAATGTGTTGATTTTTGTGGATCACTAAAGTGGTATTCAAATGATTGCAGACTTCAATGTTAACTTGTTGCTGAGAATCAACAGTGTATAGTGCTTGAGTTATGGACAATCCGTTAATTTTCAGAGTGTCGGAAAGGATTAACATTTCAGATCCCGGCAAAGTCTTCTTTACACGCACTAATATATTCGAAGGTACGTTCGGCTCGAGAGTTTACGCACAAGCTGCTATTATGGGTGTGCGAGAATTCTGTTGAGTCGCTTGAACAATGTCATGATTCATGAGACAAGTGATTGGTTCCTCAATGTATGTTACTGTTTGATTGGTTGTGTCTTTTTTGTCCAAAACTGATTTTAAGGTGTTAGAAGACTTATAGAATTTTCGTTTGATATACACGCCGTGTTTGGCAGGGGCTAAGGTAATGTTTTGAATGCCCATAGACGGGTATCCTATAATTACAGCTGGATACATATCAATGTTTTGTACAACGATAAAGGTATCGGTAAACATGCGCTTAACTACCTTGTACTGAATATGAGTTACTCCTACTACACTTAATTCATTATTTCCAATACCCAAGAGCCTCACTCCGGACTTCTCGACTGGGACAGGTGATGAGTCCGCAGATCCATGATATTACGTGGACTACCGGAATAAAAAAACAGTGTGAAGGGTCGGTGCTCTAAATTTACGGCATGCAATGTAGGACGTAATTCATCTTTACTGATGATAGCATGTATATGTTGGAAGTCTACGGGGACCTGCACTGATTTTTTTTATTCGTTCGTGTGGTTCATAGGAAAATTCTGTCTCGCATTGATCTTGTAGATGATTAAATTTGTTATTTTATTCAAAAGATGTTGATACGAATGACCCAACATCATTCTCTCCCCCGCTGGAGTTAATTACGTGGTATTTGCTCTGCTTTGCACACTCGGAAAATTTGACTGACTCTGTGAGTTTTGGTTAGACGGCCCCGGAACAGAATTCCCTGAAGCACGATTTGTTTGTTTGTGATTTTGAACAGCGTTACTGTTTGCCTGTTTCTTCTTATAGTAATGAGGATTCTTCTTCTTATTATCATTGGCAACGGTTTGCGTGTTTTTGGCATTCTGTTGTTGGTTACGTGAGAAGCAACGATTGTAAGAATGACTGGAGCTGTTATGAATTGAGCAATAACACATTCGGCAGTCTGCAATCATATGCCCTGTACGCTTACAATTGAAACAAGTTACCCCTGCTGCGTTATTATTGACTATATTTACTTGCTGTGGTTTACTTTCATTCTTTGCAAAAACTTGAGTAAGCAAGGGGTCCAGATCAGTGCACTTAGACATATGTTTCTTGATTTGTTTATATATGTCTAGTTCCGTACTGTCGGGCGCTAGCTTCTTGTCAAAGCATCGTACCAAAGCTTCGGGCAACATAACTGTTATGCAGGTTAAATATGTGAGCCTGATAAAATCTTTCACTGCTATATTCCTTCCCGTAACCCAATTGGAATTACGCAAACTATCCTGATATTCATTCAGCCAGTCAGCGATTAGTGCCGCCCTCTCTACAACGTTAAGCTGAGTCATAGAGGCCAGATTAAGGATGTTCCTCAAAGCTAAAACTACGTCCAAGGCTTATTCACCGCCATATATGGCACGTAATCTAATTTTAAATTCATCCCATGTATCCGCCTCTTGGAAAGAGACACCCCTCGGGTTCGAACCTGCATCTCCTTTAGCAAAGTCAATGAAACTTTTAGCTTCCTGTAATTGTACAGATGGATCAGTGATGCATTTTGCTTTTAAATGAGCATCTACTGACGAGATCCACGATTCGACACTTTGAGGCAAGAACCCGTTGACCCGGCCTTGAAAGGGAGCAATTGCAGACCTTGCACTTACCAAAGTAACAAAAGGGTTTTGGTTGCTCGGTTTAGGAGTACTAGTTGCAGTGGTGGCCATTGAGGCTTTTGCTTTTTTCTTATCACTTCGATTCCTAGCGATCCTATCGAAATATCTATATGAATACACTCGTCCACTGCGTAAACGCATATGCAATATAAGATAAGAAAAATGTGTTACAGATAATAACAGAGTCCCCCAAAATGATAAGATTAAAAACAGATAATATGATAAAGATATTTCCAGAGAACTTCTGGAAGAAAAAAAAAATTAGCAACAAAGATAAAAAAGGCCTGCAGGGCGAGCATCCGTAGTTGAAGATAGATTCCTGCAATTAAGGAAGATTAAGAATAACGTATAACTCACCCCCAGGAATAATGGACGATTGATCTTGTGTATGGAGAACATTCAAGTCACACACCAAAATGAATAAAGAATTGCACTTAGCTGCGATACTTAAGAGGAAGATCGTAGTGTTTTGATGACGTCACGGCCTCGCTTTTTCCCGTCCTGCTCCGCGGTTGACCAATATCTCAACTCGCCTTCTGATCATGCGTTGTTTGTTTGTTGAATGATTTGGTTCCTGTTGCCGCAGACACGTCCAGTTTGTTTCTTGAAGATGTGTGATGAAAGACGTTCACTAAACGATGCTATAGCCTCTTGAATGCATCTCGATGCAGTACATTTCTTAGTGTTCGTAGGATGTTTATGTCGCCTCCAAGTTGCTTGAAGATCCTCTTTCCTCTGTTGACTTCTGATATATTACATTTTCTATGATTCGTTAAGCTTCGGTTGACGTAGAGACGTCGTGCTGCCACCAGTATATATGGATACGCCTATGTATAGAAAGGCGTCCCGTTGGATGTTATAACCTGCGATGTTATACGCAAGTATCTGTTTGTCTACTTCCCATTCTCGTCAGAGTGACATCGATGCAGAGAGAGTTTCTAAGTTTCGTTAGTATCTTCTTTGAGTATAGAGGTGAAGACTTCAAACTCATGATTGTCAAACTTGACATATATTTGTGAAACTACATCTCTTGAGTAGAGAAAAAGTGGTTCAGAGAACTTGTCTCGATGATTGGAAGTAGAGATCTCAGTTACAAAGTATTCACAAAAGATAGGAGAGCAAAGCTTAGCTCAGTATACATAACATACAGACAGATGAACATGTGACTAGGAAGTCACATAGTTGTCTCTGTTGGTTATAGGTCAACATGTTCTCAGGCTAAGGCACTGTGACCTGTTTTACAAGACAATGCTTTTGATTACTACAGGCAAATGCAAACCAGGGCGTCACTGATGCAATACGTCCAGCCTAGCTTGCGTCTTATCACACTCCTTGTTCTCGCCAGTGACCCCTTGGGTCATGGGCTTATTTACATATATGGAATATATATGTATATTAAATGTGATCATTACAGATATACTTTTATTTACCTAAAACTTACATATAGCGTAACTATCTAAAGCCCGGGACGCAGTGTTACCATACGCAAACACCACAGGTGGGTGGACAGATGGAAAAAAAACAGAGTATAGTAAGTATCATTTCAAAAAATGTGCTTTGTGTGGATATGAGTTGGGAGACTAGTATCATTTTTTTTAAATTGTCCTTTGTATAGATTTGAGTTGGGAGACTAGTATCATTAAAAAAAAGGAAAAAAAAACAGATTGTACACTTGGCAACAATGAAACAGCGACCTCTTCCAAAATTATTCGTGTGATATGGACAAAAATCTGGCAACTTTACTACTGCGTCCCATGTTTCAGTGATGTTATTGTTTCATCTCTCTCTCTCTCTCTCTCTCTCACACACACACAAAATAGGTAAATTAAACAAATAGGATAGATGATTATTCATTCTAATTATGAGTGCAAATATTGAACCAAAAATTTACTTATTGCACCTCTTACAACCTTTTAAAAATTAAGGTCTCGTCTCTGTAAACTTAAATAATCTTCTCTCTCTCTCTCTGTAATTGACATGATCTCCCTTTTTATCTATTACTTTCCCCAATCGCCTTGGCACAGATCCGACTAGACTTCCAAAAATGTCTTCATAGCGTGTAGGCCTACATAATTCCCATACCAATTTAGCATGCTTGATCAAACCAATTTTATTCTTGGCCTTACTTGCATCCCAGTGGCTAACCATTTTTGACCATAGATTTTCTAATTGATTTAAATCTGGCGATTTAGCAGGCCATTTAATTCTTATAATTTCAGGATGATTATTTAACCAATTCTCTTATTAATCTTGAATTATGGATGGGGCAGTTATCCATAACAAGATATATAGGTTCCGGTTCTGGGAGCAGCTGCGCTATTCAGTCTTTCTTGTATTTCAATAAGTTCCCCTGGCCCACTACCTGCCATCCAACCCCAAAGTGCTACTGCTGTTCTCCCCACTTCGTCTTGTTGGCTGAATGTTTTCTCGGTCATATCTGTTAGATAAGAACAACACAAATAAGTAATTATATATAAAACCAAGTTAGGCCTATAGATAATTATTGCTACTTTGATTAGGCCTAGCTTTGTGTAGATATATATAACCAAGTTAGGCCTATACATAATTATAGCTACTTTGAATAGGCTCAACTTTTTACACACACACACACACACACACACACATATATGTATATATATATATATATATATATATATATATATATATATATATATATATATATATATATATATATATATATATCATATATATATATATATATATATATATATATATATATATATATATATATAAAGTTAGGTAATCAAAGTAGTAATAATCATATATAGGGCTGGTCATATATATATATATATATATATATATATATATATATCTAAGGTAGGCCTAATCAAAGGAGCACTAATTATATGTAAGCCTAACTTGGTTTATATGTATATTTTCCCTCGTGGCATATATCTTTATTTATGGATTTTATCACGTTCCTAACTTTCATGATTCAGTTATATATACATATATATATATATATATATATATATATATATGTATATGTATATATATATATATATATATATATATATATATATATATATATATTTACACACACATCTACATGTGTGTGAGTATTATCCCAGAGGTTATGTCTATTTTCATGATGCAGTATTATAAAAAAAAAAATTTGTAATACATATATGATCAAAATGATCCAACATTATGTCTTACCTAGCGTTGCGTTGGCGCCAACACTGAAGACTGCCTTGTTCATCTGAGGAGAAGGTTTTTTCGTCAATGAAGATGACCTTTTTCCAGAATTCATCACCCAAAGGATACTATTATTCCAATGCAAATGAGTCTTTCTTGGTGGTGACTTTCTGTCATAACGGGTTTCTTGGCTGGTTTGAATTGGTGAATATCAGCTTCATGCAATCTTCTTTGGTTCGAAACTTGAAGACCCACTTCCCTCTTTATTACTGTTGTATTAGATAATGGATGACAACGAGCGAAATCTACTATCAAGCCATCTTGCTCCTTGCTAGCGTGACGCGATCGCCCTGGTCGCACTCTCTTTGGTTCACATTACCACAATCATTTTCCCCTCACTTGTCCATCGATAAACAAATGTTTTGTGAATGTTCAGTTGTCGAGCTATATACGCTTTCGGGACGTAGCTTTGTGTATATTTATGATAGAATTACACAATGCTAGAGAATATTGTGTTCGTTTACTATGAGCCATAAAAACTGTAAAAGAGTAGACGTAATCTCGGGTCGACAGATGATTGGGTTGCTATTCTTGCATCCTATTTTCTTTGTTGATGTAACAAGTGCACAGTCAATCAAGGTAAAAACTATGACAACAATGAATGTTTTTTATTTGGAATAGTAGACTATAAAAAAAATATATGAAAATTATGCATCAAAAATTATTGAAATCCATCGATAATTAAAAAAAAAAAGCTTATAAGAGTGAAATATAAAATTTATGAAGTGCCTTTTAATTTACGATAGTTTCTAATTTGTTCACCTTCCTAACCGAACAAAAAATTTCATAATGTTTCATATTTTTTCTCGATTTTCTGTATGTATATAGAAAGAATTTTTGGTGAAAGAACAATAAATCAACATGTATATGCTTAATAAAGATACTGCAAAGAGAAAATTGGAAATACTTATAGCATGTAATGAAAAATAATTAACAGCTTCTTGAGCGAAACTTTTCGGACGAGGTCGTGTTTTCATTGTTGCCGAGCGTACTTTGTGTAGATATGAGTTGGGAAACTAGTATCATTTTAAACATTTATGATATGGCTTCTCAGAAAATAAATTCTAAAAAAAAATCTTAAAATGGAACGATAAAATACAGCAAATTATCAAAGAAAATAGCAATATAACATTCTGAAAAATATTCAAGGAAGTGACATGCTCATTTTCAAGAAATTTTATTTGGCAAAGTATACAAAAGGACAAAGTTTACAATCCACTTTCATGGCCTTAATTCTACTGGTTCTAATAAATCAAATCAAATATTGGTGAATCACTTTTATATACTTCGACTTCCAGGCAGTGAAGTATATGAATTTGAACAAATTAACATCATTGGAACAATAACAACTCAATGTCAAAGGCACCTAAATATATCTAATTAGTAAAAAATAAACAATAAAACCAATAAGATTTCCAAGTAGAATTCCATAATGAACGCAATCTAAGTTTTATTACATTAATCAGTTTCACTTTGCCACCTCATTCATAAATAATGCTGCTACAGAAATGTATATCATTCAACACTGATGATAACTACCGCTTATAATCTCCTGACTTTAACGCCACACAGGCAAGTAATGTTTTCTAGATTTTTGGAGAGAAAAAGCAATAGTTCATATCAGATACCAATCACAATACAAAAGACATGAAAGATATTCAAAAACATGAGGTAGTGTATGAAGGCAAATGTCTATATAGTTGGGCTATTTCTGCAGTTATTGTTATCTAAACATTTTCAGTCTGGTTTTGTCACCATTAGTACTATTGTTAGTGTGGTGGCTGTGATGAATATTTTCTCTCTGTTTGTTTATATCTGTGCTAATTCTCTTCAAATTGCAATAAATGTAGTTTTTATCAGCATTTAATATGTTAATTGCCATTCGTTTCTTACAAAGTAAAACAACAGTTTTACTCTCAACTATGATTTCTATGGCAACTTAAAAGGAAAAATAAGGAGAGTGATACGAGTGTGTATGAGATATGTTTTGTAAATAAATCCAACCAAGTCAAGCATAAGCCTTTCAACTTTTCAGGCCCCTTTAGGCCCAAACTGGTACTTTCACAAACGAATTCTCCATCTGCCATCTGTGTAAATGTGTACATAAAGCTCACTGAATAACACTAGAACGCAACAAACATGAAAATAAAATTGGTTATTTATGTGGGATTGGCATACCCATATTTGTTCTCACGTTTGCTATCTGAACATTGCCCCAACTTACATTATTTACAAAATTCTCATGTGCATCTTTCCCTCCATTAAGACAGAATGTTGACAACTCTAATCCACCACTTTCTCAGCTTAAGCAACCCTTTCGTGCTTATCTAGATTACTGACAGTTTTTTTTTTTTATCTTTAAATGTTGTCTATGGTGACCTGTTTTATATTCAACACCACTCATTTTCATTATGATCATGAGGTATGCAGAATGGTAGCCTGAGTTAGGCTGGTCACCGACTTCTCTCCTTGTTTTATTTCTATCTTCCTAGAATTCTTAGATAGGCTAGAACACATTAGCTTGACAACAATACTGAAATAAAATTTAGAATGATAATTGAATGACTAAATATATACATCACGCCCTTTGAATATCTCTTTCCTGCACGTAATGGATGGCCCATTAAACCATAATTTGTGGTAGGTAAGGCTGAAGTAAACAGAATGTCTGGCACTCAAAGATTAAGGAATAATAACACGTCCCTTTTACAGGTTACAGAGCTGGATTCTGTTCTGATCACGTTCTGGCACATAATGTACTACTTTCTTCCTTAAGTGACCAAATCATTACAAAAACAATAATTTTTCATATACTCGTCAGTTATACAATGACTCTGATTATCGTAGCTGTTGATGCGTAAAATATCTGCTGATAGCTCAAATTTTCCTTCATAGAGTCTGAATGAGGCTTCCATCTCTGCTTCGCCTGAAAACAAAACAAAATGTTAAATACTAATCCAAGACAACGAAAAAAAAAATCAAGAAACCCCAGTTTAACATGGGCGAGAAAGATAGTTGTAGTTATTTCTACTTTAAATTCAAATTTTTAAAAATTACACAAAAGAATAATGTGAACCTACTTGGTTCAGTGATGAATGTGACAACATACGATGTCGCCAGGGTATCTCGTTGTTTGGGTAACGTTTCGTTTCTAGGGTACCCTAACTGACCACTAACGATCTGGAAAGGACAGAAGTATACCTGTAACTGCAAAGTATGTAATTTGTTGAATGCATTTTGGCATAAATTCAGGCTATCAAAATCTACATACTACTGTTAATGTTACCACTTTAATCAACTCCTGCTTATAACACTGAACAAAACAATAATACTAATATATAAGGCATATATTATGTGAGACATGCATCCCCTATCTAAATCTGCAAACACTGAACCAAGAATAGTGGTACTTGTCTATTATTATTATTATTATTATTATTATTATTATTATTATTATTATTATTATTATTATTATTATTATTATTATTATTATTATTTTGTAACCTAACCTGATCACTCAGCAAACATCTCGTATGTCAGTGAACCCAAATACATAAAGCAAAATAAATGCTAAGGTCAGATATATCTAAGAGATGAGATGCATATGACGGGAACAAAATAAAGAATGAAGAAAACTTACATTTCATCACCTAAAGTTAACTCCCTTTACAATTAGTATACAGCATCTGCCCATGACAAATTGACGGCAATATTCCTCACTGGTAAAAAAGTAAATATCTCGTCATTGGAAACCCAGGCACTGCATGACCCATCATCTTTGAAGGCTTTCAAATAATTCTAAGGTTACAGAAAGGAAAAAAATTATCTGCTGCACACAAATAGCATTGTTTTGTTTTGTTTTTTTCATCTTAGTACTCACTAATGAAAAACTAATTCTTTGATAAAAGAAAATAATCATAAGTCCAGATACAGCAACATGTTTACTATACAGAAGCACACTATCATACAAATTCTTATGTGGGACATAATGTATCGTAGTAATGTACCATATGGCTTTCATTCTAAGATGACAATACAGTGGTACCTCGAGATATGAAAGGCTCAACTTACGAAAAACTCGAGATACGAAAGCAAATACGAAAAATTTAATGGCTCTACATACGAAAAGTTTTCAAGATACAAAAGGTTTCTGTAAAGTCTGAGATTCGCCCTAACCACCAATAACAATTTTGAAACTCGCACGCCGCCAACTGAGTAGACTCGCCACCATCCTCCTGCCCTCCCATTGGTTCCTGATGCTAGTCACCACCATGAGATCCTTCTCTCCTATTGGTCAGCATCCCTCCCATGATGCCTCGGCCACTCGGTAGCAGCATCGTTATTGTACGCATGCGGTATTCGTTCGGTCTAACAGTTTCGTTTAGTAACATAAATTTGTTAGTGATTTCGTTGCAGTATACGTACTTTATCGTGTTGTGTGAAAACTTTATTCTACTTATACATAAATTACGTACAGTATATACGTTGTCATGGGTCCCAAGAAAGTTGAAATTCACGGAAAGAAGCGAATACTCTCTTTGGAGACAAAGATGGAGATTATCAAGAAGTATGAAGCTGGTATGCGTTTGAGTGTGATCGCCAAAGAGTACGGCCGAAATCCGTCGACAATAGGCACCATCCTTAAGCAGAAGGATGTCATCAAAGCAGCTACACCTTCCAAGGGCATCACTATTTTGTCCAGCAAGAGGACCCACGTGCACGATGAGATGGAACGGCTGCTTCTTGTCTGGATAAAAGACAAAGAAATCGCTGGCGATACGATAACGGAGATGGCAATCTCCCACAAGGCCAGCGCTATTTTCGGCGATTTGATTGCCCAGGCGGAAGACGATGGAGGGGAAGGGACTTCAACGCCAACCCCAGAGTTCAAGGCTTCGCATGGATGGTTCGAGAAATTTCGTAAACGGACTGGCATCCATTCAGTGGTGCGCCATGGGGAGGCTGCCAGCTCGGACACGAAAGCAGCCGAAGCCTTTAAAAAGACCTTCGACGAGATGATGACCAAGGAAGGCTACAGTTCTCAGCAAGTCTTTAACTGTGATGAGACTGGCCTTTTTTGGAAAAAAATGCCTTATCAGACGTACATCACGGAGGAAGAGAAGAAGCTACCCGGGCATAAGCCTATGAAAGAAAGGCTTATGCTCGCACTTTGTTCCAACGCCAGTGGGGATTGCAAGGTGAAGCCCCTACTGGTGTATCATTCCGAGACTCCTCGCGCCTTCAAGGCCCACAAAGTGCTTAAGGAGAAGCTTCCAGTGATGTGGAGGGCTAATGCAAAAGCCTGGGTAACGAGGCTTTTGTTCACCGAGTGGGTAAATCTGTGTTTCGGCCCGACAGTGAAGAAATTCTTGGAAGAGAAGCGCCTCCCCCTGAAATGTCTGCTGGTGTTGGACAATGCCCCTCCCCACCCTCCTGGCCTCGAGGAAGATATCCTAGCATAGTATTCTTTCATCAAGATTCTTTATCTTCCGCCTAATACCACCCATCTCCTCCAGCCCATGGACCAGCAAGTGATATCGAACTTTAAGAAGCTGTACACAAAACATCTTTTCAAGAGATGTTTCGACATCACCGATACCACAAACCTTACCTTGCGTGAATTTTGGAAGGAGCATTTCGACATCGTCATATGCATCCAACTCATTGACCAAGCTTGGTAGGAGGTTTCGAGGCGAACCTTTAATTCCTCGTGGAGGAAACTCTGGCCTGATGCTGTATCCGCCCGAGACTTCGAGGGATTCGACGTGGGCGAAGCTGGTGCTGCAGATTCAGAAACAGTTGACGATCCTGAAACTGTTCTGCAACCAGATCTTGACGAGATCGTTGCACTCGGCAAGTTCATGGGGCTGGTCGTCGACGAGGACGACATCAACGACCTTCTCGAGGAGCACCTAGAGGAGCTTACGACGGATGACCTGAAGGAGTTGGAGGCCACGCAACATAACGTCGCTCAAGAGGAGTTCTCTAGCAGCGGCGAGGAGGAGGAGGGCGACCCTATGACAACGGCAGAAATTAAGGATGTTCTAGCCGCTTTTCATAAAGTGCAATCGTTTATAGAAAAAAGACACCCCGAAAAGGCTCACACAGGTCGTATGCTTGCGCAGTTTGATGACGTTTGCCTGAGTCGTTTCAGGAACATTGTGAAAAGTAGGCAGAACCAATCTTCCTTGGATAGTTATTTTTTAAAGAGGCCTTTAGCATTAGTAGGAGTAAGCAAAAAGGAAGAACCAAGTGATAAAAAACAGAAAGTTGAAAGTGGTGATGAAGTTGAAATTTTGTAAAAGAAATAAAAAAAAAAAAAAAAAAACTTGCATAAAGTATAAAAAAGTAAAAAAAAAAAATTTAAAAATAAAAAAAAGAATTTTTTTTTTTTTAATTTTAGTTTTTTGTAAAGTTAAGTGTTACAGTTTTGTTAATGTGTTTTGTAAATTTTAGTCTAGTTTTCCTTACATTTTTTTATGTGTTTCGTAAAGTTAAGTGTATGTACGTACGTATCTGCCGTTTGTCCTCCTCCTCTGCCGCCACTTTCGGAGATAGCCTCACTCGAAAGGTAAGCTTCCACATTTTACTACATATGTACAGTATTTCTTGTAAACCATGTACACTAATACACTTTATTTACAGGTAATTAGCATTACGTTATTAAGTTAGGTATTGAATGGTCCAATTTGTTGTAGTATTTCATTGTTTATAGGTCAATTTAGCTTTATTATGAAATTTACTGGGGTGTTTTTGAAGGGCTTGGAACGGATTAGCCATTTTACATGTAAAATGTGGTCCAAGATACGAAAACCTCATGATACGAAGGGCGCCTCGGAACAGATTAATTTCGTATCTTGAGGTACCACTGTACTAGGATTTCATTTCTGTAACTGAGAGGCTATATAAAGAGATAAATAAGGATAAATAATAAGAAATAACATTTTAATTTCAATTAAATCCCTTCAGTATATTCATCAGTGCCATATGCAGCCTATTTTTCTATAAAAAAGAATTATCACTACTTTCTAGATAAATCTTTAGTGCATAACATCATTTATCCAATCATTCCAAATAGATCCTTGCCATCTTCCATAAGCTTTTGCATTTCATAATACCTTGTTGAATGCTTCCTTCTCATTCTATTAAGTGACGTTTATCCTGACCTTTTTACTCATCTTTCACTATGCATCCTATATATACATTTATAGACTTGAGGGTCCTTTACTTTTGGCATATTTCAATATTTATTGCTTCCCCTCCAGCAATCAAGTTCTGCTTTTACTTTCACAGCCTGGTGGTACTCTTCATTCTGTTCTAAAAAGTATATTTCATTATACCGTTTAAATATTTCTGACAAATTTCTTGGGCAGCGAAGCATATCTTCAACAAGGTGATAATCTTACCCGCTTTAATTTCAGTTGGGCACAGTCTGGGAATGACCTAAGTTTAGCGTTGAGTACATCAACTGCTTTGTTTGCTGCTTCCTGTACCTTTGGGTCACTCGTATCGACCTCTTTTGTATGTATGCAAGCACAAAACTTATCCGGTATGCCTGCTTCTGCACATGTCCTGTTCTCAGACACTTCCAGAAACAAACTCTGTCCGTGGTTCGCCAAAGGTGAGCGGTAAGACCTGTTGGGAAGAGTACTGATGAAAATTACTGAATGATTCTAATCTTCATGATGGTACGGTATAATCAACACTGATGACTGCTTTTTAAGGATGACTCAGAACATTTTCTTCAATTGAGTGCCACTGCTTCTATTCCAACCTTTCAATGCATACAAACTTGTTAGTAGTAAGGCACACAAAAAATCACGAGGGTTCCAGATCACTACACAGTGTAACAATAATAACAAAAGGTCTAAGATCACTAACAACATATACTAGAACCAATTTTTCTACAAATATATTTTCATAAACTTAGATTTTCTATGTTAAGAGTCAAGTGTCAATGATTTTTGTTACCAAAAAAATTCTTACCTTTCTATTGGACTGATGTAAGCCTTGTTGACGATATCGTGAAGAGTTGCATGAAGGTCAAATGATGACGTCAGTCTCTTTGTATTAGTCTTCAGGTTCCTCATGGCTTCGGGATACTTGTCCCCAAACCATTCCGGGAATCCAAACATGACAAATGGCAGTCTCAGTTCTAACATACCTGCGTATGTGCTTGTGATCTTCCCAAATCTAACTCCATGGTCGCTTATGAAAAGCAGCACCGTGTGATTCAGGTAGCCTCTATCACTAAGCTTCTCTAGATAGTCACGAGTAGGGATGTCTGCCATTGAGTTCTCTTGTACAGATCCATGTGTAACTGAGGCCGACCAGTAATACCCAAAATAAGGAATATCCTTCAAGGACTCAGCAATCTCTAAGGAATAATCTTGGATTACGGAAATACTTGACCGACCCCCCTGGCAATAATTAGCACCCTGTCTCTTTCCATAAGTACTTCCAATCAGTTTTTCTGAGGCATAAAAGTAATGTCTGTTGTAGTAGTCAGTTGGCAGTTTACAAAACCCATGTTTTCTGTAATGGAAGCTTCCCATCCAGGGGCCATCTTCCCCAAAAGCAGTAGGATACCCAATGGCAGAGAAGTTCTTCCATATCAGCGGGCAGTCATCGAATCTGGTTTTACTCTCCTTGGGTGTGCAGCTCGACTGCACTTCTTCATAATACATTCCTATTAAGATTCCCGAGAGGTTTACATCGGTATTCATGGCAATTTTGTTGAAGCCTTCCATTTCAATCAAGCGGAGTTTGTTTTTCACAAAGTCGTAAGTTGCGGGCATGTGCCGCTGGAGGTTGGCTCGAGAAACAGAGTCTAAACCCATCAAAATCACGCTAAGATCTTCATTCTGGCGCCTGTGGTTCTTAGCCTTTAATGAAAAAAGGGAAATGTAAATATATATACAGTGATTCCCCACATTCGCGTGGGATGTGTACCAGACCTCCCAGCGAATAGTTAGAACCCATGAATAGTTAGAACCAGCGAATAGCTAGAACCCACAAATAGTTGGAACTCCCAAAAAACTCTTAAAATGACCCATTTCTTAGTTAAATCTTGAGAAAAAATGACTAAAAATTTGTATACCTAGTTTTTTAATAGTTTTATCACAAAAAATGCATTTTATGATGAAATTGATAACAAAAAACAGGAATTTGTGGATATTTCTCATAGAAAAATACCACAAATAGGCAATTTCAAGTGAATAATGGGGGGATATGTTCCAGAGAGAAATCCGTGACTGCCTGAGTCCGCAAATCCAGAGCACGTAAATATGGGGGTCCACTGTATCTCAAGTACAAAAGACCCATGAAAACACTCTGGTGTAAATCTAAGGACTATATTTCGGTGGACTCACTTCCACCCTTATCAAGCAGTTATATATTATATATAGTTAAATTAAGGAATATACAGTATATAAGAAAAAGTAAATAGCTTCTCATTGGGGGAATAAGAACTATAACAAAACACTGATAACATTATTGAGCAGGAGAAGACTAGAGAAATATAAAAGATATTTTTAACAATTAACAGCATAGATTGTGACATAACATGACTCGGGTAGCTGGGAATGCAATGATGAACAAAATCCAGCATTTGGCAAACACAGTCACTCCCAAATAAAGTAACTAAACAGTATTGAAGTTCTCTGCAAACAGAATTTGCAGATTCACCTAAAAAAAAAAACCATAATATTAATTCAAACCTAACCTGCTAACAAAAACTTTTGGGTAAAACTTGAAACAAATACCACAGCCTGTATCTCTGTTAACACTGCATTACGGGCAAAACATCACAGAAGGAAACTCTTTAAAAGATCTTAATATTAATTTTAAAACTCAATTTCTAGCCAAACCTTTTGCTTTATCTGGTAAAACCAGTCAAAATAAACCCTATCTGGGAACAGTACAACTGCACTATCCCTCCTTCCCCATACAGGAGTATTGCCGTCAGTGTGTAAGTGATTACATAATAAAAATATGGAATGTTATTCCATATATATAAAAAACTAAAACTAAAGAGGTCAACCAGATTGCTTGCAGGAATGTGATCAGACCAGAGACGCTAAGATGACATATACAATAAAGTAGGCTAAGGTGACGTGCCGTCACCTGTGGTCATTCATTTGTTTTGAAACATTAGTCCAAGCTTCCTGCTTGAGACAACTACCACGACCTATAATTCAAACGGCCTACGTGATTTCTAATGTGTCTCATTTTGTATGTATGTTCATATGTTCGAGCTACTGTCTGCTTCCTTTATGACTTGTAACCGAGATGGTAGACAGAACAGAACAGAATTAGCCATCATCGTTGGCAGAAGCGATCAAGCCATCGTCATTAGAAGACCTGTACAAATTTCCTCTGAACTTCATCATGTAATCTCAGAGAATATAAGTATTTTTTTATACTTCGTGTTTTCTACTAGAACCTCACATCATTGCCGAATCATCATGAGTTTAACACATCGTCGTCATAACCAAAGAAGATAATACCGACTTCATAAGTGATCTACAAACCCCAAGACACTCCAATGAGTATGGAAGTGCATAACCAACCGACTTAGCGTAAGATTATCGCAAGTCTAACATTACCTCATAGGGCGCCTTATTATACAAGGCAAAAGCCCTAATATTGGTGGCAGACTACTAAAAGAACTCTACAACGTCTTCCGAAGAAAAACCAGAATAATGAATAATGTATCATATCAGAAGTCAACGACGACAAAAGCAACAGATTCTTCAAGCAACTTAGTATCATCGTTTAGTGAGCGACTTCAGAAAACAACAAGAACTCTTCAATGTCTTCCGAAGAATAACGAATAATGTATCATATCAGAAATAAACGACGACGAAAGCAACAGATTCTTCAAGCAACTTAGTATCATCGTTTAGTTAGCGACTTCAGAAAACAACAAGAACTCTTCAACGTCTTCCGAAGAATAACGAATAATGTATCATATCAGAAGTCAACGACGACGAAAGCAATAGATTCTTCAAGCAACTTAGTATCATTGTTTAGTGAGCGACTTCAGAAAACAACAAGAACTCTTTAATGTCTTCCGAAGAATAACGAATAATGTATCTTATCAGAAATAAACGACGACGAAAGCAACAGATTCTTCAAGCGACTTAGTATCATCGTTTAGTGAGCGTGTTCAGCAGTACATAACTTCAAGAAACAAACCGAACGCGTCTTCAGCATCGGATCTTCAAAGGACACGAATCATCCAAAACAACGCGCACGGGGGAAACTGAAGCCAAACCAGGTCATCCGCTAAATAGAGAAGGATGGCCAAGGCCGTGTATCGTTATCGGAACACCGTGACTGCCCACGAAATCAAGCTAAGTACAGTCTTTTTATTCATTGGAGAAACTTTGAGTGTTTCCTTTACAGGTCGAATTTTCGTTATTCCTGTGGCTGAAGTTATGAGACATTCTTAATCTTACTTTTTACAGAAATTATCTACATCATTGGGATTTCGCTACTGCGAGTTTTTTATCTTTGAGTTTCTGTTTCCAGAAGTTCTACTGAAATATCATAATCATATACTGTGTTAATTTTATCATTTTGGGTGATTATTAATCCTTTACGTAACAAATCATGTTAAACAGTGAATATACGTTTACGCAGTGGACGTCTATATTTATACAGATGCATGGATAGGGTCGTTAGGCACAGTAGTGATAAGAAAACACACAAAAACAAGTGGAACACCCGTACAAATCTAGATAAATTAAAGGTAACACTATTTCGGGTCAGGACAATAAAGACTCCGGTGCAAGGTCCCGATCGCAGTTTTAGCCTTGAGTTTTTTGAGTTATACGCATAAAATATCGAACCTCAATGACTCAACTTAACTTCAAAAATACGGCTGGATTGCAAGGAATAACATGTCTATAAAAAACTTTCATTAGGCTAAATGTGCTGACCAGGATCCCTCACTATTTCAAATTTTAGCAAAGAATGAAGTAAACAACAGCAAGTACAAACAGTTAATATTGAATGCAGTAGAGATAACTTGTCTTAATAGTAATCGCTCAGTTCCTAACAGTTCGTCATTTATACGTTCGTTGCTTTATACGTAACCAACAACAGAATGCTAAAAACACACAATACGTTGCCGATGGTAAACAGTAGCCCTAAATATCAGAATCAAACAAATCATGCTTAAGCAAACTTGGTTACTGTGTCATCTAGTCAACGGTCAGGGTCAGTTAAATCTGCCGAGTGTTCAAAGCATAGCACATTCCACATAAGCGACTTCAGCGGAGAGGAAAAAGATGTTGGATCATTTATGCCATACCTTTTTTTTTTTTTTTTTATGCCAATACCTTTTTAATTTAAAAAGGAATTTTCCTATGAATCACACGACCGTATCAAGTAATCAGAGCAGGTTCTCGTTTTTTTTAATACATAAGTTATTATAAGTAGTGGTGGATTAAGACCGACTGTACGCGCCGTAAAAATTAGAATATCTTGTTTTTATGCCTTTAGTACACATAATATCCTGTATTTACGGACTCACCGTCTGTTGTTCGAACTTCCTTATTGAGAAGTCCAGATAAGCGAGCGCTTACAGATATGTACCTCTATAGTTATAAAAAACATTGATCTGTATCTAGCGTAATTGTAAGATATCCATCTAGGGGTATACAAAATATTATCTTACCTCCTGCAAAATAAGGCGTGTTTATCAAAGGGAAATTCTATAAACCTTCAAACATATTAAAATCCGTTTGAACAAAAAGAGACAGTTAATCAAATAATAACTTATATAGAGGAACAAATCATTTGTCTCATAAATCGTGATATTGTTCAATGACCCAACAGAATTCTCCCACAACCGCAGTCGCAGTTTGCACGCAAAACTCTTGAGACGCATGCACCCTCGAATGTCTTAGTGCGTGTAAAAAGAAATTTTAATCCTTCCCGACACTCTGAAATATAACGATGTCCGCGAACAAAGCCCTAAACACGGTTGACTCGCAGCAACAAGTTAAATCTAGTATCCACAAACCTATACATATCGTGGATACGGAAGTTATAAATATCGCATTTTTTTATTGTTGCTAATTTTTAATCATGCCCAATCAGTCGTAGATGAATCTCTCTTATACTCTATCTAAAGTAATATCCGTAAAGTCATTCAAGCAGAGGTGATTCAGCAGAAATTTTTTTTTTTATCTTTTATCTGAATACCAGGAAGTTTCTCCACTAGCGAGTGATCTCTGGGAGAAAAACGGATGTCATTGAAAACAAAATACGGTCTAAGGACAAACATAAAGCTATATACGTACCTTTGTATAGACTCCCGATGAAATTTCAAAATAGAGATAAATGACGAAGTTGAAAAATGTTAGTAATAGGAGTCATTAGGAAATCAAATAGCCCATATAATTTTTCCCTCAAACATCAGAATAAATTTTTTTTCACCAACTTGGACTTACTTAAAGGCTTTCATCAGATACCATTAGCTAAGTGACTGTACCTCATACACCGTTTTCAGCACACTCAGGGGACATTATCAATTTTTACGTATGCCTCCGGCTTACGTTGCACCCCAATTACAATATAGTGTTTGGAGACTATTAGGGGATACCCAACATGCCTATTGGTTGGTCTTGTAATCTTTTCTAATACCTTAGAAGTACATTCACATAAACTAGAGTTAGTGCTACAGAGACAAAGACAAATAATCTCAGACAAAAATATCTAAATGTGAGTTTTTAAAAACCGAACATGTTTATCTAGGTTTTATGTCTAGTCAAGGTCTTAAAGTAGTCCATGGTAAGGTGTCGGCTATTCATAACTTCCAGTACCTATTAACATAAAAAGGGGGTATTACAATCGTATGTAAATGTAACTCTTCAATCATGACAGCTCCTTTAACAGATCTTACGAAGAAGGGCGTAGATTTATTATGGTCCAAAAAGCATCAACAGGGGTTCGATATCTTAAAAGCGGAATGATGCAGCTCACCTAACTTGAAAATCCCTGATTTAAATAAGGAATTTTTTTTTATAGCAACAGACGCCTCAGACCAAGGGGTAAGAGGGGTACTACTTCAGCAATATGATAAACAGTTCTTTCCTATAGCTTTTTATTCACGTAAACTAAAGCCCTCTGAAAGTAAATCTGCAGTAATAGGCAAGGAAGGGCTAGGTATCGTTAACTCACTAGTACATTTTAAGTTCATATCTACGGTTACCCTGTTAAAATCCTTACTGACCATAAGTCATTTACCGAGTTTTCAAAGGCTTTAATCACAGTTCCAAAAGAACTCGTTGGCAAATGATCATTCAGGCCTTTGGAGCCAAGTTAAGATATCTACCTGGGAAAGCAATTATCATAGCTGACGCATTATCCCGCAATCCTGCACCATCCTGTAAGGAACCATTAATTGGACTAAAAGATATAGAAACATCCGTGCCTATTGTTAAAACCGTATCTAAACAAGAAAATTCATTAACCCAAGAGATCGCGAGCATTGAATATCTGGGTCGGAGCGCAGAACTGTTACAAACTGAACAAAGCAAGAGTCAACAGCAATAAGCAAAACAATAAACACTTTGAACGGAAACAGGGTCAGCAGCTAAGCAAAACAATAAACACTTCGAACGGAAACAAGGGTCCGCAGCTAAGCAAAACAATAAACACTTCGAACGGAAACCCTAAAGCAAAAGTATATTTAAAGTATGTGTATCAGAATTATGTAATCAAGTGTAATATTATATGTAGGTCTGTGACGAGGAAAACCCGAAGAACACAGCAGGTGACTAACGACCAGGTAGTAGTAATAATATCTTTCATACCAATCGTCCTAAACTGGTTGCATTCCATCATCCAGGGTTCTCTATTATGTCACAGAAAGCCAAATCACTGTTTTACTGGCCTACAATGCTTACAGATATAAAAAGCACATAACTAATTGTAACATGTGTCATGAAAACAAGGGATACACTAAGACACCTGTCAGTTTAATGGCCTATCCCGTGCCAAATCAATCAATGAAAGAATACACGTAGAATCATTAACAGAGTTACGAGTCTGACAGAGGAAATAAACACTTCTTAGTGTTAATAGTTCCTCGACACGTTATATAGAATTAATAGCACTAAAAACAAACACCGCAATTGAGTGCGCTAGGAATATTTATGAGTGCTAAATCAGTAAACATGGAATTCAACACATAATAATCTGTGACTCGGGTGGTGTAAATCAATAATAACCTCCTTAACTCATTGTGTGAATTCCTTTCCATTAAGAAAACCAATACTATATTTTATCACCCAGAGTCAATCGGTTTGGTAGAACAGATAAATAAAAAAGTGTCATGTCTTACGAGTTACACTCGAGATATTGGATCCGAACTGGATTATAGCGGTTCTCGCGGTTTTAAATACCTTTATTATTCATATCTTGTATCTATAGAAATGATACCGCAAGTAGCCTTATACGGTACGCCGCTAGGACACTTTTCCATATATTCAAGCCAACCATTAATTTATCAAATATAAAAATAAAATAAAATAAATATGGATACAAGTGGAGCCAATATAATACACTCCGTAAGAAGTCGGAAGGGTTACAAATTATAATAAAAAAGGAATCACGATAAAATCAATAAGCAAAACATAACCATAGGTTAATTAAATATCCAAATATATATGCGTAAAGATTTGAACTCTAACTTAACGCTTTAGTAATGACAAATAAGCTAAAAGTTCAAACACATATCAAAACCTATTGACATATTGTCTGTCCCAGTGATTTATATTCGTAGTCAATGAAAAAAAAAAAATAAATAAATAAAATAAAATAAAATAGATTTTAAAGTCAGGAAGTCTAGAAGTGAAAATGTATATCTATGGAATAATCCTATATGGATCTTACAGGGCAAATGATAATATATAGAATTTGTATGGAAACCTTTTTTCATTAGTTTGAATAAGGAATATCTAATTTAACATAATTACATTTATTTACAATCATGCAGATTTCCAACATGAAACTAATATATTGTTCAATTTTGGTACTGTTTTTTTTTCTCAGACATTCTTCTCATGTGGGTGGAGTATTAAAACCCAATTTAAACTAAAGTCGTATTTATTACAGCAAGTAACGTAACTCTTAGCTGGCTGAGAGCAATCTCCTGCCAGGTGACGACGTCATCAGTTCTGAAGGTGCATGACGCGTTGCCGGATCAGCATTGTTCCTTTTAACCTCAATAAATCGCTTGCAAAGCAGGTTGGCTGGAGAGAGGAATGCTTAGCTCATGAACTTCACATGTGATTCATAGGTCATGATGACATACATAACCATAACCTATTCTTATCCGCATTGCAATGCAAACTTGGTTAGGAATCGCAATAGTTTTAAAATTAATGAACAAAATAAGCAAACAGAATTTCTATAATATCAAAATGAACTAATTAGAGTCAATAATTCAGTTATGACATTGGTAAACGGACATTTAGAAGTATCAAGTCATGGATATGAAATATTTACTTGCAACATTAATCTATTACAATTCAAGTAAATCACATTCATGGGAAAATGACACATTTTCTTGAAAACCACAAAGTTTATATAAAAATTAGTTACATAGTGGGTTCTTTCGTTGCATCTCCTACCTATTAATAAAGTTTTAAAAATTAACCTCAGAGGATGCGTGCGAGAAAATTGAATATGAAACTTTTGTTAGGGGCACATAGGATCGGATGGTATCACAGCTTAATTTCAATAAGCATAGAGAAATACAGAATCATGATTGATATTCTCTTTGACTCTTATGTTGCCTGGCAATCTTACAAATAGCTCCGTTTTCCACTTCTTTGTCTAGTAACTTACTACCAGTAATATAGAATTTTCTTTGGGATTCGTATTGATATCTGTTTATTTTTTATAATTATGGATATTTTTACAGTCATCAGAGACCTGGATAGGTTCACTTATTGTTAATGCCATGGATAAAAAAGTTTGTACAGATGACTCTTTTGAATTCCATAAAATATCAGCGAATTCATGTGGGTTAAGTCTGGTTCTAAGTGGTTTTCTCCCTCCCGTATTTGAAGTTGTCTGAAATTACTTTGCCCTTGTGACAAGTATAATTTCACTTGCAGGCTGATTAATGGAACCTGGTTACAGTATCCTGCAGTACGAGAGTTTCACATCGCAACTTCAAAAAATCGTTCGTCGCTGCGGACGACTGCAGTCAAGTAACAACCGCCTACAATGTGAAAGGAATAAGCACCATCATAAGTGAACAAGCTTATTTCATGGACTTCTTTGACCGACACCCGTATCCCGTCATTAATCTCGTTTTAATGCGGAATGCTCCGGCGGCTGTCGGAAATCGACTACAAAAGGGACATACTTCCAACAATTACGACCAGAAGGATATTCAACTCTACGTTGCTGGCGAAGGAATCGTGCTGGGGATGATTTTATTCATCGCGAACGTATTCGTGTGGCTTAGGATGCAGAGAACAAGTATGAGGCCGAAATAGAACGTTGGACCCCGCCAGGCAATTTTCCCCTTGTTTTAACCATTTGGAATTGGCCATTTCATTTGGCTATAGGTGGTTGTCTGGAACTGTGTAATGGACGAAAAGTTGTTCGAACGCTAGTTAAATGTGTAGTAGTATAACCTCGGTCATGTATGCTATATATAAAGTATCATGTATCCTATATATAAATGATCATAAATAACAGTCGAAATATATCTTTGCGTGTACGCACTAGAATCTATTATATAAATGATCATAAATAATAGAATCTATTATATAAATGATCATAAATAACAGAATTTATTTAAAGTGCACATATATTAATCATAATTATATGAATCCATATACATATGTATAAATAAATCAGGTAGCCTAAAATCAATCTGTTACCTTTTATCTTACCAATAACTGCAGATATATAACAGTTAGCATAAAAATCAACGAATCAATCAGCATAAACATTAATAATTTTTATCAATTCATATATAAATTGTTATCAGTTAAAATATGATTTTTATCATGTTAATCTTTATTTTATCCAATTATCAGAGTACATTAGTATTTTCTGTAGCATATGTATCTTAATGAGATGAAGTGAAAAACTGTATCAGTATAGTATATCACGTGATCACTACTATTTACGAATATCATCATATGCATATTATGTTTTATATCTTATTACTTGAATCTGTATTTGTGTACACCATGAATTTTTTTTTTACTTATAAGTATTTTCTATATATCTATATATATTCACATAGTGTCTGTATCACACTCCTATAAGTCAAATGCAAGTCAAGTTTGAGTAATATTCAGTAGTTGGTTTTGGTAGCTGACCGAGCTTTTATGTAAGTGATTACATAATAAAAATATGGAATGTTATTCCATATATATAAAACACTAAAACTAAAGAGGTCAACCAGATTGCTTGCAGGAATGTGATCAGACCAGAGACTCTAAGATGATGTATACAATAAAGTAGTCTAAGGTGACGTTCCGTCACCTGTGGTCATTCATTGTTTTGAAACATTAGTCCAAGCTTCCTGCTTGAGATAACTACCGCGACCTATAATTCAAACGGCCTAAGTGATTTCTAATGTGTCTCATTTTGTATGTATGTTCATATGTTCGAGCTACTGTCTGCTTCCTTTATGACTTGTAACCGAGATGGTAGACAGAACAGAACAGAATTAGCCATCATCGTTGGCAGAAGCGATCAAGCCATCGTCATTAGAAGACCTGTACAAATTTCCTCTGAACTTCATCATGTAATCTCAGAGAATATAAGTATTTTTTTATACCTCGTGTTTTCTACTAGAACCTCACATCATTGCCGAATCATCATGAGTTTAACACATCGTCGTCATAACCAAAGAAGAAAATACCGACTTCGTAAGTGATCTACAAACCCCAAGACACTCCAATGAGTATGGAAGTGCATAACCAACCGACTTAGCGTAAGATTATCGTAAGTCTAACATTACCTCATAGGGCGCCTGATTATACAAGGCAAAAGCCCTAATAAGTGCACCTCAAGCGGTCCAATGTAGACATTACTTAACATTCTTTGCAACGTCCCTTCGGCCCCTAGCTGCAACTGTTTTCATTCCTTTTAATGTACCTTCGTTCATATTCTCTTTCTTCCATCTTATTTCACCCCCCCCCCCCCACCCCAAACAATTAAGTCATAGTGCAACTGAGAGGCTATCCTCCTGTTACCCTTTCAAACCTTTTCACTGTCAGTTTCTGTTTCAGCACTGAATGGCTTTAGTTGCTGCAGTGCTTGGCATGTATGCCTGAAATCTATGAATCAATCAATCAATTATTCCTCCCTTATCAGGCAATGGTGGAAAATTATTGGCCAACCATAGAGAAAAACTTTTAAATGCTGGAATGGTTCATAGTGGTGGTACAGTACTATTAGTATTAGCAGTAGTAGTGGAAGACAGGATTGGCCTTCGAGTCAGCTCCTTAAAATAACGAGAAGAGAGGTCAAGGAAGCTCTGAGAAAGAAGAAGAGTGGTAAAGCTGCCGGGCCGGCTGGCACATGCCTGTTGGGGTCTGGAGGGCACTGGGCAATGAAGGAATAGATACCCTGTGGGAGCTAATGAAGAAAAGCATGGAAAAGGAAATGATGCCAGGAAAATAGAAAGAAGCTAGAACTATAGAGGAAGTATATCAATGCCCCATACCCTGAAAATATTTGAAAGAATTGTAGACTGAAGACTTACACCAGAGTTCAATAGAATTTGTGTAGCTAATTTTCTTACCGCTGTGTTTATTTGCCCTACATAAGAAATTTCGAGGACTCCAGCTTCTCTCTATTTATCTTTTACACAATTCATCCTGTAGCTAAAAAAAACCCTTTCATTTGTTTGGAAATGGGAGCCACTTCAACATTAAAAGTAACAGGACCTTCTAATGGAGACTAAGCATCTTGGTCATTCTCAAAACTTTAATAGACTGTCGATTTCCTTGACTATCAGTGGAAAACTTTTCATTATTCATCTAAAAAACTAATAGCATTAACTTACAAGTAAACTTACCTTATATTGCTTTCGTTTTTCTTCCACTCTCCATGGCTGTATGAAGTAATGAACTGCTTCGTAAAACGGCTTACTTTTCTTGGACTTCGAATTGGTACATTTCACATATACTGCATCCTCAGTCATGAGCGTTTCTTTATGTTCTATTGCAATACTCTCATTTCTCAGTCTGAAACACAAGGGACAGAGCTCATCAAGGGAATAACAATGGTGTAAGAATGAATTTGCAATTATGGTGCTCATAGCAACAGCTAGCCCGACTAATTCTGCACTTACAAAATCCATAAAGATTGTTTACAAATATCAAAACATAATGCAAAAGAAGTTTTTTTTAAGTGAAGTCCAGGAGTTATTGAAAGGTTTACTCTCAAAACTATTAACCAGACAATAATTAAAAAAAAAAAGACAAAAGCGAATGCTATTGAAACAAGGATGGCATTCATCATAATTACCTTAGAGGACAAAAAAAAAGTAAAAAACGTGTCGAAGTTTCTTCAGCATAATCGAGTTTTCTGTACAGCTTACAATGCTGTGGGAAATTCACAGCCACGGCCCAGTGGTGGCCTTTGTTGCTGGCACCTCTATAATCATGGCTAAAGTTAGCCTCGAATAAAATACAAACTACTAAGCCTATAGTGCTGCAATTTGGTAAGTTTGATGATTGGAGGGTGGATAATCAACATTCCAATTTGCAGCCCTCTAGCCTCAGTAGTTTTCAGGATCTGAGGGCGGGCATAAAAAGTGCGGACCAACGGACAAATAGCCATCTCAATAGTTTTCTTTTACAGAAAAATATAAACTATGGATATTGTACACCACAATACCAGCTGGAGTCTGGCTCTTTGTCATAATATGATTTATAGAAGAAAACATTTCCTCTAAAATATTACAAAGCAACCAGAATAAATGGCGCTAAGCATGTTTGCTTCATTTCGTCCAGAATGACGATGAAAAACTAATATGGAAAATAAGCGCATCGCAGATCTGATAGAATAAATAGAATATATCAATTTAGGCTAAAGGCCAAGCGCTGAGACCTATGAGGTCATTCAGCGTTTTAAATGATAATGACGGTGAAAAGGTGTGAAAGGCGGAAACGGAGGAAAACCTCTTAGTCCCCAACACTGTTTCCAAACTCATCAGCAACAACTAATGAGAATCACTCACGAAACCTGAGGACATATTATAATGTCTCTTTGGCTTCTCCTGCTTGAAATTCTCCATCTTGTATCCTTTCATTATTACTGTCACTGTTACTGGTACTTTAGTCTGGTTCGTCTTTCCCTAACCTGAATTATTTTCTTTATAATTACTTTATACTTTTTCTCATGTATTCCTTAATAATGCTATACATACATAAAAGCATTGATAATCACAAAAGATGTTAACTATAGTAGATTCGCATCAACCATGCAGCTGATGTCTGGGCCAGTCCCTTACAACGCTCCTGATTGGCTGTAGATAAGCCAATCACAGGGCTGGAAACTCTCAGTCTCTCGAGAGAATTCCCATATGCAGGATATATGTTCCACCTTTCCTGAGGATTGTTTGTTTGTTTGTATGGTGCTTTTACATTGCATGGAACCAGTGGTTATTCAGCAATGGGACCAACAGCTTTACGTGACTTCCGAACCACGTCGAGAGTGAACTTCTATCACCAGAAATACACTTCTCTCACCCCTCAATGGAACGCCCGAGAATGGGACTCGCGGCCACCAAGGTAGCAGGTCAAGAACATACCAATCACGCCACTAAAGCGATCACCTCTCCTGAGGGATGCATCTCTCAAAAGTATTCCTCAAAAGGAGAGTGGAACATACATCCTCCCTATGTGAACTTTCTCGGGAGACTGAGAGTTTCCAGCCCTGTGATTGGCTTATCATCAGCCAATCAGGAGCGTCATAAGGGACTGCGAATCTACTATAGTTACAGCAGAATCTCCTAAGAACAGGTAAGAGTCCATAAGAGTAATCAATTAACGTTCGGGTCCTTACTTCCATTTGTTGTCGCACTGACTGTTGTAATGTCCAGGTTTCTGTTCAACTCTTAGTATCCCTTGATAAACACATCTGGCAACATTATCTGCAACACCATATTCGTGCAACCTGTCCTTGTAAAAGAATAAGGTCAGTCCTGATTCCTGTGTCAGGGGCTTCTTCTTGGAACATACAAGCTGGAAGCGTAGAATTCCTGTTAGACAAATCTCACTGGAAATTCAACAACGTGTGTACAGTATCAGCATTAACTTTCCAGCTTTGCAAACTGGAAC
>NC_061099.1:8775600-8808100 GCF_015104395.2 Macrobrachium nipponense
GGATCAATGTTGCCTTTAGAGTATTCAGTCGTTTAGTACCTGTGATGAAGGTTCAGGTGTCTGGCTGTTGTAAGGTAACAATTAATGAATGGTAAGTGTAGTAATTCACTTCAAAAAAATTGAAGGAACAGCACAATCTATCACTTGGGTATGTACACAGATTTATTCCTATCATGGTACATACTGTTATAAAAACTTTAGATAAAAAAAATTATTTTTGCTTACTCAGGGAGTAAGCCTACAGACTACTTTCTTGTTGTTGTTGTTCTTGTTGGGGGGTAGGAAAAGTCTATGGAAGAGCCTTAAAAGGTCCGAAAAAGGTGTTTTGCGTTGAGTTAAAGATACAGGAATTTTAGAATAGGATATTTATGATTTATTAGAATGAAAATGCAACAGTTCAGAAAAATTATTTTTAATAAAATATGGTGTATTTATTTGTTTTCGTTGGTGATACAAGGCTCTATTTTACCATAGATTTTAGCACATTTTACTTTACTTTAAAAGTTAGGAATATAATGTTTACAACTTATGCGTGAGGGAAAATTCTTGCATGTGTTCCGAGTAAGTTGGAGGTCGGATCACACCTCGTTAAATTCAAATTTTATAAGAATTCACAGTCTTATCTTCAAGTATAATATTTTATTACTAATAAAAAAGCAAATAAAATTTGTGAAATCCGGGCCAGAAATAAATACTTCATAATCTTCTCAAAAGATTTCATGATTCCCATATGTCCAGACTCGTGTGTTACTGCCTCCAGTTGCTTCCTCAATGGACACGGAATCAAGATCTGACGAGATTCGCCTCATTCAGCATCTCCTGGCACATCTGCAGGTCTATGCTTCCTCATCAGCAAACCTATCCTTAGATAGGTTTGCTGATAGGGTTGCAGGTAAGAGTTTGTTGGTCTCTTCTTGATCAACTATTCTGAAGAACTGAACTCTCAACGTCTGCTCACTCAGCTACCGTAGCTTCACTACTATCTTCAGGAACACTCAGTCTGACTACTCCTAATGGTTCCTGGTTCCTAGGCGCTCACTCCACAAACACAGTTGCGGGCTCACTACACTGTTTATGAGGTGCAAAGCTTTATTTATTTCAAGAACAGCAGGTTCCTCTTCTTCTTCTTCTAACCTCAAAGAGCCTTCACTTGATCCTTCTTGTGGGTGAAAATCCTGTCTCTTCAATTGCAGGCGTAGTCCTCTTCATACTCCTGGCAAATACTCAAATAGGAAACAGGCGGGGTTATTCTTCTATAAATGTACCGTAGGACTAATACTCGACGGTTTGTCTGTCACTACGGGACAATGAAGTCTGGATCACGTGGCTATTTGTAAAATGTCATAAGAAAGTTTCTGCTGTCAGGAGTTTCACGATAAATGAAGACAGTATACAGATGAATAACAGGGTCAAACATCGGTATAGGATCAGTCGATTCTGGTTATCAGAATCTGAACGGATTCTGATAAATACCCTTAGTGCCGTGTGTCAACACACAGAATCGTGTTTCTCGTTAGGGATAGCTGTGAAAACACCAGGAACCGAGACGGGCACGTGTGTAGCTATATATCCTCAAATTTCATTGGTGTTGAACACCCTCAACCGAACTCTAATGCTGAAGCATTACTAGGGAAAGGTAAGACAAATCACTGGCAAAAGGATGTAGTACAAGTTACGAGATACACAAGAGCAGATAGGTACCTACTAATGATGAATGGCACTGCAGTGTGAAAATGTTTAGTCATATTAAAGCAAATAATATGCTGATGCGATAACGAAGCAATGAAGGGACTTGTCTTTAATAAGTTCTTCTCTGATCGAAAAAGCTATGTACAACAGCTGCATTATATGCTCCATTCATCAGAGGCTCAAGATTCCACTTTTTTCCCTTTTTATCAATTGAAATCATAAAGGTTTTGGTTGATTCTCGCAATTATCGCATGGAATTCATAACTGGTTTTGTCTCTCCTATAACGTACAGCTCAACATTCTGTTCTCGTCCCTTAGAACGTTGAAGGGATCTACATCTTATTACTTAAGATTTTTAAAATTTCTTTATTTTCCTTTTGAATCTTGTATGACACATAACTACCGATTGCTGTATATATATGCATGTCGATGATTCAGGGCAAAATATCCTTTCATTTATCCGAATTACTGAACCCGGTACCAACAAAGATTAAATGCTAACAAACGCATTGAGGGATATTAGAGCTGAACACAGTGCTTCGTCGTCTCGTTTCTGTTATCACATACACAACAATGGCTTCAAACGGATCTCACTATCTTGAGACATTTCAGTCTACTGATAACAGCTTCAATATTGCTGCATTATGCACTTGAAAATCGAGTCAATCATACAACGGTGGTTAGCAGTAACATTACCAGGTGTCAAAAACGAGATTGCAAATGATACATTCTCCTTCTGTCTTTGTACAGCTACTGCTCGTAGGTTGGGTTGTATGTGAAAAGGGGCGAGATGTTACGGAGCACCATCAGTAAATTCACTAAACCGTCACCAAATCATCTGTATCTAGGCCAGTTAGCAAGAGATGAGTGAAGCCTGATCTGTGACCAAAATAGTCTCGTACCGGGTAAATAAAAATTATTTTCAGTTCTTCTCATTTACCTCCAATCCCTAGACAGTGCTATGGTATGAGGGATGCAGATTTCAGTAGTGTATGGAACCTTTAAAATTATAAGGTTTCTCAAAAGTAACTTTGAGGTGTGGTTTTTTCAAACGGTGTTCGAATGGCTGCTCTATGTTCACAAATATTAAACCACATTATGTCGTGTTATATCCAATTCAGTAAACTTATCAATTGAAATACCCCTTACCCTTTTAAACACAAGTTAATTATATATTATACAATAATTATGGGTTAATATTTGTGAATATAACGCAACGTTTCTCAAGGAAGGGAGGTTCACGAGCAAAATAAAAAATATATATCACAGGAACTGACCTCGACTGTTTATTTTCCCAGGAAAGCTAGTCTATAGCTAGATGAAGATAAACTTATGACATTCCCTTCCCAATAAACTTAAAGTTTTACAAGCGACAATGCTCATTTTAAGGAAGAGCTCCATGTGGAGATGTTGTGCATTAATGAAAATTGCTTTCTGAACAATATCTTGAAAAATATACAGTTTCCGTTTTTCGTACACAAGCTCAACTAGACGCCATGTTTAGTACTAGGCTACTAGCCCCACGGTCTAGCCCCTCGGACATCGACGTAAAAAAAAAAATCCTTAAATTATTTCGGCAAATTTCTCGAGTTACCTCACTTGTACTGCGTCATATAACACCCTTTCCCATATTGTTCAATACTAAACAAAATCTCTGTGCGAAGCTGAGCTCTGTCATAGAATTACCATATTAAGTTCGAATAATCTACTCCAATTCTCAAATTTTCACCGGTAACGAGGCAATGTTAATATAGTTTCATCACAACAGCTCTGCACATTCTTCTTCTTATCTTGAAAAATTGTAGTAAAAACGGAACACAGACGGTATACTACGTACTTTTGAATGCTCCCATTATCACTGTCTGGCTTATTGATACCAATCACTTTCCATCAGACTGTTTTCGGTCACCGGTTAACTAAAACGTTAAGTGTAACCGTGGAATCGACTGTTGTCGCGGGAGGTATATAACACAACTAAGGTGTTGCGTTGCTGGCACAAGTCATCTCTTGATCAGCCAAACAACGCGATAAGACATAGATAACGATTTACTTGGCTATCTTTCTTCTTCTTCCTTTTTTTTTTAGCTACATTCTACATTTCACCAGGGCTATCTTTCTTCTTCTTCCTTTTTTTTTAGTTACATTCTACATTTCACCAGGGCTATCGATAATTATATTCGCCCTGTGTTGTTTTTCGTTGCAAAAAAAAAAAAAAAAAAAAAATACCGAAAGAATATTCGGTAATTTCAGGACTCGCAAAATTTTATCGTAAAGACAACAACCACTTTTTTGCGTAATAATAATAATAATAATAAATGCATAAGTTGAGCCCAGGTTATTCATATTAAAACTAGAGAGTGCTGCTGCTTTGTATAACTTGAGAATAACAATAAACTTACGTTATCTCTTTTTCTGCGACTCTGTTCTGCTGCTGTTGGTGAATACGGCATTCTGAAGACTATTATTCATTCATCCTCGCAGCAGTGACACTGGTTTGGTACTGTGAGGATCAGTACCTATCTAAAATAAAAGAAAGAACGTGTTAATTATATTTCTGAATTCATACCTATAATATTTATATTCGCCATCTAGATCTTTACGTTCTACAATAGGGTGAACTATAGTAGATTCACATCAATCGTGCATCTGATGTCTAGGCTCATCCCTTTTTTTGACGCTCCTGACTGGCTGTTGATAAGCTAGTCACATGGCTGGAAACTCTGTCTCTAGAGAGAGTTTACATAGGTAGGATGTATGCTCTATCTCTTCTGAGGGATACTTTTGAAAGACGTATCCCAAGGAGATGTGGAACAGACATCCTACCTATGTGAACTCTCTCAAGTGACTGAAAGTTTCCAGCACTGTGATTGGCTTATCAACAGCCAATCAGGAGCGTCGTAAGAGACTGGCCTAGACATCAGATGTACGGTTGATGTGAATCTACTTTAGCATTGTCGAGTTGAGTTGAATATAGAATTAAGGTCGTTCAGCACTGAAATGGAAAGTGACAGTAAAAGGTTTTAAAGGTATAACAGGAGGAAAACCTTGCAGTTAGCTACACTGTGAATCAAATGTTAGGAAAGGCTGGAAAGGAAGATGAGGAAAGAGAATATGAAAGGAAGTAGTGCAGTAAAAGGAATGAAAAGGGTTGCAGCTAGGGGCCAAGGGCACGCTACATGGAACCTCAAGTAATGCCTACAGTGACCTGCATGAGGTCCACTGATGGCACTTTCCCAAACTGGGTACTGTCCCTAAGTTGCAGTTAACTTACTACCTGTAACTGCAATGACCAAATGAGAACACCTCACATAATTTTTTACTCAGCACAAAGAAACAAAAAAGTATGGTTCCCGAGATATTACAAGCTGATAATGGGTATAGTGTCTTGTATAAAGAAAAAGTTAAGTATATCTTAGTTTAACCAGTGATAGGTCTCAATGAAAACAGAACTGGTACTGATGATTTATTATGTTGCTGTTTTAGAATTAGCTGGCCTTATGCCAGTACGGGCTCTTGCTTCTAGAGCAGCCCATATGTTGTTTGAGATCAAGCTGGCCTTATGCCAGCACAAGCTCTTGCTCATTGAGCAGCTTATAGCGTATATTTATTACCTACGCACGCAACATACATAGCAGTGTGCAGACAGAAACGGAGTGCCCGACCACCTGAGGGTCCGCTACTCGCACACAGATAGAGAAGAATTTGTGCCTCTTAGCAGTCAATAAAATGGTAATAACAAATGGCATAATGGTTTGTTAGTTTGTATGGTGTTTTTACGTTGCATGGAACCAGTGGTTATTCAGCAACGGGACCAACGGCTTTACCTGACTTCCAAACCACGTTGAGAGTGAACTTCTATCACCAGATATATACATATCTCTCACTCCTCAATAGAATGACCGAAAATCAACCTCGCAGCCACCAAGGTGGCAGGTCAAGACCATACCGATCACGCCACTGAGGCGCTAGGACATAATGGACATGCACTGATGAATTATGTATCGGCGGAAAGGCCAGGAAATTCTACATACAAACATAGCCATGTGAGTTTTGCTGCTTAGCTACATAAGATACAAGATTGTGATTAGTGGGTAACGAAGGTATTGTCACAGGTCTTCACAATCTAGACAAGATCGAGATCAGTGGGTAAAGAGGGTCTTTACACCTGACCACTGAGCTGATTAACAGCTCTCCTAGGGCTGGCCTGGAGGATTAGATATTTTAATGTGGCTAGGAACCAATTGGTTATTACCTACCTACGGGACCTACAGATTATTGTGGGCTCCGAACCACATTATATTGAGAAATGAATTTCATTTTTAATCACCAGAAATAAATTCCTCTGATTCCTTGTTGGCAGAGCTGGGATTGAACTCACGAATTCTGAATCAGTAGGTGAGTACGTAAACCACTCGTCCAACAAGGAACATCACTGTCTTGTATAAATTAAGAAATCTGAACATGGGCAGATGCACTCTTACCTGTACTGTATGATGTAAATGCTATTGATCCTGAGAGCTCTACGCCTAGAAATGCCGAAATTGACTGTTAATGAGATACTGAGAATACAAATCTACCACCGGCAGTCACAGCCTTTAAGAAGTTCGACCTGCTGCAGCTATCAGACCTAAGGAGGTCATTAACATTGTAAAGGATTCAATGGGTCTAAGGGCAAGAAATTTCCTGGCCTTCTTCATTTGCTATTATTAAAAACATTAAAAATCTTCAAAAGATATCATATACTTTTCAAGTCCATGAAACCAGTGTGGCGGGATCACAAGCTAGAAAAAAACAAGCGCAAAACCCTCCCCACATTAACCTAAACGATCCAGCTGCCAAACCCACCCTCAGTCACACTTTCTTCTTAACACAACAAATACAGCAGGACAATTGACCTACGCCTATACAAAACAAAACAAAAAAAGCAAAACACATGTACCTACCAACACTATACAAAAACAAAACGAAAAAAACAAAATACAAGTACATACCAACTCCAGATATTCCAGGGCTATCCTGTGCCGTCCACTGGTTAAGGTCACAGAAATACCAACAACAACAACAACAACAACAACCACAACCCACAACCCAATAACACAACAACCAAGGACTACAACCCAACACAAAAAGGCAACACACACACCCACCAACAACACCAAGGAATCACAACAGCTCACCAATAACAACCTTCAACAACTCACAACCCACCAAGAAACCACAACAGCTCCCAACAACAACCCTCAACCATAACAACTCACAAAAACTCACAAGCACAACAAATCCAACAACACAGCTCTAAATCAATTAACATCAAACATGGCAATTTGTCGAAAATTGCATTTTTCCTAACTATACAAACCTGAGGTCCTTTACACTAGGAAGATTACTTTAGCGGCAGCTGGAACAGTCGTAAGCTTCGAACAAGGGGTTACGTAGTTATCTGCTTGTCCGCCAGTGCGCGCACCGCGCGACTGGGAGGCGAGGAATCACTTTTGCTTTAGGCCCAGGAAAACACAGAGTGAGGGGTGGCATGAGGTGGGACTATGTGTAAAGGACCTCAGGTTTGTATAGTTAGGAAAAATGCAATTTTCGACAAATTGCCATTTGTTCCGACATGTTATACAAACCATCGGTCCTTTACACTAGGAAGACTCACTTATTGGTGGGAGAACCTGAGTCTTAAAGAACAGACTGGTGTTCGTCCAACCTTGGATACCCGCCCTGGTCGTAAGAGCAGAGGGAGGGATCCTAGCCTCTCCCCAATTGATCGGGGTGTGTACCGCAGGATCAATGGTCAGACCTCTGGACCCAAGTACTAAGAGAGAGGCAAGCGTATCTCTTAGAACTAGCAAGCAAGAACTTTGTTCCTGTTGCAAGAGGCAACATAAAGTTATGGGTTTGTCTCTTGTTGGCATCCACTTCCCCCCCCCCCCCTTGTAGGAGGAAGTGGAGGATATTTACAACTATCCCTAATGAAAGGGATAGACTGGAGCTCTGTCGGGTAGCTTACCTGCATCTTTTCCTCTTCCAGCATGGTGACAACCGAGACCCTCTGCCCACAGGTAGAGGGAGAGAAAGATGGGGGAAGAGAAGCCAGTCACACTCTCATTCACCACATTCATTCCTTCAATCGCACCAAGGAATCGATGCTGTTCTGCCTGCTAGGGTGCTGGGTAAGCTTACACAACGTGTTGAGCAGCCACCACAGGTCCCAAGGAAAAGGTATCCAAGGACTTGTGGGCAATATCCCGAAGGTAGAAGGAGGTAAAGGTGGTCTGGTTGGACCAGACCCCAACCTTCAGGACCTGCGCCACGGAGAAGTTCTTGCAGAACGCCATTGACGGGGCAATGCCTCTGACTTCGTGGGCTCTCGGACGAGGGGGACGGGTGTCGTCACTACCATCAGTTTCGTACGCCCTCCTCATCACCTCACGCAGCCAGAAAGAAAGTGTGTTCTTGGATACTTCTTTCTTGGTAATCCCAGTGCTAACGAAGAGGCGTCGACACTCAGGCCTGAGGTGTCGAGTTCTCTTCAGATAGCGCCGTAGCGCCCTCACAGGACAAAGCAGCATCTCATCCGTATCGTTGTCGGTGAAATCCAATAAGGAGGGGATTGTGAAAGACTCAAACCTGTCGTCAGGGATCGACGGATTCTGAGTCTTAGCCACGAAGTTCGGGATGAAATCGAGCGTCACAGATCCCCATCCTCTGGAATGCTTAACATCATAAGAAAGACCATGAAGTTCTCCTACTCTCTTCGCTGATGCCAGGACCAGCAAGAAGAGGGTCTTGAGGGTCAGATCCCTGTCTGACGACTCTCGGAGTGGCTCGAATGGTCTTAGAGTCAAACTCCAAAGGACGAGAGTCACGTCCCACGCAGGGGGCCTGAGTTCCCTGGGTGGGCAAGACCTTTCGAAGCTCCTCATAAGCAAGGAGATCTCGAACGAATCCGAGATGTCCAATCCCCTCAGTTTCAGGACCAGAGCCAGGGCGGATCTGTATCCTTTGACTGTGGGGACTGCGAGGAGCTTCTCTTGGCGAAGAAAGACGAGGAAATCTGCTATCTGCTGAAGAGTGGCTCTGAGAGGAGAGAGACCCCGTCTACGACACCAACCACAGAAGACGGCCCACTTTCCCTGGTACACAGCTGCAGAGGACTGCCTGACGTGTCCAGCCATCTCTGTTGCTGCGCTGCGAGAAAAGCCTCTCGCTCGCAAGAGATGGTGGATAACAGCCAGCCGTGAAGTTCAAGGGACTGGACTGCCTGGTGGTACCGTTCCACGTGCGGCTGGGCGAGAAGGTTGTGCCAGGGGGGAATCTCTCTTGGTGCCTCCACTAGAAGAGCCAGCAGGTCTGGATACCAGACGGCCTGCGGCCACCTGGGGGCCACCAGGATCATCCTGAGGTTCGGGGTGACCAGCACTTGACTGATCACCTTGCGAATCAGGCAGAATGGAGGAAAGGCGTACGCGAAGAGGTTGTTCCAGGGCTGTTGAAGCACGTCCTCTGCAGCTGCCCATGGGTCCAGCACGGCTGAAAAGAAAACCTGAAGTTTCCTGTTGTGCCGGGTGGCGAACAGGTCGACGACTGGACGCCCCCACAGGTTGAAGAGCCTTTCCACCACGTCTGGGTGTAGTGACCATTCGGTCCTTATCACCTGATCCCAACGGCTGAGCTTGTCCACTACTACATTCCTCTTGCCTGGAATGTAGCGTGCTGACAGCTCTATCGAGTGAGCAATGGCCCACTCGTGCACCTGCATTGTCAACTGGTGCAACGGGAGAGACATCAGTCCACCCTGTTTGTTGACATATGCCACTACTGTGGTGTTGTCGCACATCAACACCACCGAGTGTCCCATCAAGCGGTCCTGGAACTCTTGGAGAGCGTAAAACGCCGCCTTGAGTTCCAAGACATTGATGTGAAGGTGCTTTTCGTGATGGTCCCACACACCTGCAGCCAGCAACTCCTCCAGGTGTGCGCCCCATCCCTTGGTAGATGCGTCTGAAAACAGCAACATCTCCGGATGGGAAGGCTGAGAGGCACTCCCTTTAAGAGGTTCCTGTCGTCCAGCCACCAAGCGAGATAACGTCTCACCTCCTCCGTGAGAGCCACGGGGAAGTATCGCGGGTCCTGAGCCTGTGACCAACTCTCCTTTAGTCTCCACTGAAGAGACCGCAGGTGAAAACGCCCGTGAGGGACTAACTTCTCGAGTGACGACAGGTGGCCGATCACGACTTGCCATTGCTGAGCTGGTTGCTTCTGTCGAGACAGAAACCGGATGGCTGCCTCCCTGAACCTGCTGATCCGCAAGTCTGCGGGGAAGACTTGCTCTGCTACCGTATCAATCAGCATGCCCAGGTACTTCATCCTCTGCTTGGGTTCGAGGTCGGACTTCTTGAAGTTTACCACGATCCCCAGATCGCGGCAGAACCTGAGAAGTCGATCCCTGTCCTGCAGCAACTGCGAGCGGGAGCTCGCCAGGACTAGCCAATCGTCGAGATACCTCAGAAGACGTATCCCGTGCGAGTGGGCCCAAGCAGACACCAGGAGTGAACACTCGCATGAACACCTGTGGGGCGGTTGACAGACCGAAACAAAGTGCCCTGAACTGGTACACCATCCCGTCAAGGATGAAGCGGAGGTACTTCCTGGAGGACTGATGAATGGGTACCTGAAAATACGCATCCTTCAGGTCCACCGAAAGCATGAAATCACTCCCCCGATGGAATCGAGCATGGAACGTGCTGTTTCCATCTTGAACCGAGTCTGGCGAACAAAACGGTTCAGGGGTCAGGGGAGAGAGATCTATCACCAGGCGCCAGCCCCCCGACGACTTCTCCACCAGGAAAAGGTGGCTGTAGAAGCCCGGTGATTGGTCCCTGACGATTTCTACAGCTTCCTTGCTCAGCATGGTCTGGATCTCCTGTCGAAGAGCAATGGCCTTTGCAGATCCTTTGACATAAGTCAGGGGTTGGACTGGGTTGGAAGTGAGGGGTGGCCGAGATTCGAAGGGTAGTAGATATCCCTCCCGAAGGACGTCTACTACCCAGGTCTCGGCGCCGTAGCGCTGCCATGTTGCCCAATGGCTCGCCAGGCACCCCCACACTTTCGGCAGCAGGTGAGGGGGAACGCCGTCCCTAGCGTTTCCCACCTTTCTTCGACTTCTTCCCTGCCGATCCTCGCGAGGAGGAGGGCTGATTAGAGCCCCCCTTCGCAGAAGAGGAAGACAGAGTCTTTCCTCGGGGTTTAGACGAAGCAGCCGTCTTAGCCCCCAAGGAAGCGCTAGCCACACTCTTAGGTTTGGCCACAGTTCGAGGCTGCCCAGCCGCCTTCGAAACTGCCTGGTGGAGAAGACGGTCACTGTCATCAGTGCGCCGTCTCTCTACCGCAGCATCCACCATCTCGTCTGGGAAGAGAGAGGAGGAACTCCGAACCGGTCCGTTGCGTAGCCCGAGTGCTGCCTCACGCCCAGCCCCCCTGGATACTCGTGTCAGGACGGCGTCCCTACGACGAAGTACCAGGTTGGCCCACAGGTTAGCCGTTTGGTGGGCTAGGTAGGAGATGGCCCTACCTCCAGCCTGGCAGAGCCTCCTGAAAGCCGGGTCTTCCTCAAGGGCGGAGCCCCCGAAGTTGGCCGCGACTTTCGACACTGTGAGGGACCACAGGTCGAGCCAGGAGACTGCCTGGAACGTTGCCATAGCGGTAGATTCCAGGCCCAGTGCCTCTTGCTGTGAGAAATGATATTGTTAGAATACAATAAAGTTTTGTACATACTTACCCGGCAGATATATACTTAGCTATAGACTCCATCGTCCCCGACAGAAATTCGAAATTCGTGGCACACGCTGCAGGTAGGTCAGGTGATCTACCTCCCTGCCGCTGGGTGGCCGGAATAGGAACCATTACCGTTCTAGAACCAGATTTTCTCTTCCACCTGTCTCCTGAGGGGAGGCTGGGTGGGGCATTCATCGTATATATCTGCCGGGTAAGTATGTACAAAACTTTATTGTATTCTAACAATATCATTTTTGTACATGCAACTTCCCCGGCAGATATATACTTAGCTGATTGACACCCTTGGTGGTGGGTAAGAGACAACTATTTACTGAATAGACAGGTAAACAACATACGTTGTAGGTAATAAATAAATAAAACCTTGGTTCCTACTTGTTCAGGCGGAACATTCCATGGCTAATGCCTAGGAATCAGCTTCGCCTCAAGAGCCTCAGCGAGGATGTGACCTATGGCTAAGAGTTCTTGTGGGTCTGTCGATGGGGTCTTATCCATTTACTCGACAGAGCCTCTTACATGACAATACGCCTATGCCTAGAGGCATAATTAAGGAGCACAACACCGATCCCAATCACCTGATCCTAACACGAGGGTTAGTGCTTAAGTTGAAAAGAGTTATCCCCAAACTCCTTTCAAACAACCCAAAGAAAAAACACAACGTTAAATAAAATTTAACTCACTAGTTAAGGATCAGTATCGGCTCCCTATCCCAGGAACGTATCCGCAGACACGTATCAACCAAGAGAGAAGGATCTCTCGTAGGTTATCTTGACATCCTTCGGATAATGAGAAGTCAACACAGAGTTGCATCTCCCGTATGTGACAGCTAATATGTCCTTATGACATATTGTTAAGGAAAGAACAAGAATTCGGAAAAGCTCGCACTTCATGCGCTTTTAATTCTCAGCTGTTTGAAGGAATCATCAATGCACTTATCAAGTGCTTAGGAGATCACATTGTCTCAAAGAAGGCCAGGGCGTTCTTTGATATAGATCTCTTCTGGGTGAAGCCTGGAGCCTGGCTAGCGCTTCGTGCCTGGCAGGCGCCTAGCGCCTGTCTAGCGCCTCGCACCTGGCTGGAGCCTTGCGACTGAATGGCGCCTAGAGCCTGGCTGGAGCCTCGCGCCTGGCTGGCGCCTGATTGGCTCCTCCCTCCTGGCTAGCGCCTCGCGCCTGGCTGGAGCCTCGCGTCTGGCTGGCACCTTGTGCCTGGAAGGCGAAAGGAGCCTGGCAGAAGACTTCATGATTACTGTCTATGAGTCTGCATGCCTCAAGAGTTTCAGCAAGGTAGGGACCTATGACTGACAAACCCTTCTGGATCATGTCAATGGGGGCTAGCCCGCTTACACGACAGAGCCTTCTCGGATCGTGCCAATGGGGGCTGACCCACTTACATGGCAGAGCCTTTACCTGTATCATATCAATGGGGACTAGCCCTCTTACATGACAGAGCTTTAGGTTTCTCTTTACTGGAAGGAGCCTTGCGCCTGGATGGATCCTCAATCCTGATTGGAGCCTAGCCTTGAAGGAGCCTAGCCTTGAAGGAGCCTGGCACCTGGATGGCGCCTGGCTGGCTCCTAGAGCCTGGCTGGCGCCTCGCGCCTGGCTTGGCTCCTCCACACTTGCTGGAGCTCCGAGCTTGGAAGAGTCTCTAGGCTGTCTGGCGATGTCCACATCGGACTCTTATATCTGTCCGATTTGTTCGCCTCTGGCGCATTTGCGCCAGGTTGGAGGCCCGCTCCTTCTCCGCATCAGACCATGACAGAGTTCCTTGGAACTGTCTGCCTCTGGCGTTTTTCGCCTGTATTGGCATTTGGCGCCTGGCTGGCGCTACATTGTCCGAGAGTCCGGAACAACCACATAGTTATCAGGAGACTGGAGAAAGGTGGAAGAAATTCTTCCCCTTTGAGCTTTTGGTCCCTGGCAAGGGGAGGTGATTGTAGTCAGCTACATCCAGTAGACGACAGGATATCTAACAATACGAGAGGGAAGAGTCTTCCTCCAAGGAGGATCCTTCGTGAGCACTTCCTTTGCTAACGAGATCTCTTCTTACATGTTGATGAGGTTCCTCGTTGCAGAATCTTCCCTATCCTTGCCCGAAGGAGGAGTCTGGAAGTCGAAGGAGACTCTGAGCTGAAATTGGGCGAAACCCTGATTTCTAGCTCTTATTGTATCCTTCTGAATACCTTCTGGGAAGCATTTCGAGCCCTCATCGCACCCCGAAGACTCTGTAGGCAAACGTTTAAACCATCTCTTCTTCTGTAGATGAAAATGTAAGTACCCTGCCTGGGCAACGAAAACTTCTATCTGAAAGCGTTGCGTCAGGAATAGCGGGTTTTAGTTCTTTTGCCAGACATACTATGCTGGCAAGAACCTATTGCCGAGTCTCCATTGAATCTGATGCGAGATTCCAATGCACAAAAAATTCACTTGTCTTCTTGGTCGTTTAGGGCCAAGAGAAACAAAGAATTCCTTCATAAACTTTCTCAAAGAAGTTTGATGAGGAGCAGTTCCATTTTGTCGGAACATGGAATCTGTGGCCACAAAAAGATCCCATTCGAAGTACATGATATCCTACTCTTGTCGTATTGAGGTATCGTATAAGATCCCGAAGATCTTAATCCTCTGTTATCTCTAATTCCCCTTGTAGAGACAGAGTATAGCCTTTTACTGCGTTCTTTGATAGCATATATATACAAAGATGATTCTTCCCTCTGAAAGTGAAGAAAAAACCCCGCTATGTGGTTCACAGAGGTATCGGAAGAGGACAGTTTCCTCATTCCATCTAGCACGATCTGCAGCAATTCTATGCCTTGGCCATGACTATTGTCATTTACCTTGAAAAATCCTCACATTCATGTCCACTTCTGGTCAGTCTGCACGCGGACAGACTCAGAGTGGAGAGGTCCATTTATAATAGATGCTGATAGAATCTCTAGACTCTCTTGGAAAAAAACCCCCAAAACATGCTGTGCTCTAAAGCCAAAATGAGGCATAAAGTATCATCCTCTCTTCCTTTGACGCCTATTTATCTTAATATCTGTTAAGAATTTATATATCTAGGGGAAAAAAGACTAAAGTTTATTCCCCTTTTAAACTAAAAATGGCGTATATTGCTACCTCTCTTGGTTCGGGAATAAGGAAGCAGTCTAGAGGAAGCCTGTTCGTCTTCCACCTTGCGAAGAGATCTATAAAGAAGACATCTTGCAAGTTTCCACACCTCTCTTTCCAATTAAGATTAGACATAAGTCAAAAGTTAAATCGTTGATCGAGAAGGTTCTCCCGGACGTGCAACATCGTGCAGCAAATCTCTTAAGGATCGTTACGTTCCGTGTCTGTGTTCCAAACAGGTTCTCTCTTGTTAACGCGAACTGGGGCGAAAAAAGATTCTCGATGCTCCTTGAGATATGAGAAAGCTGTGGAATTAGTCAAATTGATTTGAAAAAATCATTTCATCCCTCCTTGGGAACGAACACCCCTCCAGACAGACGGGGAACGAAATCAGGAACGAACCGTGACGTTACCGAGCCTGCTGTCAGAGAGGCTACTGAACCCTTCGGTTAACACTCACTATATCGAGAAATAATCAAGTCCAATAATTTTTCTCTTGCATTTCTAAGGACTATGTGCCAGAACTTCTGTACTTCTGTTTTGGTACGCGGCACCCTCTCGTATGTCTGCTTTTCTAGAGACTCCAGCAAGGTAGTGACCTGTGAAGCTGTTGAGTTCTAGAGGATCTGTCAACTGGGACGTGACCACAATGCAACTAGATCCTACATTACAGACATCAAATTCGGGTAATGCATTCCTAGAGATGCCAGTAAGGACGTGACCTGTGTAGCTGGTGCTCTCTAATGAACTGTCACGGGGAGAGTGACCACAATGTGACAGAACATATAGGTGTTGTTTAGACACCAAATGCTGTTTATGCTTCACTAGAGTTGCCAGCAAGGACGTGACCTATGTAGCTGGTGCGATCTAGATGATTTGTCAACTGGGACGTGACCACAATGTGACAAAACTATTTTACCCCACTATGAGGGCGAAGCAAAACATTACCAATATTTCCATTTTGGTAGGAAAAAACTTTACAAGCATAAAATAGCCCATTCAGGGGAACAAAATTCTGTCCAAAGAAAATGGTTCCCATCAGACTCATCCATCTTCTCACTAAGCATGTTCTCTAATAAGCTATGCTTTCGTAAGCATGAGAGCATTATATAATATAGTACTCTGCCGCGTTAGAATCCTCTATTATTCTGTTATGTCCAGGTTGTCCGTATCTATCTCTTGGCGCTGTCCGCGTACGATATTGCGGTAAACAGCATTGAAAGGTTGCAATATCTTTCTTATTGAAAGCTTCTTAGCTAAAACGCAGACAATGTTTATTCATGTTTGCCTACAAACCCCCTCAATCCGAGGCAAAGTCCGTGATTGTAGGGGATAGATACGGTTAGCCAGTCAATCCTGTAGGAGAGAGAGATGTAACCGACCGCTCATGACCGAGAACTGGATACTACTGTGTTGGTCTAAGCGATAGCAGTGAGCCGTCTCCGTTCGTCGTCTTGCCTTATTCTTCCTGAGTTGCCAACTACTCCACTCAATGAAGGAATATGATAAAATTATTATCGATCCCCAGGAAGCTTCTCACTAATGCATATTTAAGCGAAACAAGACTTCGTTAAATCCAAAAGCTGAGTCGGTGTTTTAACAATCACTTTAAGCGTAGTCCTTATCTAGGAAACTCCTGGAAAGATACATGGAATTCGGTTGCTAACCATAAAGGAAACTACGGTATGTGCATATGACTTGATCATACAGTAGTCTTATACAGCAAATTCTCTACTACATTCTTTCCTCTCCGAGGCAGAGAGAGAATGGAAAAAATTTACTATCTTCCTTCTTTTCGTTAGTAGAACGAATTAGAATTAGGCGAAGGAGATCCCAAGTGAGAACCGCGGATCGAAGAGAATCTCTCGAGCTTCCTTTCTCTTGGACATAAGACTTAAAGGACGTATTCTACGCGTCTACTACTTGGAAGAGCCTCTAATCAATGAATGAGAGCTCCTCCTAATCTTGTCCAAGGGAGCTTATATGCTTACGCGATAAGATGTATTGATATCTTTATCAATGAGAACTAATCCATTAAGATATGGAGAGTATACAGTTTTTGTCAATTATGTGTTATGCACTTATTTGACAATACGTTTAATATTTCCCTAAGGAAGAAAGTTAATCCAGGAACTCGTTAAGTTTTCGTGATTTCCACAGATATTGCGGAAGGGACCGGATTCCTGTTTATACTGAGCTTACGGAAGGAAGATTGATGTTCCCTTTCTGCAGTCATTCCCCAACGCCGAATAGACGAGATTCTTATAAGAAAAAACTCCCGTAGCTCTTGCCTCGTCATAATGAGGGAAGAGTATGAATGAATGAGACTCCACGCTGAGAGGAACTGCCTGTTACAGCAGTCATCTGAATATTAGAGAAGGGCTTCTCTCAGGATCAGAATCATTCGATCCCCAGGCTCTGATAAAAAACTAAAGAGAAGAACTCTAGGAAGGCGATTCGCGCCTGACAGTGTCTGTCTCTGGAAAGTTCCGCGTGCCTGGAATGTTCCGAGCGCCTGGAATGTTTCCGTGCGTCTTGAAGGCGACTCTCGCCTGGAACGTTCCACTTGTGTGGAAGGTTCCGCGCATCTGTTAAGTTCCGTGTGGAATTCTGCGCGCCTTGTACAGTGTAGCCTGTCCGCGTTGTTCACATCTGGCGCTTGGCGCTGTCCGCGTACGACACTTTGCCTGTCCGGAGTGTGCGCGTCTGGCGCTGGGCGCCTGGCTGGAGTATCGTACGATACTTTTTCCCGTCCGGGCTGTCCACCTTGCTTTTTCCCCTCCGGCCTGTACGCATCTGTCGCCTGGCGCCTGGCTGGCGCTGTTCGCTTCGGACACTCGATTCTGTCCGAGCTGTCCGCGTCGGACACTCGCTCTGTCCGCACCTCTGGTTGTCCGCCTCGGACAATAAAGACGCTTGTCCGAGTTGTTTCCCGCATCTTCGAACTTCAAACATGTATGTAAGATGACGAATCGGACTCTAAGACACACTCTTTGAGGATGCCTTTCCAATGGCGATCCTTGGCAGTCTGGGACGTTACTACAGATCCTGCCGAGGGGACGCCTGACTGGTGGGGATTCTCTGAAACCTCCGTACGGCTTTCGACATTCCTTCTCCCCTGGGCCTGGGAGCTTGGAAGAGGCCTAGGCCTGGGAGCGAGACAGAGCCGATCAGACACACCCTCCAATGCACTGGGAACACTATAATCACTTCTTACCTTTTAGTAGCTCGCATTTTGAGCTACATCCCTTTATCTTCAAATTGCAACTATGGATTGTAGTTTCTGTGAAGTAAGAAGGTGATGAGGATGCAACACTACTAGTACTGTTAATACTCTAACTGCTCGTTAGTACGAGAGCTATTAAAACTTCTAAGGGAAGCATAAGTAGTTCTGTGCTTTTCTGACTTCCTAAAATAGGAAGTTAGATTTTATAGTTCCTCAATCAAATTCTCACACTTATTACACATATTAATGAATAAATATTAATATTTCCCTTTCTTGCAAACTATGTGAGTGTCTACCGAAAATTTCGGTAGTTACATGTCATAAATTCTTCGAAATTTTCGAAGTCAATTTCATTAAAAAGTTAATAAAACCGTATGCCAAACCAAAGATCCAGTACTTCCCTGCAAAAGACAGTCCAGAAGATTGATGGCGATGAAAAACGAAAATCAAGTCAGGAGGTACAGCAAACGTATGTTTACAATACGGCGACAGAGAAAATCTGGTTTAGAACGGTAATGGTTCCTATTCCTGCCACCACCCAGCAGCAGGGAGGTAGATCACCTGACCTACCTGCAGCGTGTGCCGCGAATTTCGAATTTCTGTCTGGGACGACGGAGTCTATAGCTATGTATATATCTGCCGGGGAAGTTGCATGTACAAAACCATAGGTTCTCAGACAGGAGCTGCTGCAGAGACACACCCGGTGTTAGCCTAACTAACCCCAGGTTAACCTGTTTAGGCGGCATCGGGTCCTCTGATGGCACGTAAAATCGCCGCTGTCGCTGCAGAGGAGGAAGCAGCTTCGACGACCGGCCCGACCTGAGCGAGTCCTCTCGTCCAGAAACGAGAGATTCCACCTGGTCGAGCACTGAGTCGGCAAGCTGAGATCGAGGCAGACCCACCGTCGGTCTGGGTTCCTTCTTCGGGCCCCAGAACGACTCGAGCCGGGACGTGGGCTCGGAAGGTGGGAGCGGCGATCCCTCCCCGAGGTCGTTGTGCTGACGAATCAGCGCAATAACCTCAGCAAAGTTCCTCTGGATCTCGGGGGTAACAGCGTCTCGAGGAGTAGGACCATCCAGTCCCTCCAACAAGGCCGACTCCCGGGATCCTCCTCCTTCAGAAGGAGGAACAGCAACAGACCCCTCTCAGTCTCCTCCTGCCACTTGCGCGTAAGTCCTGGTCGATCCTAGGACCGACCCAGGCGTGTACTGCATCGTGACGGGATCACGAGGAACGCGCCCCTCGTGATCACTCCTGGGTGTCTCGCCCCTCCCGGTGTAACCCGAGGAGGTTGAAGGCACTGAAGAGGAAGACCTGACGCTACCTCCACGCTCACCGGCAGGACCGGTGGGCTTAGAGGGCTGCAGGCGATCCCCAACCCACGGTGGGGATCGAGCTGCAGGCCTGGTCGCGCCGCTCGCCTGGGGTGAGTGGCTGGACTGAGCACAGCGGCGCCGGTCCTGTGCGTCAGACGAGCTGCTGCCGCTCTCCCTACCCGACCGGTCCCTGTAGGAGCGTCGGTCAGGGGAGCGGCAACGCTCGCTGTCGCTGCTGGACCGGTGTGTGGGCTCCCGGTGCGTCGAGCCGCTGGCGCCAGTCAAGGCTGGTGCTAGCAGCCGGGGGGACCTCTTCCCTGCCTCAGCCCGTGGCCAGTCAGTGACCGTCACGTTCACCCTGGTTACCGGCAGGTCGCTACGAGAGCGGCCGCAGGCCTGGCGAGAGTCGCCTGAGCGGCTCTCACCAGCCTTCTGCTCCGTGCCGCGGTCCTGGCGCCGAGCGAACTCTGGCACCAAAACTTTGGCTGCACGGTCTCCCGGGGGAGAGCGTACACTCGGGATCTCTCGCGAACGAGAGGCCGAGCCGGATCCTGGCTTAGCGGCAGTGCCGCCAACACCAGGCGAGGAAGAACCGGTCAAAACCGGTGCTCCTCTGGTCCCCGCCTTCCCCTTCCTTGCGGAAGGGGAGGCGGGCCCCGCTCCCAAAGGAGCAGGAGGACCAGCAGAAGGACCTCCCGTCCCACCGAGGTGAGATGGGCCCTTAGAAGCTCCCGAAGGAGACTTCTTGGGGGGGGGGGGGGAGAGGCAACCTTCTTCTTCTTCGGCTTGCGGGCCTTAGAAGTCGAAGGGGAAGAGGCAGCAGCAGATGACGAAGAAGACGACGAAGACGACACCTTCCTCCTCTTCTTCCTCTTCTTTGTCAGCTCGCGCAGGACAGTCGTCAGGCCCTCCATCCAGGCCGGAGTCGGGGCTATTGCCGAAGCAACACGGCCCGACTGCACCTGTCCGGAAAGACCTGGGACTGGGGAAGACACACCGTGGGCAGGACCAGCATGGACAGGGGCAGGAACAGCAGGAGCGACAGGAACAGCAACCATCTCATCAGCGGCAGGAGCGGCAGACACAGCAGGGGCAGCCAAGCCATCAGCGGGGACCAGATCATCGGCAGGTACGGCAGGTACGGCCAGTGCAACCATCATCCTATCCGAGGTATCAGCAGCCAGCAGGAACCTGGGTACTGGTGGTCGATCCAGGGGCGAGCTCTTGGGACAGCAGAAGTCTGGGGCAGGCAACACGAAGAACCCAGGCAGCGGTGGCATCCCCCCCTCGGTACGGCGGCGACCGGCCCTTGTACGGCAGCAGACGGCGTCACCGACACAGCATGAGGAGTGTAGACCAGGTGAGGGGGAGCGGCATAAGCGGGCGTGGAGATAGTGGTGACCGCTCCATAAGGTTTACCCCTCCCCAGACCCCCGCCAGACGCTGCAGCAGCCCCTGGATGCTAGGCACGCCCTGCAGCCCCAGCGCAGCCCATACCTGTCCAAGGTCGTCACCCACGGAAGTCTTACCTGCGGGAGCAAGAGTCGGGTTAGATAGAGAGGTTCCCTCACGCACGGGGGGAGAAGTGCCCTACCCCGAACGCACGGAAGACCCCGAATACAGTTGAACATCCGGGTAACGGGCGCCCTCCTCCACACTCGAACGATCGAGAGAGGAGAAGGACTCCGAAACCCCCCCCCTCCCCCGAAGGGGAAGGCAACAAACGTGGGAGCTGAGCGGGAGGAAGGAAAGAAGAAGTGTCCATAACCAAGGGAGTCGCAGGAGAACTTCCTGACGACTCCTTGGCAGGCCTTCTCACAGACAAGTATTGGACCGAGAGCAATCGCGCCCTCGGCAACGTGAACACAATTCATGTGGCTCCACCTCCAAGAATGAACAAAATGCCCCACATCGGCGCCCATCCACTCCAGGACAGACGCTACGTGAGGTGGTAGGGCGCGGGGAATTATCATCAGATTGATCCATCACAACAATTGAAAAATAAATGAAAAAGAGATACCGTACTTACAGTCACTTTTTCACACAACCAAACAAACCAGATTAAGGTACACAAACAATCCAAAGCGAACGACGATCAGTGGGAAGAGAGCGCGACGAACACGTCTTCACCCAACACGGCCGAAAGCAAAAGTGATTCCTCGCCTCCCAGTCGCGCGGTGCGTGCACTGGCGGACAAGCAGTTAACTACGTAACCCCTTGTTCGAAGCTTACGACCGTTCCAGCTGCCGCTAAAGTAATCTTCCTTGTGTAAAGGACCGATGGTTTGTATAACGTGTCGGAACAATTAATAATTACCAACAACAAATCAACAACACACAACTCAAACGAATTTCACTGCCTTCACTAGATTGCTGCCGATACCACCGACTATCACCAGCTCTCACCAAAGACTCACTGAAAAGCTCTCACTCAAAACACAGATCTCTAACAGCAAACACACACACGTACACACAGACGTTGTCAAATGGAACTCCATAACTCCTCCATACCAGTATTCAAATATTGCAAATATCCAAACCTATATTTGCCAAAAAGATAAGCATCACAACACTTATAATGGCAGGAGTGAGCCTGACCTACTTCTTGGGTCTGACATTGTTTGGAGGATTTGCTCCTACATTGATAAGCACATGAAATAATCTTTGTGACATCGTGATCTTGAAAAAAAGACTGACGTATTCCATAATCAAGGGACTGAGGGATTCTTTTTTGTGCTAAATTTCACAAATAAACTGACAAAACATTTGATAAAAATATAAAAAAACAATAACAATATGGAAAATTAGGTAACTTGAAAAAAGTGGCAGTGAAGTTAAATAATCAGTGATCATAAAAAAAAGAATTTAAAATGTAAAAAAAAATTCTCAACCTAATTGCTTTTCCCAAATGTATACAGATATAAATAAAAACCAAAAGAACAAAAAATATTTATCCCCTTGTTAATTCTATATAGTTGATGCTGTCCCAGTTACTCACGCGCTTTCATCAGTTTATTAAATGTTTCTATATGTTTTCAGTTTTATCATCCCGTTACTTGGACTGGTAATTTTCTGATACACGCCTATTTGCAACTATACTGTTGAAAGGTGAAAGTGGACATTTGAAATGTTTAAATGTACACGGACCAGGTCATGAAAACAAAGTATAAATACAAAACAACTTTATTTACCTCAATCTACAAAGAAACAAAATAAATAACTTAAGCAACAATTTTTGTCAGAATAATAACATATTACAATACAAAGACTTGTAAGGAAGTATGTGTTACTTATAGGCCTGCCCCGTAACTTGTTCCATGACAACTACATGCCTCAGTCAGTGTAAGTGATACATTCATTATTCAAAAACTGGTATTCACTTCATAGTACGTATAGGCAATATGTAGTTTCACAAATATACGTATATATTTCATAAAAAAAATATCATTACAGTAAGCTTATGAAATTAAGTCTTTGCAATAACAATATTTCCTATACACATCATCAATGATACAATGACTCTGATTACCATAACGGTTAATTCGTGATACCTCTGAAGTCAGTTCAAATTCACCATTATGAAAAGTCAGCGTAGCTTCTAGCTTTGCATTTCCTGAAAACAAAAGATTACAAGATTTATTTTACAACAGATTCAAAATCCAAACCATAAGCAGAAGCTGTGCACATCACCCACGTCCATAAATCAATTTTATAAAGAAAACACTTCCACACCATTAATTCATCCTTACACCTACACAAGGACACATCTGTGGTACCAGACCACCCCCCAGCAAATTGCAAATAACAAGAACCCGCAAACAGCTGAAACCCCTTTAATAAAAACCCTTAAACCTGCCTATTTTGTTAGTTAAAACTCAAGAAAAATTAAAAATGCTTATACCTGTTTTTTTAAAGTTTAACCACAAATGCAATCTATGATGAAAATAATAAAAAAACTGGGAATTTATGGATATTTCTCATATAAAAATATCCCGAATAAGTGAATTTTCTGCCAATAATGGGGGTATATGTTTCAGAGACAAATCTGCGAATGCGTGAGTCCGTGAATACAGGGGGGGTTCACTGTATACAGTATACTGTACACTGTATATAATGTGTCAGATTCAAAGTGACAACACAAATCTACTGAAAAATAAACCAAGAGCATAAGGACTTCAGCTCTTCCTGTACCACATTGTGGCATTGTAGCAGCAGAAAAATCAGAAGCGATGGTTTATATGAAATCATGAAATGACTTCTGATCTACTTCTGCATCATCTAACTCAAAAATGGTCTTTTATCTTTGCTTGTGTAAAGATACTGTAGTCCCATGCCTCTGGCTCTCTGGATTTGTTGCAAAACTTAAACTAAAATCTCCAATATCTTCTCAAACTTTCATTGAAAAAATTTCATTTAATTTTATTAGTAAGTTCAATACATTCATCCAAATCGCCCTCTTTGCAGTGAGAGTAGTTAACACTGAAGGTGGTTGGGATAATTCCATACTACTTCTCTCCCTGTTATTAAATTTCTTGATGGAGAATTTCTGTTATTCACCTCTCTCTGTAAAAGAATATCTGCCTTGCTTTGCCTGATTTTCATCTTCTTGGTCCTATTTTCCTGTGTTGACAGGGTATTTCCAACTAAGCCACCAGCTTTTACCACTTAATGATGCATAGTGTATCTAAGTGTTCCTTTCTTCTTGACCTCTCTAGGACACATTCTTATACCCAAGTTCATGGAGGTAACAGCACTTGTACATCCTAAATCAGAACAAAATACCATCCCAATCATACTAGGGCTCTGGTTTGTGGCAAATTACTAAAACTTAAAATTCTCTCATGACCCTTATGCTGGTGGATTACTGAAGGGTCTCTATTGAACCTTGTCAGACCATTTACAACATTTAAAGAACTCCTTACCTCTGCAGTGAAAATGCACCATACAGTAGCAACTACAAACTCACCATATGATTGCATATCGGAAAATCAAAACAAAAATCTAATAACTACATCTGTAAGGATAGCACTGTACTCTAAAGTAAAATTAATACCAGAAACAAGATCTTGCAGTTAAAAGTGCTACAGACAATTCAATTAATGACTTCTTAAATCTGACACTATAACCAATAAACAAAATCCCTGATAAATGAACACAATACAAAATATTTATGGTAATAAATGTACTATTGTCATTCATCATACAAAAAGTTCCTCACTGGACGAGTCAGTTGCATACTCGCCTACCAGTCATGTAGCCCGAGTTCACTCTCAGCTGCCACCAACGCAGAATCAGAGGAATGTATTTCTGGTAATTACAAATTCATTTCCAGATATAATGTGGTTCGGATCCCACAATAAACTGTAGGTACTACTGCTAAGCAAGCAATTAGTTCCTAGCCACGTAAATAAAAATCTAAACCTTCGGGCCAGTCCTAGGAGAGCTACTAATCAGCACAGTGGTCTGGTTAAACTAAGATATACTTAACTTCATCGTACAAAAGCCTTTACACCTAAATAAATCAAACTTTCTGTCAAATATTCAAAGCACTCAAGCAATCAAGCTCACAAAAATGCACAAAATATTTTTTCAAATATTCCGAGTTTGATATGATAACCAAAGGATTACCAAAAGAGATTTCTGCTTACCTGGCACTGTGGTAAAGGTTAAATGATAAGATGACACTACTGTATTGACAGCCTTTGGTACAGTGCTCTTGCTGGCATATCCCACTCGACCATTTAAAACCTAACGGTACAGAAAGGTACATTGTAATCTGAGACATAAAAAGCATCACAATGAACACTGTGAATAATACATTGTAATATGATACATAAAAAGCAGCATAATGAACATTTATAATATAAAACTTAAATATTTTAAGACATGATGAAAGAGGCTTTATTACCAAAAGTGTTTTATAACTATGACCTCTCTGCAATATATTATATCTCTACATTTTTTGTTTGTGTATATCTTACTCTTGCTACAATATTAGCTTACCAATGAAAGATCATCTCTTATTGTCAACCTACATCTGGAATAACTTGGTTCTGATAATGGCATACGAAGTAACAACAGATCTCTTTACTATTTAAGGTATATAATATGAGCAGTATCGGCAGTGATATTAACATATAACTACCATGAAATTAAAACCTGTCATCTATCATCTCCCAACTAAAATCAATAACCTGTCATCTATCATCTCCCAACTAAAATCAATAACTAAGTGCTCATCCCAGATGGAGAGGCCAAGCTATTAGTGAACAACTCATGTACTATTAGCATTCCTATGGTCAAATGTTTTGGCAATGGAAGATAGGAGATTTCTTAATTGATTACCGATTCAATCTATGAACTTGCTGGTGTACATTAAAAATGTCACATGCTCAAAAGCATTCTAAACTGAGCTTTTAGATTAAAATTTTAATTATAGTAAAAAAAAAAAAAAAAAAGAACTGCCTCTTCAACAAATTGCTGCTAAAAATATATTCGTATTTGTATCCTACGATTAACTATTCATACCTTGTTCAATTTCAGTTGCATACAGTCTGGAAAAGCTTCAAGGCCTTTATTGATTACTTCAACACACAATTCTGCTGCTTTGTACAAATTTGGGTTCGAGGGATCAACTTCTTTTGTGTCTTCACAAGCACAATAGTGGTCTGGAATGCCAGCATCTTTACAAGTTCTATTCTCTGATACTTCTTTGAAGAGAGACTGTCCATGATTTGGAAATGTGGGTGTGAAGGATCTGAAAAGAGAAAAAACCATGTCATTAATATTTATGGCTGCAAAATACAATTTGCCATATTAGTTCACAGCAAAAGTTAACAAAACATTTATTTATGATAATGAGAAATTATTTATGTCATGTGACATATCACATTTGTGAAGACCTGCAATTATCCTGCAATCAATGAAAGAAATAGTTATACAAAGGGAAACCTAAGGCTATAAAATATAGGGAGCTAAATCTGTTTTAAACAGATAGTACAAAACCATCATCCAACAACAGTTCAACATTAGTTACCTCAAATTCTCTAGTTACCTATACCTTACAATACACATAAACCTACATATCTATCTTTGAAACTTAAAAGGAGTACTATAACTGCATGAATCCAAATCCTTCATCATCTCAAAGTCCATAGTGGTCATCGTTGTATTGTCCTACCACTATCCTTTACATGGAGGGGAGGAGTGGTTGGGCTGACAAAAGTAGTGTTGAAGGAGGGTCCACTGCATGACCTTAACCCACAACCTCTTAACTCAGTCTAGGTCTTCATGTCTTAAGTAATGCTTGAAACAAATTCACTCTCTTTCTAGCTGATACTGAATAGCACTGACAGTTTTTTACCTACTTATGATGGCAAAAATAAAACTCATGTTAGAAACTTTAAATTAAACATTTTTCATTATATTCATTTTACATCATAATACATGAGTCAATGTACATAACTGTTTTTCTTTTCGTGGGCTCCTTAACCCAACATTATTAAGCATTTCAGCTCTGGTCAGAAATTTTATTGATTAAAATACTTACTGGTGACATACATACATACATAATTACATAAATATATATTGTCATAGAGCTGGAGGAAGGAATGAAAGGAGTCGACCAAGCACTTTCGTGTATTTTTTACAGCTCAGTGTCACTTGACCCTGAGGAGGTGTAAAAATACACAAAAACGCTTGGTTGACACGTTTCATTCCTTCCTCCAGCTCTACGACAACATGACATAAAGCATGTTTTGGCAATATTTCAGAGGTGTATTGGTTATTATATAATGTTATATATATATATTATATGTAATGTATGTATATTATAAGATATAGATATTATATTATAGTATGTATGTATATGTATATATATATATATATATATATATATATATGGATATATATATATATATATATATATATATATATATATATATATGTATATATATATATACATGATATATACATATATATATATATATATATATATATATATATATATATAACATATATATATATATACACCTATATATATATACCTATATATATCCTATATATATATATATATATATATATATATATATATATATATATATATGGAATCTTTATTATGAAATTAATATTAATAATACTTACCTGACCTGTATAATTTATCTAGCCCTAAATCCCCCAAAACTGCACCAAAATTTACCACATTGGCAACTCTGTTACCTCCTATTCTGTCTGCCAGTTGGCAACACTGCCGTTGACAGTTACAAAACCTTCCCTTGAAAATTAGTTGTGATAGGCAGATCGTGGGGTAGGATGGGTGGGACTAGATAAATTATACAGGAAAGTATTATGAATATTAATTTTATAATAAAACTTCCATTTAATAAACGTTACCTTGATATAATTTATCTAGCCCGATTAACCAGATTGAAAAGGAGGAGGGAATCTGAGTACAATTTCCCTTTTGGGCAGAATAGGACATAAAACAATCAAAGAATTATATATCACAGGCAGTTAAAAACTCAACCCGAGGTCTACGATACTACGAACTCAAAGTCTCCTACCATAATGCCGCCGAACTGTGGTAGTAAAGGACAAGGAGTAAGTAGTCAGTCTGTCTGTACTAAAGTCAGGTGACCGACCAGGTGACCAGTCAGACGAAATGAGGACAGCAAGGTTGCACCCTGATGACTTTATCAAGCACTACAACGTCACCTGCTCTCTCACGAATGTCTGGCGCCAAGAGAGAGGAGCAGGTACTGAAAACTCTTTCCCTGAAGGATGAGTGCCTGGACTGAATGGGCAATTCAAAGCTAAGCAAACATTGGGGGTGTATCAACGCAACCCAACGTTGCCAGCAGCGATATCAGCTCATAAGCAACTCCTGACTCGAGCTTTCTGGTGCCAAGAGAAAGGAGCGCGGAGCAAAAAAAGGAGACTCAGTCCCGAAGGACGAGTGCCGGCAGTCCAACCTGGTCTCTGTTAAACGATCATCGGAGGGTGTATCAACGCAACCAACTTCGTCAACAAGAAACTCAGGGCTACTAAATGTCACCTGATCTCGTACGAGTGTCTGACTCCGAGAAAACAGGTGAGACAAAAAGTAGATGGTGAACGAGTCACCAGATGACATCATACGATTCATCGACTAATTTCCTATCCAGAAGGACAATGGAAGAAGCGTGAGTCGTCAGGACAAGCGAACCAGTGGCTAGTCCTAGGTTGGCATCGACTTTGGGAGAAGCATAGTCGCCAGTGCCGACAACCCCGTGGCTGGTCCCATGTCACACTGACAATGGAAGCAGCATGAGTTGTCAAGCAGCCAGTCCTTGTCATCAACAACACCTAAATACCAAACTGCCTAATTCCCATTATAACTAACCAAAAAATGCCATAAGTTATAATGTAAAAACAAAAAATTTATACAACAAAAAATAAATAATATACAGGTAGCAACCAAACATAAAACAGGAAGACTACCTAATTCTCCTGTCTGACGACCTGTCCTGCCATCACCAATGAGCCCAAAAAACGAAGGTTGCCTATAACTAGAGAAATATCCTTCAAGTAAAAAGAGGCAAAAACAGAATTAGAACGCCAAGTCACCGCCTCAAGCACCTTGGCAACTGAGACGTTCTTCATAAAAGCTACTGATGTAGCAACTGCTCTAATACTGTGTGCTCTTGGCATCTGGCCTTCACAGGCAGTCGAACCACCAGTTTAACATTAAGACCTCTGAGAAAAAAGGATACACCATTCTTTGATATAGGTATCTTGACATTTCGGGGTGAAACAAACAGATGACGGGGACGACCCTGAATGTCCTTCATCTGGCGTAAATAGCATGAGAGCACCCTAACAAGGCAAAGAACTAATTCCTCATTTAAATTACCGACAAAGTCGACCAGCAACTTCAGCACGAAAGAACTGGGAATGGGATTATCAGAAGATTCAGTCTTTGCGACAAATTTGGGAAGGTATGACAAAATCATGTCTTGTCCAGATCTGGCAACCAGAAAAGAGAGTGCTTGCAGTTCACCCACCCTCTTGGCTGTAGCCAGCGAGACAAGGAAGAGGGTCTTAGAAGAAAGGTCCCTAAAATCGGCCGTATTCAGAGGCTCAAACGGAGGAAACCTTAAGGCTTGAAAGACTTTATTAACGTCTCATGTCGGAGGAGAACACTGCGGACTGGGTCGAGATAGGGAAAAGCATCGAAATAAATCTCTAATGACATAAGATGAAGAGATTTCAGGGAGCCTAGCCTTAAAAAACATAGGAAAGCATCAACCTATAACCCTTAAAGCACGAAGGTGACAGGGCCCTGTCATGATGTAAATGAACTAAAAACTCCACTACTTTCGGTAAGGAAGGTCTAGAAATTGAATGTCCTTGAGACTTACACCATCTGTAAACCGATCATTTAGCCTGATAATTTACTCTGGTTGATTGCCGTCTGGCAAGAGCCAACTGTCGCGCCACTCTGGAGGAGAACCCTTCGTGCTTGGAGAATCTCCTGACAGTCTCCAGGCATGAAGATGAAGCATATGGAGCCTCTGATGGAACCGATGAAAATGGGGTTATTTGAGAAGATCTGGTCTCTGTCAGACGAATGGGGGCCTCAACCAGAGCTGCCAGTAGGTCGGGAAACCACTCCTGTGGCCAGAGGGGGGCGATCAAGGTGAGATCCAGACGCTTGGTTGCCCTCACTTTGTTGAGGACTGACCTCACCAGAGCGAATGGAGGAAATGCATAGGCTTGAAGGCCCTCCCAGTCCTGCAAAAGAGTGTCTGTCCCGGCACTCTGAGGAGTCTGGTAAGGGGCGAAGAAGATCTGGCACCAAAAATTCAGTGGGGTGGCAAACAGATCGAATGTGACAGGCCACTTCTTCCTGAGGCTGTCGAAGACTTCCTGGCAAAGTGTCCATTCCGACCCTTGAACTTCGTTCGGTCTCGACAAGGCGTCTGCTAAGACGTTGTGATGGCCCAGGATAAACTGAGGGACCAACGTAATCCCCCTGTCTTCTGCCTAACACAGGATTGATCGTGCTTCTTGAGTGAGAAGGTCCGACTGTGTGCCACCTTGGTTTCTTAAGTGCAAGACTGCTGTGGTGTTGTCGACGAAGATCGCGACAACCAACTCCAACAGTTGATTCTGAAATGAAAGGAGGCCTAGGTACACTGCCCTTAGTTCCCTCCAATTTATTGACATGATCCTCTCTTCCTCTGACCAAAGGCCCGAAGCGGCTTCGGAGCCCAGGTGCGCCCCCTAACCTTGATCCGAGGTGTCTGACCAAAACATTAGGTCCGACGGAACTGAAAGAAGAGACGTCCCTTACTTGAGGCAGTGAACTTGCATCCACCAATGGAGATCCTTCCGACATTGTGGAGAGGAGGCGACTGACATGTCCTCGGACACGAAATCCCACAACTGGCGAAGTGTCGACTGAAGGGACCTCATTCTGAGACGACCTCCGGGAACCAGTTGGATGAGGGATGACAAATGGCCCAGGAGAGTCCTCCAAAGAGAAACTGGCTGCATTACGGAGGACAAAAATTCTTCAACCAGACTTAGAAGCTTGTCTATCCGTTTTGGAGAGGGAGAAGCCCTCAAAATCTGGGAATTCAAAACAATCCCCAGATAAGTCATGATCTGGCAAGGGATTAGACTGGATTTGTCGAAGTTGACACGAATGCCCAACTCGACACAAAGAGACAGAATTATCTCCCTTGACCTGAGACATTTCTCTAGAGGAATATAATTATATATATATATTATATAGGATATATCTATATTATAAAATAGAGATATAGATGTATAGATATAGAGAATATGGATAAGAGAGATATATAATAGATATAATATATATATTAGATAGATATATAATTCATATATATATATATATATTATATTATAGATTATATATATATTACATATAGATATATATTATAATATAATATAATACATATTAGATATAGTCATATATATGTCAAGATATATATATAGCTAGATATATATATATAGGTAATATATATTAGATATAGATATATATTATATATATATATATCAGTATATATATATATATATATATATATAATATATATATAAATATATAGATATATATATATATATAGGATTAGATATTATATATATAATATATATACTATATATATAGATATATAAATATATATTATATAATTATATATCTATATAGATTTATATATATTCATATATATATTATATATATATATATATATATATATATATATATAATATATATAGATATATATATATATATATATATCTATATATATTCCATATATATTCATATATATATATATAATATATATATATATATATATATATATATATATATATATATATATATATATACTATATATATATATATATTCATATATAGCTATATATCTAATAGTTATATATATTATATATATATATATATATTCATATATATATATATATATATATATCTATAGATATCTATATATATCTCTTCTCTCATATCTAACTATATATAATATATATAATATAATATATATCTATACTCTATCTATATATATATATATTTTATATATATCCATATATATATATATTATCTATATATATATATATAGATATCTATATTATATATACCATCTATATATCATATCTATCTCTATATTTATATATATCATTTATATATATACATATATATATATATCTATATAGTATATATATATATATATATTTCTATATATATATCCCTATATATATATATATATATATAATATATAGATCTATATATCTTGATATCTTATATATATATTATATATATATATAGATATATCTTTATTATCTATATATCTCTCTATATATTATAGAGATATTATATATATATCTATACTATATATATATATATCTATATATCTCTATATAGATATATATATATATATATATAGATAGATATAAAATATATAGCTAATCTTCTATATATAGTATATATATATATATATTTATAGATATCTATCTATATATATATACATATTATAATATATATATTGTAGCTCTATATCTATATATATTATATATACAATATCTATCCATATCTATCTACTATATCTATATATATATCTCTCTACTATCTTATCAATATATATATAATATCTATATATACATTATTATATCATATCATATTATATATATCTATATATAGATATATATATATCGATATATATATATTAGGCCTAGGGTTAAAATTAATGATATATTGCCAATATGTTTGCTGTGACCTATTGGAATGTGGAGAACAGAGCCGAAGCAATGACCTGAGAAAAGATGATAAATGATTTCTGTGGGGTGGCGTGATATAAA
>NC_061099.1:8813100-8839661 GCF_015104395.2 Macrobrachium nipponense
TACATATTTTAAAAACTGCATAAACAAATTAAACTTCAAAAACAATATTATGGACATTGCATGTTATAAAAGAAGTGCACCTGTCTCCATGATATAAACAAATTACAGTATCATCACAGCATCATGACTATTTTTGCATCTAATTTTCTCTTTACAGATTTAGATGCAAGATGAGTTCTCATTCCAGCACCTTTCTGTCTTGTGCACTATGAGCTTCAATTCCAATCAGGTCTCAATCTATCTCCCTCCCTTTTCCAAGGTTTTTTCAACTTCCTTATATAGTCCTTTGTCCCATTCCTCATTCTTCTAATGATGTGTTTAAAGCACTTCAGTCTTCGAGAGCTTTTTTACAGCCTCTAGACATCACATCTCTCCAACAATTCTTCCTCTGTAATGCAATTTTCCCACCATTACAGCAATTCATCTTTACATGCTACAGCCACACCTTTTCAAATTCTCTACCATCTTCCTTGTCAGTGACTATATTTCTGCCACATGGGAGTACAATATGTATCCATCAGAAGTATATTCGTTCTCTCTTCCAAAGAGATATTTTTATTTACCAAGAGTCTAGTTCTTTTTCTCCATTAACTTTACAGTTCCATGCATTCCCAGGACAAAGGAAATACTCTATGTTGTCTAATACTACATGTCCATTTACCACAACAAAGCTTTCAACTACCCTCTCTTCCCCACTAGCTTTTCTAATGCCTTTCATGCAACAAAACATGACAATTTGTCCAAAATTGCATTTTTCCTAACTATACAAACCTGAGGTCCTTTTACAATAGGAAGGTACTAGCGGCAGCTGGATAGGTCGTAAGCTTTCGAACAAGGGGTTCGGTAGTTAACTGCTTGTCCGACAGGCGCGCGCGCGCGACTGGGAGGTAAACAAATCACTTTTGCTTTTGGCCCAAGCAAAAACTGCAGAGTGAGGGGTGGCATGAGGTGGGGCTATGTGTAAAAGGACCTCAGGTTTGTATAGTTAGGAAAAATGCAATTTTGGACAAATTGTCATTTGTTCCGACACGGCATACAAACCTTCGGTCCTTTTACAATAGGAAGACTCACTTCTTGGTGGGAGGAATCTGAGTCTTTTGTGAACAGACTGGTGTTCGCCCAACCTTGGAAGCCTCCCTGGTCGTAAGAGCGAGGGAGGGATCCAAGCCTCTGTCCGATTGATCGGGGTGTGCACCGCAGGATCAATGGTCAGACCTCTGGACCGAGTACTAAGAGAGAGGCAAGCGTATCTCTTCGTACCAGCAATGTAAGAACTTGTTCCTGTACAGGAGCAAATATAAAGTCATGGGTTTGACTCTTGTAGGCATCCACTTCCCCCCCCTTGTAGGAGGAAGTGGTGGATATTCTGCTCCTATCCCTAGTGAAAGGGATAGGATGGGGCTCTGTCATATAGCTCACCTGCATCTCGTCCTCATCCAGCGTAGTGACGACCGTGGCCCTCTGCCCACAGGTAGAGGAGGAGGAAAAGACGGGAAGAGGGAGCCAGTCACTCACTCATTCACACATCCATCCACACAGTCACACCAGGACTCGATGCTGTTTCAGCCTGCGAGGGTCTGGGTTAGCTACACAACTTGTTGAGCAGCCACCACGGGTCCCAAGGAAAAGGTATCCAAGGACCTGTGGGCAATATCCCGAAGGTAGAAGGACGTAAAGGTAGTCTGGTTAGACCAGACCCCTGCCTTCAGGACCTGCGCCACGGAGAAGTTCTTACGAAACGCCAACGAGGGGCCAATACTTCTGACTTCGTGAGCTCTCGGACGGGACGTACGGATGTCGTCACTACCATCAGCCTCATACGCCCTCCTGATGACCTCACGCAGCCAGAATGAAAGAGTGTTCTTGGATACTTCTTTCTTGGTTACTCCCCGGTGCTAACGAAAGAGGCGTCGACACTCAGGCCTGAGGTGTCGAGTTTTCTTCAGATAGCGCCGTAGCGCCCTCACAGGACAAAGCAGCATTTCATCCGCATCATTATCGGTGAAGTCCATTAGGGAGGGAATCGTGAAGGACTCGAACCTGTCGTCAGGGATCGACGGTTTCTGAGTCTTCGCAACGAAGTTCGGGACGAAATCGAGCGTCACAGATCCCCATCCCCTGGAATGTCGTACATCATAGGAAAGACCATGAAGTTCCCCTACTCTCTTCGCCGATGCCAGGGCCAGCAAGAAGAGGGTCTTGAGGGTCAGATCCCTGTCTGACGACTCTCGGAGTGGCTCGAACGGCGTTCGAGTCAAACTCCTAAGGACGAGAGTCACATCCCACGCAGGGGGCCTGAGTTCCCTGGGTGGGCAAGACCTTTCGAAGCTCCTCATAAGCAAGGAGATCTCGAACGAGTTCGAGATGTCCAATCCCCTCAGTTTCAGGACGAGCGCCAAGGCGGCTCTGTATCCTTTGACTGTGGGGACTGAGAGGAGCTTCTCTCGGCGAAGAAAAACGAGGAAATCCGCTACCTGCTGAAGAGTGGCTCTGAGAGGAGATAGACCCCGTCTACGACACCAACCACAGAAGACGGCCCACTTCCCCTGGTACACAGCTGCAGAGGACTGACGGACGTTTCCAGCCATCTCTGTTGCTGCGCTACGAGAAAAGCCTCTCGTTCGCAAGAGATGGTGGATAACAGCCAGCCGTGAAGACGTAGGGACTGGACTGCTCGGTGGTACCGCTCGACGTGTGGCTGGGCGAGAAGGGTGTGCCAAGGGGGAATCTCTCTCGGTTCTCCTGCGAGAAGAGCCAGCAGGTCCGGATACCAAATGGCCTGTGGCCATTTGGGAGCCACCAGGATCATTCTGAGATTCGGGGTGACCAGTGCTCGACTGATCACCTTGCGAATCAGGCTGAACGGGGGAAAGGCATAGACGAAGAGGTTGTCCCACGGGTGTTGAAGAGCGTCCTCTGCAGCTGCCCATGGGTCCGGCACGGCCGAGAAGAACACCTGGAGCTTCCTGTTGTGCCGGGTGGCGAACAGATCCACGACTGGTCGCCCCCACAGGTCGAAGAGCCTTTCCGCCACGTCCTGGTGTAGAGACCATTCGGTCCCTATCACCTGATCCCGACGGCTGAGCGTGTCTGCTACTACATTCCTCTTCCCTGGAATGTAGCGTGCCGACAGCTCTATTGAGTGTGCCTCGGCCCACTCGTGCACCTGCCGAGTCAACTGGTACAACGGGAGAGACACTAGGCCCCCTGTTTGTTGACGTAGGCCACTACCGTGGTGTTGTCGCACATCAACACCACTGAGTGTCCCATCAAGCGGGTCCTGGAACTCTTGGAGGGCGAGGAACGCTGCCTTGAGTTCCAGTACATTGATGTGAAGGTGCTTGTCGTTCTCGTCCCACACTCCTGAAGTCAGCAACTCCTCCAGGTGTGCGCCCCATCCCTCGGTCGATGCGTCTGAGAACAGCTGCATGTCCGGGGGGGGAGTGCGCAGAGGCACTCTCCTTAAGAGGTTCCTGTCGTCCAGCCACCAGGCTAGGTCCTGCCTCACCTCCGGTGTCAGTGACACTGGAAAGCTTGGGGATCCGTTGCCTGTGACCAACTCTCCTTTAGTCTCCACTGAAGAGACCGCAGGTGAAGACGCCCGTGAGGGACTAACTTCTCGAGTGACGACAGGTGTCCGATCACGACTTGCCATCGCTGAGCTACCTGTTCCTGCCGAGACAGGAACTGGTTGGCTGCCTCCCTGAATCTGCTGATCCGCGAGTCTGCGGGGAAGACTCGCCCTGCTACCGTGTCGATCAGCATACCCAGGTACTTCATCCTCTGCTTGGGCTCGAGATCGGACTTTTCGAAGTTCACAACGATCCCCAGATCGCGACAGAACTCGAGCAGTCGATCCCTGTCCTGTAGCAACTGCGAGCGGGAGCTCGCCAGGACTAACCAATCGTCGAGATACTCATCAGACGTATCCCGTGCGAATGGGCCCAAGCAGACACCAGAGTGAACACTCGCGTGAACACCTGTGGGGCGGTTGAGAGACCGAAGCAAAGTGCCCTGAACTGGTACACCGTCCCGTCGAGGATGAAGCGGGAGGTACTTTCTGGAGGACTGATGAATGGGTATTTGGAAATACGCATCCTTCAAGTCCACTGAAAGCATGAAATCGTTCTCCCTGATGAGTCGAGCCATGAATCGTGCCGTCTCCATCGTGAACCGGGTCTGGCGAACAAACCGGTTCAGAGGAGAGAGATCTATCACCGGGCGCCAGCCTCCCGTAGACTTTTCCACCAGGAAGAGTCGACTGTAAAAGCCTGGTGACTGATCCGTGACGATTTCTACAGCTCTCTTGCTCAGCATGGTCTTGATCTCCTGTCTCAATGCTGGAACGTACGACTGCTGTTGGACCGGGTTGGAGGTGAGGGGTGGCCGAGATTCGAAGGGTAATAGATATCCTTCCCGAAGGACATCTACAATCCAGGTCTCGGCGCCGTAGCGCTGCCAAGTTGCCCAATGGCTGGCCAGGCACCCCCCCACTTCCGGCAGCAGGTGAGGGGGAACGCCGTCCCTAGCGTTTCCCCCCTTTCTTCGACTTCTTCCCAGAGCCTCCACGGGAGGAGGAGGGCTGGGAGGAGGGCTGGTTACGGCTCCCCTTGGTAGAAGTCGAAGAAGACAGAGTCTTTCCCCGGGCTTCGACGCAGCTACCGTCTTAGCCACCGAGGAAGCGCTAGCCGAGCTCTTAGACTTGGCCGCAGTCCGAGGCTGCCCAGAAGCCTTCGAGACTGCCTGGTGAACCAGACGGTCACTGTCGTCAGTGCGCCGTCTGTCCACCGCAGCGTCCACCATCTCTCCTGGGAAGAGAGATGTGGAACTCCGTAAAGGTCAGTTGCAAAGTCCCAACGCCGCTTTCACGCCCGGCCGCCCTGGAAACCCGAGTAAGGACAGCGTCCCTTCGTCGGAGAACCAGGTTGGCCCACAGGTTCACCGTCTGGTGGGCAAGGAAGGAGATGGCTCTTCCTCCAGACTGGCAAAGTCTCCTAAAGGCCGAGTCATCTTCGGGAGAAATTCCCCCGGAGTTGGCTGCGACCTTAGATACTGTGAGGGACCACAGATCTAGCCAGGAGACGGCCTGGAAAGCTGCCATGGCAGTAGATTCCAGGCCGAGTGCCTCTTGCTGCGAGAACCATAGGTTCTCGGACAGGAGCTGCTGCAGAGACACACCCGGAGTCAGCCTGGCTAACTCCGGGTTCACCGTGTTTGGGCGCATCGGGTCCTCGGATGGCACGTAAAAACGCCGCTGTCGCAGCAGAGGAGGTGGAAGCAGCTTGCTCGACCTGCCAGACTTGAGAGAACCGTCTTGTCCGGAGACAAGCGATTCTACCTGGTCCAGCACTGAGTCTGCAAGCTCGGAACGCGGCAAACCCACCGTCGGTCTGGGTTCCCTCTTCGGGCCCCAGAACGACTCGAGCCGGGACGTGGGCTCGGATGGTGGGAGCGGCGATCCTTCCGCGAGGTCATTGTGCTGACGAATCAGCGCAATAACCTCGGCAAAGTTCCTCTGGATCTCAGGAGTGACTGCGTCCTGCGGAAGTCGGACCATCCAGTCCCTCAAACAGGAGCATCTCCCGAGACCCTCCTCCCTCGAGGGGAGGAACAGCGAAGCAGACCCCTCGGTCCTCTCCAACCACCTGTGCGTACGACCTGGCTGGTCCGAGAACCGTGCCTGGTACGTATGACGACGTGGTGGGATCCTGAGGGGCGCACCCCTCACGATCACTCCTCAATACCTCGCCCCTCCCGGTGTAACCCGAGGAGGTTGAAGGTATGGGGAGAGGCAGGGAGACCTGACGCTCCCTCCTCGCTCGCTGGCAGAACCAGTGGGCTTGGAAGACTGCAGGCGATCGTCAACCCGCGGTGGCGATCGAGCTGCAGACCTAGTCGAGCCGTCTCGCTGTGGAGAACGGCTGGACCGAGAACACAGCGGCCCCGGTCTCGTGTGTCAGAGGAGCTGGTGTCTGGTCGCCGTACCCGATCGCTCTCTGTGAGAGTGACGGTCAGGCGACCGGCGAGCTCCACTGTCACGGTGAGACCGGTGCGTATCCTCACGGCGCGTCACGTCGCTGGTACCAGCCGTGGCTGGTGCCGCCGGCGAACGGGGGACCTCTTCCCAGCCTCAGCCCGTGGCCGGTCATGGACCGTCACGTCCGCCCGGGTGGCCAGCTGCTCGCCGCGAGAGCGAGAGCTGGTCTGGTGAGAGTCGCGTGAGCGGCTGTCACCAGTCTTCCGCTCCGTGCCGTGAACCTGACGCTGAGCTGGCTCAGAGGTCTGGTTCCTAGCTGCACGGTCGCTGTTAGGCGACCGTACACTCGGTACCTCTCGCGAACGAGAGGCCGAGACGGATCCTGCTGCCGTGGCCGAACCACTAACAGCAGGTGAGGAAGTGCCGGTGTTAGCCGGCACTCCTCTGGTCCCCGTAGTCTTCTTCCTTGCGGAAGAAGAGACGGGTCCTGCCCCCGAAGGAGCAGGGTGACCAGCGGAAGAAACCAAAACCCCCCGTCTCACCAGAGCGAGACGGGCCCTTAGAAGTTCCCGAAGGAGACTTCTTAGGGGGGGGGGAGGCGACCTTCTTCTTCTTAGGCGGGGGAGCCTTAGAAGAAGAAGGGGAAGAGGCGGCAGACGACGACGACGACGAAGAAGACGATGAAGACGACGACAACACCTTCCTCCTCTTCTTCTTCTTCTTCGTCAACCTCCTCAGGACCGATGTCAGATCTGTCATCCAGAGCGGAGCCGGGGCTGCTGTTGCCGAAGCAACAGGGCCCGGACGCACCTGTCCGAACAGATCAGCATCGGGAGCAGCGGAGCCAGGAACAGGAACAACGTCAGCAGGTGCAGGCATCACAGGAACAGCAGTAGAGACGGCAGGAGCAGGTACAGGAACGGCAGCAGTGGTCATCAACGTCACGTCCGTGAACAGCGGCTGGGCAGGTCCGGCAGGCTGTGCAGGCGGGTCCAGTTGGACGGACCAGCGGCACAGACATCCTTGTACTGGTGGGAGGTCCAGGGGCGAGCTCTTCGGGTACACGAAGTCCGGTCGCGGCAGCACGGCAAACCCAGGTGGCGGCATCACACTCCCCCGTGGTACGGCGACTGGCCCCTGCACCGATGTAGTTGGTGTTACAGAGACCGCTTGCGGGGTGTGTACACCAGGTGAGGAGGTGAAGCGTAGCCAGGTGTTGTAAGGGTCGTGGTGGTGGTCGTAACCGTCGCATGCGTGACCGCCACGGAGCCAGCGAGATGGTAGAGCAGCCCCTGGACACTCGGCACGCCCTGCAGCCCCAACGATGCCCACACCTGTCCGAGGTCGTCCTTCGCGGCAACCGCACCTGAGGAAAGCAAAAGTCGGGTGATTAGCAGGATCCTCTACCGCTCGCGCGAAGACGAACGGATAGAGGACCAGAGTACAACTCGACGTCAGGGTATCTAGCGCCCTCCTCCACACTCGACAAGTCGGGTGAGGAGAAGGACCTAGAAACCCCAAACCCCCCCCGAAGGGGAAGGCGCCAAACGTGGGAGCTGAGCGGGCGGCAGGAAAGAAGACGAAGTGTCCGTAACCAAAGGAGTCGCGGGAGAGCTTTCCGACGACTCCTTTGCAGGCCTTCGCTTCTTCCTGCCCTCATACAAAGTCCACTGCGCCTCCGACCAATTATTACACACTTCACAGGGCTCGGCTCGGGTGCATTCGCGCCCCCGACACCGAGCGCACAAAATATGTGGGTCAATTTCCGGGAATGAGCGGAACTTTCCGCATTTACGCCCTTCGGTACCCGGGCATAGTCTCCGTGGGGTAGCGAGGCGAGGAGATTCCATGATTGACCAATAAATCACAATTAAATGAATAAAGAGAAATGATTGTACTTACAATGATTCTTTCATACACAAACACAACCATATACTCAAGGAAAGCAAAACGACGAGAAGAGGGCAAGAGAGCGTCGAACACACACGTCTACTCGCTGTGAGGCCGAAAGCAAAAGTGGTTTGTTTACCTCCCAGTCGCGCGCGCGCGCCTGTCGGACAAGCAGTTAACTACCGAACCCCTTGTTCGAAAGCTTACGACCTATCCAGCTGCCGCTAGTACCTTCCTATTGTAAAAGGACCGAAGGTTTGTATGCCGTGTCGGAACAAATCTTCCCTTAAGTATATTTTCTGATGTCATCTGGTTCCTCCATTAGATGGTACACAGTTCACGCCCACACCCTTCCTGCAGTAACCATAGCTACGATCCTGGTTGTACTTATTACGTATTTTCCAGTCACTGTAATCTCTGGTTTGCTTAAGTTGAATTTCAGTCCTCTCCTCTACATTCCCACTTTTCCACCTTTTCAACATATCTGCCACCTCTTCCTCTCATTCTAATGTTAACAATAGATCTCCTGCACACATATATTACATGATGAAAAATAATAAAGCCACAAATATCACCAAATATGAATTCACTATACCTTAGGAATAACTTTTGCCTAAATAGAATTATAAATTATAACTGTTTCACCCCTGGCCAGGATTCGCACCCAGGCCCTTGGTTCAGAAACAACAATAAAGTCAATTTGACCATATGGCTATCAAGAGACAAAAGATGATATTGACACGAATATATCCATTCTCCTGTTAAATACATGTGCTGTACTGAGAACTGATATCAACCTAGCTTCACCATAAAAGATGATTGGTGAGTTGGTAAAACTCTGTTAACAGTAAAGTTTGACAGTTAGTATGGATGTGGGTTTTTAAATCTCGCAACAATTCAGTCACAAATATTAATTAGTATGTATAACTAAACACACTATAACCTTGGAATAACACCCACAAGGAATTATGTTATGGCAATTATTAAGGCCTTGTGCCCCAGCCAGAATTCAAACCTGGGCCTTTAATTTGGAAACAAGTGATAAGCAGTCAATCTGAACATTCTCCTATTTAGAGAGATAGTAGTTAAAAGTCTATTTCAAGCTTTTTTCTTATTTCGTTTGCATTTAGAAAATACATAAGCAAACTGTGTCTGCGAGAGACATATAGTGAAGCTGTACAAGTTAACACAAGAAGGGAGTAAAACCACATGGGATTAACTGTAAAAGTATTCATATTAAAACTCAGTAAATGGTTCTCCAGGGAACAGAACAGACTAGTATCTCTACAGCAAAACCAGTCATGGAGCTTAATAACACCTAACATTATGTAATTACCCTAAACTAGGTCATGCATGACATAACCTAGTTTGAAAGGTAAAGTTACAGCCTACTTATTTGGTCAAGGCATGGACTCAGTTGTAAAGAGACATAAGTAGCACGACATAACAGAAGTTAACAAGTTAAGAGGCAATCCCCTACCTACAAATTTCAAAGTTACAAGCTTCTGTGGCCACACAATATGTGGGATATATAAACTTTCATATATTGTATTGCCACTCTTTCAAGGAAATATTTAAGAATTCTATTTACTATAAACTTTATGTGCAAAGACCACATTGTAGTTAGTCATAGGCTAACTACAATGCTTGGATGTCTAGGTTAACTTTGTTGGACTTGAAACAAATTAAACTTAAAAACAAGCTCTTGGAATGGAACTCATTTGTGTATGGACTACCTATACAGTACTCACCTCAGCAATGGTGGGGGAACAATCTTAGCAACTTAATGGGGATTCATCTCAAAAAGCTTCCGACACTAAAATGACCAACACTGAAGCTGTTCCCTGCACAGTCATCTGTCTACTGCACTAAATGACCTTTGACCTCTAAGCCTGACCTTGATCTCACTTTGGACATAAGCCTCACTGTCAAATATGAAGTATATCTATCTTACATTGTAATGCCAGCTGAACAAACTAATAACTCCTTCACACCCATCCTGCACAGTTCAAAAGTTCTGATCAAGAATAAGTTAACTGACCTTTGACCTTAAAGTATGTCCTCAAGCCTGACATTACCTGCACACCAGTTTCAGTAATGTAATATTCTTACCTAATGTGGAGAATCATCTTGTATAATTTAAAATTTACTGCAAAAATTCAAATCTCATTTGAATTTTGTTCTCATTACCTGACCCTTGGATCCAAAAGTAACTTGTTGAACTACATTATATATGACATTCAAATCAGTATTTATAAGCAAAGACATTATAATAATTTTGCATTAAATGAACATCAACCATAATGTCCTAAAGAAAATTTTGAGGATTGGTCCAATAGGCAGACAGATTAACTGTCCTGTGTCCATGTATGGTAAACACAGGGGCATACAATTAAATATCAAAACTAATATGTAACTCGATGATAATTCTGACAAGGTACAACAATATGTGAAGTAAACATACCTTGAATTTTTCTCTTTTTTCCTTGATTCTCTTAGGCTGTATAAAAAAGTGGACATTTTCATAAAAGGTCTTCTTTTTTTTCTTTAAAGGCATTTTCATACACTTCACTAAGATGCCATCTTCTGCCATAGGTGTTACCCTTTGGTGTATTGGGATCTCCTTTCCTATACTGAAGCAAAAACAAATAAAAATTAGTTTCTAAAATACTGTAAACAAAAATTTTAAAAAATTCTTAAATGCTACATGTACTCTGTAATATGAATGATGACATCAATAGTAATTAAGATCAAGACACTTATACATTTCAACTTAAAATCAGTCAGTCTCCACTCAGAAAACACCAAAAACAAAATAGTACTGTATTCCCTCTGAAGATTTTAAAAGCATATAAGCCATAGGTATTATAGGAACTATTGACTATGGCTGACCTCCTGCTTTGTCCACCATCAACTTCAAAGTACTAGTATCTACTCATATTTTTTTTTTTTTTTTAATGCTGAAAACACAGTCAGCAGCAGAAGTATGCAGTGCACAACTGGAGGGGAGAGATATATTTCAAGAGAGACCTGGTAAATGAATCAAGATGTACAAAAGGAAACAGTAAAGATAACAAACAACCTTCAAGTTGTGGCAGGCAACAGGCAGAGAAGGGGATAAACATGCCTGCAGACGAAGGGGAAGGATAAAGGACAAGTGACGAGAACAAAGATGACTTTGGAGGAATGGAATCAGGATCTCAACTTTACACAGTAAAGTAGCTTAATAAAGACACAAAAGGAGTGACAGAAGCAAAGTGTACTATATAAGTATGCATGTATATTTGGAAAATGTAAGACAGAAGCACCGTGGGACTGTCAAGAATAAGCAGCAAGTTACCAGAAGCAGCTAGAGATGTGGTCAATTAGCAGCTGATGAACAAAGGAATAGTACAACCGCTGGACAGATTATCTAGACATGAAATTCGATGGATATTACAAAAGCAAAGAGTACCAGAAAGACTTTCAGCTAGTGCTGTTACCGTACCACCATAACACAAGATCCAAGGTGAAGACTGAGGCAGGTATATCAAAATAAACATAAAAATGACATTGTTATGATACAATAAAGTTTGTTCATACTTACCTGGCAGATATGTATATTGCTGTATTCTCCGAAGTCTGACAGAATTTCAAAACTTACGACACACGCAGTGGTCGGCCAGGTGGTTAGTCCCCATTCCCGCCGCTGGGAGACGGGTATCAGGAACCATTCCCATTTTCTATTCAGATTTTCTATTACCACTGTCTCCTGAGGGGAGGTGGGTGGGCACTTTGATTATATATATCTCCCAGGTAAGTATGAACAAACTTTATTGTATTATAACAATATCATTTTGTTCATGAAGCTTACCTGTCAGATATATATATAGCTGAATCCCACCTTTGGAGGTAGGGAGAGACAGAATAGATTTTAGGAAACATTTACATGCAGATGATTGACATCTTGGTTCCATACCTGTTAGCATAGCCGACTTCGTGATTACTGTCACCCAAGTCGGCTTTTGCTTTACTAGAGTTTCCAGCAAGGTAGTGACCTGTATAGCTGGTGAGTTCTAGATGATCTGTCAACGGGAGCGTGACCACAATGTGACTAGACCATATTGACCATACTATGAGGGCTAAGATGTAATATATATCACCACCTGACCAACCTAGCCAAAGTTAAGGATGTTTAACTAAAGCTTAAGAATTGAGAAGTCCGCCACTGGCGGCGACCCAACAACTATAATTAACAGCTCTTCCTAACCCTTTTCTACAGGTTAGGATGAGTGGTACTTCTTGCCCCCAAGGTAGTGTCTGCGGACACGTATGGCCCTAGTGAGCAGCAGATCTCATATGTCGTCTTCACATCTCGCAGGTAGTGTGAAGCGAACACAGAGTTGCTTCGCTAAAACACGGCACTCAGGATGTTACTGAGTACCATGCTTTATTGAAATGCTTCCGAGGCCGCGCCCTCACCTCGTGAGCATTCAGTTTAAAAGATTTCAAATCCTTGTCCAAACATGACGAATGAGCCTCTTTGTAAGAGCTCTTTAAAAAGAACGCCAGGGCGTTCTTTGACATGGGGAAGTCTGGTCTTTTTACGGAACACCATAGATTGTCCGAAGGACCTCGACTTCCTTTAGGTTTATCAAGATAAAACTTGAGAGCCCTGACAGGGCACAGGACTCTCTCTGGCTCTTGCCCAATAATTTGTGCCGTCCCCTTGATCTCCAAGTTTCTGGGCCAAGGGTTAGACGGGTTTTCATTCTTAGCCAAGAACGAAGGGCTTAGAGAACACACCGCATTATGTCCTCTAAAGCCAATATGTCTGCTGATGGCTTAAACCTACCTAACCCTCTTTGCCATAGCTAGAGCGGTTAGAAAGATTAGCCTTTCTGGTCATGTGCTTTAAGTTTGCAGAAAGGAGAGGTTCGAAAGGCTTCGACATCAGGAACTTCCAGACTAAGTCTAAGTTCCATGTCGGAAGCTTCGATTTAGACAGTTACGAGATTTCAAAAGACCTCAAAGATCGTGAAGGGCTTTGTTCGACAGATCCAAACCTCTGAGTCCAAAGACCGTTGACAACATACTTCTGTATCCTCTAATAGTCAAGACTGCCAGCTTATCCACATTCCTCAGATAGAAAGGGAAGACGGCAATCTAATTCACAGAGGTCGAGGTGGAGGAACAGCCATTCTTCCTGCACCATCTCCAGAAAACGGCCCACTCCGATTGGTACACTGCAAGAAAGGAAGCTCTTCTAGCCTTGGCAATTGTACTTGCCACTGATTTGAAAAGCCTCCCACTCTGGTCAAATTCTCGATAGTCTGAACGCAGTCAGACTCAGAGCGGAGAGATTTTGTAGTACCTCTTGAAGTGGGGCTGTAAGAGTAGATAGACTCTCTCGGGAAGGGTCCTTGGAAAGTGCGCTAGGAAGGACATGACCTCTGTGAACCAGTCGCTCGAAGGCCAACATGGGGCGATCTGTACATATCGTGCATACCAAGTAAGGATCTACCGAAGCTTTCGGTAGCCTCACCTTACTCTTGCAGACAACACAGTCTGAAACTAGCCGAACTAGATTCAGACATCTTATGCAAAGGTCAATCAAAACCAAATTCAAATCAATCTATGATAGCGTATGCCTAGCCACAAATCCAAGTCAATAAATCAAAAGACAATTAGGATACTTAACCCTTAAACGCCGAAGTGGTAAAAAAAAATATGTCTCCCCGTGTGCCAGAGAGTTTCAGAGTGAGCGCGGGGGAGCGGAAAAAATATTTCTTTCAAAAAATCACAGCGCGCTTGTTTTCAAGATTAAGAGTTAATTTTTGGCTCCTTTTTTTGTCATTGCCTGAAGTTTAGTATGCAACCATCAGAAATGAAAAATATTATCATTATCATATATAAATAATGCGATATATGATAGCGCAAAAACGAAATTTCATATATAATTGTATTCAAATCACGCTGTGCGCAAAACGGTTAAAGGTAACAAGTTACTATTTTTTTCGTTGTAATATACACTAAATTGCGATCATTTTGGTTATATAACACATTGTAAAAACGATAAAAAGCAACACAGGGAAAATATTATCACAAAATAATGCATGAATTCGTAACGCGCAGACGTAAACAAATATGTTTTTCAAAAATTCACCATAAATCTAAATATTGTCCTAGAGACTTCCAATTTCTTTCAAAATGAAGATAAATGATTGATTATTATAATACTTTAAGAATATTAGCTTACAAATGCAGTTTTCGACCATATCTGATGAGTTAAAGTTGACCGAATGTCGAATTTTTTTATATATATTTTTCTATATGCAATTATTTCGGAAATAAGAAAAGCTACAACTTTCAAATATTTTTCGTTTTATTTTTACATGAAATTTCACACATTTTCATATATAAAACTCTATGAAATGCCTAATATGAAACGGAGCAAATATTCCGAGAATGGGACTTACGCATTTCGGAGATTTGTGGCGGAGAATCCGCGTGCGGAGGGAAGGAAAGTTTTTTTTTTAAATTCACCATAAATTTAAATATTGTGCTAGAGACTTCGAATTTGTTTCACAATGAAGATAAATGACTGAATATTACTAGACTGTAAGATTTTTATCTTACAATTGCGTTCTTCGCCCATTTCGGTAGAGGTCAAATTTGACCGAACTTGTTTTTTGGGTTTTTTTTCTTATTTATCGTGATTTATATGCAAATATTTCAAAAATGAGAAAAGCTACAACCTTCAACTATTTTTTGTTGTATTATACATGAAACTGCGCACATTTTCATATATAAAACTTTGTGTAACGGCTAATTTAAAATGGTGCAAACATTACCACAATCGCACGTATGATTTTTTCGGAAGAGTTACCGCGCGGACGCAAAGAAAATGTTATTTTTTTCATAAATTCACCATAAATCGAAATATTGTGCTAGAGACTTCCAATTTGTTGCAAAATAAAGGTAAATGCTTGAATATTACTAGAATATAAGCGTTTTAGCTTACAATTGCGTTTTTCGACCATTTCGGTAGAGTCAAAGTTGACCGAAGGTTGAAAATTTGTCACTTATCATTTTTTTCATATGACAATATTTCAAAATTGGATAAAAGCTACAACCATGGGTTGTTTTTTAGTTGTATGTTCATTAAATTGCACAAATTTTCATATATAAAACTTTTATGTAACGGCTAATTTAAAATGGTGCAAACATTACATAATCGCATGTATGATTTTTTTCGGAAGAGTTACCGCGCGGACGTAAGGAAAAAGCTTTTTCATAAATTCACCATAAATCGAAATATTGTGCTAGAGACTTCCAATTAGTTGCAAAATTAAGGTAAATGATTGAATATTACTCAAATATAAGAGTTTTAGCTTACAATTGCGTTTTTCGACCATTTCGGTAGAGTCAAAGTTGACCGAAGGTTGAAATTTTGGCACATTGTTATTTATATGAAAATATCTCAAAACTGATAAAAGCTACAATCATGAGTATTTTTTTGTTGTATTCTACATAAAAATGCGCACATTTTCATATATAATACTCCATGTAACGGGTAATTTAAAATGGTAAAAAAATTGTCAAAGTGACGAAATAATTTCCGAGATGTGTCACAGATACTTTTTAGTGCGGCAAGAAAGAAATTCGCGCTTGCGCGCCTGTGTAACGATTGTTAACAAAACAACACCTTGATCCGTGAACTCCCAGCATCCCCCAAGGTGCGTGATTCAAGAGTTTTCGGCTGGTAGGCCTAAAAGTATTTTTCTGCGAATTTTTAAAAAAACTTTTGTATGTCGACGTAAAATTCGTCCAGTCGGCACCCGAGAGACAAAAAATGTCGACGTAAAATACATCCAGTCGGCGTTTAAGGGTTAAGCGGCAATGAAGTTTACAAAATCCTAAGACGGAGGTACTGAAAACAGGTGTTGACAGTACCGGCGACAGAGAAAATCTGAATAGAAAATGGGAATGGTTCCCAGCGGCGGGAATGGGTACTAACCACCTGGCCGACCACTGCGTGTGTCGTAAGTTTTTAAATTCTGTCGGACTTCGGAGAATACAGCTATATATATATCTGACAGGTAAGCTTCATGAACAAAATAAAATTATTACAATAAATATGTCTGAACTTTTTTTTGACAAGATAACTTGCAACCTCATGATGTAAATGTTAAATCAGTAACAACCAAAATGACATCAAATTTCAAGAAGGACTGCATGCAATACAAGAGTATATGGTAAGTAACTGCATAACTCACTTCCATTTTCCATCACAGTTCTTTGTGTAGTTGCCCTTTTCTTCTACTCTTTTAATTCCACTGTAGAAACACCGGGCAGAAGTATTGGATACTCCATAGAAATGCAATCTTTCTTCAAAAAATATCAAAGAAACTCCTGACTCCTCTGTCAACGGAGGCTTATCACTGCATTTCAGCTGCAAATTGTATAACATGTTGTCAAGCATAATAAATTTGTATTGCTTGATAATGAAATTTCATAATTAGAACATAATAAGAATTAATAAATCAATCATGCCATACCATATCTATACCTTTTATATGTATGTGCTCTTCAATATACATAGTAGTATGTGCAATGGTTTTTGGCAACATGAAAATAATCCTCAGCCCTTAAAATGTATGCAACAATTAAACTACGAACATTTTTGGACCAAAGTGCACCACAGCTAAATTTCAGATATACTTTCAATATACACTGGATAAAAAAGAAAAAATTGTGATTGCAGTGAAACAATGTCATATATACGTACTGGAAAATGCCTCCATCTTTTACCTCAGTTTAGTGTAACACTCATGTCAGTCACCCTCCCCAGATTCTAAATATGATATTGTAATGATACAATAAAGTTTGTTCATACTTACCTGGCAGATATATATATAGCTGTATTTTCCGAAGTCCGACAGAAATTAAAAACTTACGACACACGTAGTGGGAGTCAGGTGGTTAGTACCCATTCCCGCCGCTGGGAGGCGGGTATCAGGAACCATTCCCATTTTCTATTCATAATTTATTTCCACTGTCTCCTCAGGGGAGGTGGGTGGGTACTTAAATTATATATATCTGCCAGGTAAGTATGAACAAACTTTATTGTATCATTACAATATCATTTTGTTCATGAAACTTACCTGTCAGATATATATACGTATAGCTGAATCCCACCTTGGTGGTGGGAAGAGACAGAATAGAATTTTTAGGAAACATATACATGCAGATAATTGATATCTTGGTTCCTTACCTATTAGCATAGCTGGCTCGTGGTTACTGCCACGTAAGTCTTGCTTGTGCTACTAGAGTTTGCCAGCGAGGTAGAGACCTAAAAGCTGGTGCACTCAAGATGATCTGTCAACGGGGGCGTGACCACGATGTGATAAGACCATTGACCCATACAATGAGGGCAAACGAAGTAAAAAAACCACCTGGCTAGTCTACCAAAGGTATTCCACTAAACTAGACTAAAGAAGGGAGATCCGCCTCGGGCGGTCAAAACAACCCCAACCAAAAACACACACAATTAAAAGCTCACCTAACCACTAAAGGAAAGGATGAGTGCTACCTCCTGCCCCAAAACAGTGTCTGCAGCGGACGTATGGTCCAAGCGACGAGCAATGTTCGTATGTCGCTTTCACCTCCCGCAGGTAGTGTGAAGCGAACACAGAGTTGCTCCGCCAATATGTGGCACTCAAAATGTCACTGAGATGCCATATTTCTGTGAAAGGCTATCGAGGTCGAAATAGCCCTCACCTCGTGGGCCTTCACTTTTAAAAGCTTCATGTCACTATCACTACATGTGGAATGAGCTTCCTTAATGGTGTCTCTCAAGAAGAAAGAAAGCGCGTTCTTTGACATGGGAAGATCAGGCTTCCTAACAGAGCACCACAAGTTGCCCGAAGGTCCTCTACAGTCCTTCGTTCTGTCTAAATAGAATTTGAGAGCCCTGACAGGGCACAGGACTCTCTCGGCTCACTACCCACGATCTCTGTCAAAACCCTTGATTTCAAATGTCTTGGGCCAAGGGTTGGAAGGGTTTTCGTTCTTTGCTAAGAACATAGGGCTTAAAGAACAAACAGCATCAGAGTTTCTTAAACCCAACATGCTTGCTTATAGCCTGGATCTCACTAACTCTCTTTGCCGTCGCCAGAGCAGTTAGAAAAAAGTGTCTTCCTTGTAAGGTTTCTAAGCGAAGCTAAGTTGAGAGGTTCAAAATTACTGGACATCAAAAACTTTAGAACAATGTCTAAGTTCCAAGAAGGAACTCTTGGTTGAGGTACCTTCGAAGTCTCGAAGACTTCAGAAGATCATGAAGGTCTCTGTTATTGGCTAAGTCCAGTCCTCTATGCCTAAAGGACTACAGAAAGCACAACTTCTGTAGCCTTTTTTTTATCGTAGGCACGGCTAAGCGAACTTCATTCCTCAAGTAGAGAAGGAAGTCTGCGATCTGGCTCCCACAGAGGTAGAGGTGGAGGAAAATGCCTTTCTTCCTGCACCAGCTCCGAAAAACAGCCCACTTGGATGGTATACGGCAATAGAAGAAGGTCTCCTTGCCGTTGCGATCGCTTTCGCCACAGGTCTTGAAAAACCCCACGCTCTGGCCAACTCTGGATAGTCTGAACGCAGTCAGACTCAGAGCGGGGAGGTTTTTGTGATACCTCTCGAAGTGGGGCTGTTTGAGTAGATCTATCCTTGGAGGCAGAGTCCTCGGAAAGTCTACTAGAAAAGACATGACCTCTGTGAACCAGTCGTCGCTGGCCAGAAGGGGGCGATGAGAGTCATCCTCGTTCCCTCTGATGCCCCGAATTTCCTTATTACTTCCCCTAGGATCTGAACGGGGGAAAGGCATATAGTCTAGTCCGTCCAGTCCCAAAGAAGGGCATCTACTGCCACTGCTCCTGGGTCTAGAACTGGTGAGCAGTACAGCGGGAGTCTCGTGTCCTGGAAGTTGCGAAGATGTCTACGAGAGGGACATCCCCATAACTTCCACAACCTCTGGCATACTTCCTGATGAAGGGTCCACTCCGTCGGCAGAAGTTGACCTTGTCGACTGAGCAGATCTGCACGGACGTTTTCTACTCCTGATATGAATCTCGTCAGGATAGAGACGTCGTGTGCCTTCGCCCATAACAGGATCTCTCTTGCAAGGAAGAACAGGGATCGAGAGTGGGTTCCTCCCTGTTTCTTGAGGTATGCCAGGGCTGTGGTGTTGTCCGAGTTGATCTGCACCACATTGCCGGAGACTTCGTTCTGAAAGAACTGGAGCGCCAGATGAACTGCTGCCAGCTCCTTGAGGTTTATGTGCCAGGACACCTGTCCCCCTCCTTCCAGGTGCCTCGACACTTCTCCCCCCCAGTGTTGCTCCCCACCCGCGGAAGACGGGGTTCTGAAGCTTGAGGGAAAGACCCTCTGCGAGCTTCAAAGGGTTGGTCCACCATCTTAGATGTTCCTTTTACCTCTTCTGATAACACCAGAATCGAATCCAAAGTGTTTTGGTGCTTCCAATTGTCCGCAAGGAAGAATTGAAGAGGTCTGAGGTGCAACCTCCCTAGGGAAACAAACTTCTCCCAGTGAGGAAATGGTCCCCAGCAGACTCATCCATTCCCTCACTGAGCATGATTCCTTCCCCAGAAAGGTTGACACTTTGCTTAGGCAATCTAGTTGTCGCCATGGGACGGAAAAGCCCGAAAAGCCACTGAGTCCATCTGAATCCCCAGATAGACTAAAGACTGAGAAGGGGTCAGATGTGACTTTTCGAGGTTCACCAGAAGCCCCAGGGACTTCGTTAACGACAAGGTCGTGTGAAGGTCCTCCAGACACCGGTCTTTCGAGGAGGCTCGTACGAGCCAGTCGTCCAGGTAGAGAGAGATCCTGACTTTGGAAAGATGAAGCCACCCTCGCAATGTTCTTCATCAGTAGGGTGAATACCATCGGAGCAGTGCTGAGTCCGAAGCAGAGAGCCCTGAATTGAAACACTTTTCCTTTCAGGACAAACCGCAGGTATTTCCTCGACTGGGGGTGGATGGGGACGTGGAAATACGCGTCCTGGAGATCTAGTGAAGCCATCAATCGGTCCTTAAGGCTCCATCACTGACTGAGGTGTCTCCATCTTGAACCTCTGCTTGATGACAAAGAGGTTCAGGTTGCTGACATCGAGTACGGTTCGCCATTCCCCCGACTGCTTTGGCACCAGGAACAGTCTGTTGTAAAAATCCGGGGGAATTCAGGTCGGAGACTCGTTCTACGGCGTGTTTCACGATCATCTGATCTAACAGATCGTACAGCACTTGTTGTTTTCTTTTCCCCACCCCGATAAGCAGGTGACATGTCCCTGGGTGTCGTAGACAGCGGGGGTGGTTCAGGAACGGGATCCGGTAACCCTTCTTTAAGATGTCCAAGGACCATTCGTCTGCACCTCTCTCTTCCCAGGCTTGCGCAAAAAGCTGAAGCCTGGCTCCAACCGGTGATGAAGGACTTCGGTTTCACTTCTTGTTCTTGGCAAGCGCAGTGGCTCTGCCTCTGGAAGTGCCTCTTCCTCGAGGGGCTGGTCTCGAGGAAGAACTACCTCGAAAGGGCTTCGATTTCTTGAGAATCGAAACTCCCCGAGGACGAAGGAACCGCAGGTCTCCTTGAAGATTGTGCGAGGAGATCTTGCGTGGCTTCTCCTGTAGGCTGGTAGCAATGTCTTTTTACATAGCCTGGGGGAAGAGATGATCCGAAAAAGGAGCGAAGAGCAAATCTGCCTTTTGTGACGGAGAGACAGATTTAGCTGTAAAATTGCAAACAGGGATCTCTTCTTCAAAAGCCCTGTGCAAAAGTGAGTTGTAAGCTCCTCCGAACCATCTCTGACGGCCTTGTCCATACACGACATTACGCTGGACAGCTCCCCCAGACTAATCGAGTCGGAACTCCTAGACTTGGCATCCAGAACTCCCAAACACCAATCTAGAAAGTTGAAGACCTCTAACGTCCGAAAGAGGCCTTTAAGGTGGTGGTCCATTTCCGTAGTAGACCAGGAAACTTTCGAAGAGGACAGGTGAGACCTCCTCGAGGCATCCACAATGCTAGCGAAGTCTCCTTGAGCTGACGAGGGAAGTCTAATACCTACGTCTTTCTCCCGTCTCATAGCAAATGCCAGCCTTCCACTAAGTCTCGAAGGAGGCAGGGCAAGAGAAGTCTTTCCCTGAGACTTCCTTTTCTCCATCCAGTCATGGACCTTACAAAGAGCCCTCTTAGTTGAAAGGGACTTCTTCATTCTGACAAAATGCCGAGACCTTGTTGATCTGGAAGAAGAAAGTTGTGAAGGAGGAGAGCGAGGAGCTTCCGGATGAAACGTACGTATCTCCAAAAACTCCGATTGAAGAAGGCGGGGTCAATATCTGGTAGTCGGAAGAAGACTGCCGCCAAGGTTTCTCATCATCCACTTCAACGAAGCGTCGCTAACCTCTGCTTCCGACACAGGTGAAGTTGGAGGAAGTAAGGCTGAACTAAGACCATCTGGTCTAAGTTTCCAAGAGGAGCGTTGCTGTGAAGTGGAAGGCAAAGCTGACTCCTTAATAGAAACTCCGGTCGTCTCTCTAAGACCCGAAGTAACTTGCAAAGTCTCATCAAAAAAAACAGGTGGGGAGACGACTAAAATCCACATCCTCGTCCACCCGAGCGTCCGCTGGCGCACACCTGGCGTCCGCTGGCGCACAAATGGCGTCCACTGGCGCACGCCTGGCTGCTACTAGCGCGGGATTGGCGTCCCACTCGCGCGCTGCTGGCGTCCGCTGGCGCACGCTTGGCATCCACTGGCGTGCGAATGACGTTTACTAAAGCGCGCCTTAACATCTCGCGCGCGCTCTGCTTCCGCCGGTGCACTCTTAGATGCCACTGGCGTTCGCTTGGCTTCCGACCGAGCGTCAGGATCATGAACTTGCACCGAAGCGTCCACGCAAGTATCGAGCTCTCGCACCGCAAGTTTACGAGCGGGTAATACCGCTTCATGCTCAGAGCGAGCAAATTCCTCTTCACGTCCTCTAGAGAGCCGCTGGGTGGGGAGTCGCACGAACTCTAGCAGGCGAAAAAAAAGAAAGTGGAGAGATAGACGAGCGAGGAGAGGGAGAGGGAGACCTTCTAGATCTCTTCACAGGAAGACGGTCATCCTTTCTCCTGGGACGTGGTTGCGTCCCTTTCTTAGCAAGAGCATCAGCAAGTTGTTGCTGCAAAGAGCGCAGGATCTTCTCAGTAGGAGAGGATTCCTTGTCAGGTGACGGGCTGATCTGTGAGAAGACGAGGGGCGAGGGGGCACGCCTTCTTCTTCTCCCAGAAACTGCCGTTGCACGCGCTCGAGAGCGACTGGGGCACTCAACAAAGTCATCATCCGATGATCTTACGTTTCTTCTGTGGGAAGGCTGGCGGAACACACTCAGGCGAAGATCGCCGCTCGAGAGCAAAAACTGGACGTGAAGCGTCACGATCACCAACGCTCCTTTTCAGCGGGCGTGAAACAGAATGAGAGCTCCACCCCTTGTGCGGGGAGGAAGCCTCTGAAGAAGAGAAATGATATTTTCATGATAAAATAAAGTTTCACATATACTTACCGAACAGTACATAGCTTATAGCTTCTTACCTATGGCAGTCGAAATTCAAATTGTTGGCGCCAGCGGCGTTGCTATCTTAAGTATAGGTGATACAAGACCCGCCCACATCCGGGAACCCTGGGTACTGCTAGCCTTATACCGTCAATTTTCGCTTTAGCCGACACGTCCATCTGTGGGGAGGTGGGTGGGCTTTGATTATGTAACTGTTCGGTAAGTATATGTGAAACTTTATTTTATCATGAAAATATCATTTTCACATAAGTGACTTACCGAACAGTTACATAGCTGAATCCAAACTACCCGGAAGGAGGGTAGATGGACTACATAAAAATGACAGTAAGACCACATTAAACAGCAAATGTTGTAGTACCCTACCTTGTGAGAGAGCAGCTGCAGGAGAATACTGCCTCTGGTTGGCGCTCTCATCACTCGTAGGAGACGTGGCAGTATTAGGCCAGGTCGTCCCTACTTAGTGGGATTTTGTAACATGGACAAGACCGTGGTTGACAAAATATTAAAAACAGATAATGCCCTTGCCCTGGGCTTCAGAAACCAGATAAAAAACAACCAGACCATCACCTATACCAAAAATAATGACATACTCAAAAGTAATAAATAAGATCTGGAGGTTCTCCAAAGTACTATGAGCCTCCAGTCTGCCCACGACCTCAACACCTATAACAAGGCAAGGAGACAGTAGAGGATAGAAAGTTCCCCTATGTTTCCTTTCCCAAACACCATGCCCGCTACCGACAAAGGACCCAATTTACAACAAACTATCATAGGTAGCCTCTACATTCTTCAGGTAAAATGAGGCGAACACAGATCTCGATCTCCAAAACGTAGATTGAAGAATCGAGGAAAGCGACATATTGTGCTTGAAGCTTAAGGATGTCGCCACTGCACGTATTTCATGTGCTTTCACCTTAAGCACATTTAGAGTCTGATCTTGGACTTGAGAGTGTGACTCCAGTATCAGACTTCTCAAAAAGAACGAAATAGCGTTCTTGGAGAGGGGTTTTGCAGAATTCTTAACCGAACACCAAAGTCGGTCGGAATTACCTCTAACGGATTGTGTCCTTGACAGGTAACATTTCAGAGCTCTGACAGGACATAGTAAAATATTCTTCATCCATCAGACCCACTATATTAGATAATCCCTTAAGTAAAAAAGATTTAGGCCATGGGTTAGAGGGAGATTCGTTCTTTGCTAAAAATTCGTTAACAAAAGAAAACAAACCGCATTACGATTTTTGAACCCCACCTCTTTATGGATGGCTTGTAACTCACTCACTCTTCCTGCTGTAGCCAAAGCGAAGAGAAAAAGTGCCTTCCTCGTTACATCTCTCAAAGACGCTTCACGAAGTGGCTCGAATCGTGAAGACATCAGAAAAGTTAAAAACTATGTCCAAGTTCCAGTCCACACTATCCTTCTTGGATACTTTTACTGTATTAAAAGATTTAATTAAATCTCCAATATCCTGGTTAGAGGAGATGTCAAGCCCTCTATGCTTAAACACTGAGGACAGCATAGCTCTGTACCCTTTAATTGTCGATACCGACAAGTTCTTAACTTCTTTAAGGTACAGCAAAAAATCAGCTATTTCTGTCACAGAGGTTTAGAGACGAGAAATTATGTCTTCTGCACCACGTCCTAAAGACTCCCCACTTTGATTGGTAAAGCTTGGCAGAAGAGCTTCTTCGACAGTTAGCAATAGCCTCTGCCGCTCTACGAGAAAACCCCTTAGCTCTGACGAGTTTCCGGACAGTCTGAACCCTGTCAGTGACAGAGCGGACAAATTCTGATGATACCTGTCGAAGTGGGGCTGTTTGAGTAGCCGAGGATACTGAGGAAGAAGTCTGGGATGGTCTATAACCAACTTGAGAATGGTGCTACCAACGTCATTGACACATTTTGATGTGAGAGGAACTTGTTCAACACCTCTCTGATCATTCCAAATGGGGGAAAGGCGTAAACGTCTAGACCCGTCCAATCCTGAAGCATTGCGTCGGTCTTCCAAGCAAGAGGATCTGGAACTGGGGAACAAAAGATCGGAAGTCGATTGTTCCTCGACGTGGCAAACAGATCCACTGAAGGTCTTCCCCAAAGTTTCCACAGTTCCTGACAAATTTTGTCTTGCAATGTCCACTCCGTGGGAAGAACTTGGTTTACTCGACTTAGTTCGTCTGCCAGTACATTTAACTTCCCCTGTACAAACCTCGGAACGAGAGGGATCCCGATCTTGAGACCAGAGAAGGAGATCTTCTGCGACTTTGTTGAGGGAGAATGAATGGGTTCCTCCCTGATTCCTGATATAAGATAGAGCGGTGGTGTTGTCGGAGTATACTGCCACTCTCTTTCCCACGACCAAAGGAGCGAAGAATGCTTGCAGACCGAACCAAATCGCCTTCAACTCCTTCATGTTGATGAGATTCAACCTCTCTTTCTCTGACCATAATCCTGAGATCTTTTTGGTCCCTAGGAGAGCTCCCCAACCTCTGTCCGATGCGTCGGAGTATAATTCTACGTCTGGGTTCCTTAATGTCAGGGAGAGACCCTCTTGCAATCTTTCCCTCGACATCCACCATCTCAAGTCGTCTTGATCTCTTCCGACACCTGGGAAACGAATACGTGTCTGTTGAGACTTCCGTCACCAACTCGCTTTGAGATAAAACTGAAGAGATCTCATGTGAAGACGACCCACTTTACAAACGTCTCTTACTGATGATAACGTCCCTAGAAGACTCATCCATTCCAAGGCGGAGGAGGACTGACGATTCAGGAATTGGTTCACTTTTTTGAGGCAAGATTCTTATTCTTTTCGGGGACAGAAAAACCCGAAAAAGTCTGAGAGTCCAGAATCATCCCCAAATAGGGGATCTCTGGGACGGCACTAATTGAGACTTCTCCAGGTTGATGAGAATTCCCAATTGACTCGCTAATGACAGTGTCTTCCGTAAATCCTTCACGCACTGTGTCCTCGAACCCGATCTGAGAAGCCAGTCGTCCAGGTAAAATGCTGCATTTATGCCCAACATATGCAGCCATTTCCCCAATGGAGCAAGAACACGAGTAAATACTTGAGGGGCCGTCGAAAGGCCGAAACAAAGGGCTCTGAATTGATACGTCCTCCCTTCGAACACAAATCTCAGGAACTTCTTTGAACTCTGGTGAATCGGGACATGAAAGTAGGCGTCCTTCATGTCCAGGGACACCATCCAATCGCCTGGGCGAAGTGCCGACATCACAGAATGATTGGTTTCCATATTGAACTTTGTCTTCAGAACAAAAAGGTTCAATGCGCTTACATCTAGCACTGGCCTCCAACCTCCCGAGGCTTTGGGAACTACAAAGAGTCTGTTGTAGAATCCCTGAGAACTGTCGAGGACTTCCTTCTATTGCTCCCTTCTTGATGAGTGCATTGACCTCTGCTGCTAAAGCAAAGCTCTCTCTGATCCTGGAGAATATGCTGTTAAGCTGATTGGTGTATCGGAGAGAGGAGGATCTAAAACAAAAGGAATCGAGTATCTCTCTCGAAGAACTTGAACTACCATTGCTCTGCACCTCTTCGACTCCATTCTTCCCAAAAAAGATGGAGTCTTGCCCCTACTTGCACGTGAAGGAACGGCTTCTCACTTGTCCGAAGGTTTGGGGGGAGGTTTCATTGAGGACTTGTACTTTCTTGGACGCAAATTAGTCCTGGGTCGTTGCCACTTAGGTTTATTCCCTCGAAAGGGATGCTTCTGAAGAGGAGAAGACTTAGCTCCTGTCGAGTAGGCTCTTTCGGACGTCTGGAAGACTGAAGAAGGAGATCATTAGTAGATTTCTTTTCTAAATCCGATAGAATTTGTTGAATGGTTTTCTTCAGGGAAAAAGATGAGATTTACAGAGAGGAGCAAACAGAGAGCCGACTTCTGGTTATTAGTGGACTCCTTTAGACACGAAAGAACACCACCTTTCTTTCTTCTTCATCACTCCCATTGTGAAAAGGGCTGCTAATTCTCCTGAACCATCTCTAACAGCCTTATCCGCACAGGACAGAACTCCTAACCAGTCTGTGGCAAAATAAAACTTCTTCTAAAGACTGACAGTCTTCAAT
>NC_061099.1:8840161-8845161 GCF_015104395.2 Macrobrachium nipponense
CTCTGGCGCCAAGGCTAGGCACACCGCCATTCTTCCCCAGTGGCCGTTCGACACCCCTCAACTTCTCCCCTCGACCTTCCACTTCTTCGATGTCGCCGTTGGTACACTGTCTCTTGGCAGACTTGCAGCCCCCTACCCCTGGCGCCAGTATTTCGACACCGAAACCGTCTGCCACAGAGGAACCACCCACCTACAACTTGACCGTCTCCCCAGGTGATAAGGAGGACATTGACCCAGAATCACTTGAGTGATTTTGTAAATATTGTAAATAAAAATGTAAATTTTTTAGAATTAATTGTATTTTAGTAATTTTAGTCATATTCAATTATTTTTTTTAATGTTTATAATTAATAATTATTCTTTTTGTAATAAGTATGTAATAGTGTCTTGCATTTACATGTTCCTTATTGATGCTTATTTAATTATTTTTTTAATGTTTATAACAAATAATTTTTCTTTTTGTAATAAATATGTTGAAATAGTGTCTTGCACTTACATTTTCCTTATTGATTCTTAATTTATATATCATGACAATATATATGATATGATTGGGTGAAATGAGGTTGAATAAGAAAAAAGTATAACAGGAAATATAAAATGAAATATATGTGAAATATGAAATGAATAGAACTCTGAAAATAACTTGAAATATAAAATGAAATTGAATAATGAAAGAGCATGGCCAGAAACAATAATAACATGAAGAAATATAACAGGAAATCTTAACATGAAATATGATATATGATCTATGAAATAAATACAACTCATAAAATAACTTAAAGTATAAAATTAAATGTACCATGAAATAAATATGGCCATCAAATGATATAATAACATACAAGGTAAGAACAATAATATCATATTGAGAACATGATCAAATGAACATGAACACATACAAATAAGATAATGAAACAGTAATTAACATTGACTGGACATGGTTATTTACAAGGGAACAATGAAAAATCAGTAAGATACTAAAGACATTTTGGCCTCAATTGATAATATATGATATTTGCAGTTAAACATGCTATGGTAAAACCAAGTCCCAATTTCAGTCTCTTACATTCTATGCTTTTTATGTTCATTTTCTTACATTCTATGCTTTTCATATTTATTTTCTGATATTCTATGCCTTTCAGGATTATTTTGTGATATTGTATGCTTTTCATGTTTACTTTCTGATATTCTATGCTTTTCATGTTTATTTTCTGATATTCTATGACTTCATGCTTTTCATGTTAATTTTCTTATATTCTATGCTTTTCATGTTTGTTTAGTACAAGTATTTTTTTATGTCCTTCATTTGCTTCTCATTTGTCTCATTATTATGAATTATGTTATTATAACTTTCAGTTAATTATTTTCTAACATCATTTTTTATAAGTACCAATCATCGTACCAATATTATTTATTGTATTAATATTGTTATTAGGATAATACCACAGTATGGGAGTATAAAACAATGAGAAATATATCATTATGTTTATTTACAATTATTTACATTTGTTTGGTTACGTTTTATTACAGAGTTCTTTGGGTCCTCTACTCATCAGTAGCTGGTCATCCTCGAGGAAACACCAATCGCTCTTGCCATTCCACTGCGCCTGCGTCCAATGAGTAGTACTGGGCCAGGTAATCTCTGACGGCCTTCGCTCAACGTGTGTAGTTTGGTCCCCTTCTTGCCATGAGTCGTTCCATGAGGTTCAGCAACTCCTGCCTCCAAGTGCCTGGTACAACGTTATGGTGTTGGTCCTCATGGTCGACGTCAGTACCAGCACATGGGTAGCGTTGGAGTGCCAGGTTGTGCATGACACATGCGCACAAAGTTATCTTGTTGCACACCTGTACGTCCTGTTGCATCGTCGTCCCGAAGACTCGCCATCTCATCTGCAGCAGGCCGAATGCGTTTTCCACCACACGACGAGCACGAGATAATCTGTAGCTGTATATTCGTTCGGTGGGATCTTGTGATTGGTGGGAGTAGGGCTTCATCAACCACGTATTGAGAGCGAAGGCATTGTCGGTGACTATGTGGAAGGGGATGGGTTCGTCGTCGTTGGGCAGATTTCTGTCTTGTGGGAGTCCTGCTCGGTTGTTTGCGATGGCCCTGGCCAGGTTGCACTTCTGCCAGGTTCCTCCATCCCCAGCACCTCCTTCTGCATCAACGTCAACGAACAGGAACTTGTACTTTGCATCGGAGAGGGCCATGAGGACGATGCTGTGAAACTTCTTGTAATTGAAATACAGTGATCCTCCACCTTTGGGTTTCTTGATCGTGATGTGCTTCCCATCCAGGGCTCCCACACAACTGAAGTAGTTCCACTTGGAGGCGAAGCGTTTTGCTACGTCATTCCATCTGGTGTCTTGGGGCACTTCATCACTTCTGGTTTGTATATGTCATTAATGGCTTGGCAGACTACTGGGATAAATCAGCATATGGAACTCTTGGAGACTCTGAAGCTGTATTGCAGGCTTGTATAGTTGTTCCCACTTGCCAGGTGGCGGAGAGTGAATGCCAACTTGAGTCCCACCTCTTGTACACGCCGCATGTTCGTGTCCTTTTTCAATAGGGGCGTCAGCCTTTCGACCATCTCCTCGAACAATTCAGGGTAGATTCGTAGAAAGTTCTTGTGTCCTTTGCGGTCCTCCTTGTTCAGTTCTTGTAGCAGCTGGTCGTAGTCCCCATGTAGTTGCCGCCGTGTCAGCCACTCCCAAGCCCAAATCCGCCCTGCCCAGTCGTCCTTTCTGTGTGGTGCTGGTGGCTGTGGCACCCTAGTACATCTTGTCAACCTGTTGATGACCTGGACTGCACATAGACACAGGACAACTACCAAAAATCTCTGGGTCTCCTGGGGTGAGAGGCTGTTGAGGTCCATATTGCATGCTGGTTGGGCGTGAAATGAAGGATGTGCTTGGCAGGCCTCTATATATACCCAAGGTTCATATCTGGCACGGTGTGGCACGGAGTAACAAAGCCGCAAGAGCGCGTGGCCTGGCATAGCAACAATGACCATAACACCGCGCCAACTCTGCGCCAACTCCGTAACACTCCGTTAGGCACCACAGGAACACACCGTGAGGTCCTTAACCGACCGCCCGGGTCCACCCTAAGCCGCCCAATAACGGTCATTTTTTCTCCCCACCGCATCAATTTTGTAGCGGTTTCTTGCGGTCCCACCCCGTAACAGCCCGCAACACAAAAGTGCGTAGGTGTAAACCTACCTATAAAAACGATAAGCATGGCAGGTATCTATTTTTCTGATTAGTGCAGCTGCTGCCAATTAATAAATCAACACTAAGAAAAATTTTAATGTCTTTTTGTGCCATATGAAAAGGTAAATCATTTATATGGGACCAGGTTAAATGAATAAAAGGAGACATATTATAATTTTTCCCCCAGAGCCTCTCCATCACCTGTGAAAATTATTCTAGCAGATTATACGTTTGCTGTCTACAAGTGGTGAATTCTTTTGTTATTTTTGGCATAAGCCATAAAGGTTATTACAAAAAGGACTACTAGACATCCTAACAATTGTCTGTCGTCAGAAATTTCCCCAATATTTTTATATTCGTTATCTATTTCCCATTCGCCTTTTATACCTTGTCTCCGTATTCCGAATGAGAAAAAGAGAAGCAACCACTAGGGCTATGAAGTGATTAGTCCTGGTCCCACACAGAAGGTACGCGCCCTGCATGGGTCCATATGAGTACTTGCTCACCCAGGATTATTCATAGCCTAAAGGAATCCTTACCAATAACACCCGGCCCCAACTCTTCTCTTGTTCCTGCGTTGCTAATCACTTTTATTACAAGTGGAGGAAACTATGTTAACTTCTTTACTGGAGCAGTAGCAAAATAAAAATAAATAGTAAATTATATTCTCAATCACTCACGCACAAACACACACACGCACACAAAATTGTGCGTGCGCGCACACACACTCACACACGCACACACACACACACACACACACACACACACACACACACACACACATATATATATATATATATATATAATATATATATATATATATATATAATATATATATATATATATATATAAGAATATGGACATTTGGTCGGTGACAATCGTATATGCAGAGCGCATGCAGCAGGTGTGACAGTCGACGTAGGTGGTATTTGAGATGCCGGAATCCTTTTTGATGAAAATGACCCGGTTGCTGTTTTCTGCTCTCGTTTACCTGCCACCTGCGTTGAGTTTTGTTTACCGGAACGCTGGAATACTACCTTGGGAATAGCGCCTGCAATTACCCTGTATCCCTCCAATTCATTGTTTGATTGATGATAGCGGTCAAAAGTCAAGGGGAAAGTGGAAATCGTATTAGCAGCCGGTGATAAAGGAAGATTCCAAAATCCGCCATTGTCAGTGAAAGAAGGAACTGGAGACTGTCAGGACTTGAGATAATCCCGTGGTCCTATTTTCAAGCTAATATTCCGACGTCCACGCCCACCAAATTCAATAAAGGCGGAAGGTACAACAAGCTGGAGACAAGGCAGGTCATTTCTGTCAAAGGACACGAGCCTCTCAGATACCACACACGTCGTTTGTCACACCTGCATATGACATGTAAACATGATTGTCACCTACCCACATTCACTACGATCAATATTATAGACCACTGTTGATCAAAATATATAATTGTGTAGTGTATACAGCTTTTTTGTAGCCTCTAGAGATATAAGTACATACCTTCATACATACATACACATATGCATGCATGCATGCATACATACAAGCATACACATACATATAAATAAATAAATCGATGTTATACGCAAGTATCTGTTTGTATACTTCCCATCCTCGTCGGAGTATCATCGATTGCGATGATAACTCTAAGTTTCATCAGTATCTTCTTTGGGTATAAAGGCGAAGACGTTCAAACTCATGTTGGTAAACTTAACAATGTATTTGCGAAACTACATCTCTTGAGTAGAGGCAAGAAGTGGTTCAGAGAACTTGATTCTAGGAGAGGA
>NC_061099.1:8850161-8855161 GCF_015104395.2 Macrobrachium nipponense
ATGTGGACGCTTGTATGTATGTATGCATGCATAAATATTTGTATGTAAGTATGAAGGTATGTAGTACTTATTTCTCTAGAGGCCACGAAAACGCTGCATACACTACACAGTTATATATTTTGGTCATAAGTGGTTTATAATATTGATTCTGGTGAATGTGGGTAGGTGACAATCGTGTTTACATGTCACATGTTTTCCGAGATACGTAAACATAAATGCTTTTACCGCAGAACCAGATATCTTACGCCTAGGTTTTCTTCTACCAATATGTCTGTAGATTTATTATAAAATCGAGAATACAGTCTGTTTGGGCATCACAAAGTTCAAATGTTTTCATTCCAAATCGACTTCTTTTATCTGGAATATTTTGCTGAAACTAAGCCTTCCCTTCCATATCATCAAACTTTCATCTATGCATAAATTTTGGAAAGGTTGAAATTTTTCCCTGATTTTGCTACGCACATTGACGAGCATTGGTTTATTTATCTATTTTATTTCATATTTATCTGGGTCTCTCTTGTGAATTATCAACGAAATGTACCATTTCGTTCACAGTAACCTGGGCAAACTTTCACATATATTTTGGTACTGCATCTCCAAGTGTAATCAACAAGGAATCTTTGATAACGCTTTGTCTCTTTAATAGTCAGCCACATAAAGTCGTTATCGAAAAATTGAAAAACATGATCTACTTCGGAGTATTTCCTTTGAATTTTCATTCGCATTACATCTTGACGTAATGCCCTTCCACTGCCGTCAAATACGAAATCTCGGGGCTGGAACTTACTGGCAACCCATTCCCACATCACCTGAGTCAACTCGCTGTCGCTGTATCCGACTTCTTTCAACACCGTTACTTTTGTTAGGTAGCAGATTTTCGTTATTTTCACTGTCGGTTGAAATTTCATCCCTGTCTCTTGCACCAGGCTTATAATTATTCATTTAATTGCCGTCTAAATCCCATTCATTTTCATATCTAGAAATTAACCGAGAAGGTCTACAAAATAATTATCGTCATTGAGAGCTCTTCTCTCGAACTGCCCTCGGTTAAGCTCGAAGACATCGTACGCTTGACTCCTCCTCCTACGACATATTGATGAAAAATAATGAATTTTAGGGATATGCACGCATTTTTATGAATTCACAGTATGACAACTGGCAGATTGTAACCATATCAAGAAAAAACAGGCCAGTAGTTCAATCATCAGTCTTCCACATAAAAGGAAATTGCCAGTGACCGTATACGATACAGCCGTATTCTGAGCAACCTTAGGAAACGCATCATATACAAAACAGTCGTATTCAAAGGGTTAAGTTGCCCCTTTGAACTGAAAGCCTCCGTTCTCTAGACAAACTCTCTTTGCTCCTATTGGCTGTCCTGAATTTACCCCCCACAGGGATTGGGCGGCGCTTACCGGGTGAAGTTTTAAAAGGGCAGGGACCCAGCAGTTCGTCCTCAGAACCTCCACAGAGCTAGGAGAGCACAGAAGCTCCTGTTACCTTGCCCTGCAGACACCATTTCACCCGTTTCTGCTCCCCCTGCCTCCTCTGGGGAAGTCCCAAGTATTTTTATACTTCTATAGTGCACAGAAATATCAGCAGATAAGAAGACTACCAAGCCCAGGATTTCCAGGTACTGTGAGAGTAAATTCCAGTTCAGCCAGGGAGTTGTTTTACCTTTTTGTATTTCATTTCCATTCTTCCAAGGCGACTTCCCCCCTCCTATGTTTAGCTTCTCACTCCCGCAATCTTGGTTCAATGCTGTGATTACTCCCCTTTTGATACTAGTAAACATCCCCTAGTTAATTCAAGCAATGTAATAGTTCCTTCTGTGAACTCCCAGTCATTTCCATCCCCTCTGAGCAGTTTGTCAATTTTTTTATTGAAAGAAAGTAGTGTGTAACGTTCGCCACCATGTTCCCTCACCTCAGTACTTATCCTAGGATACAATCTCTATGCAGTCAAACAACGTGCCTGATTGTGCAGGAAATTGGGAACCCTTCGGAGTAAGCCATGCATTTTAATAACCCGTTTGCACAAAATTCTGAACTCCGTGTCTGGTTGCCCCAGCCACATGTTTCTGGTGGATTGACAATCATCCACCTTATTAGTTACTGGACCTATGTAAATTAATGTAAATATAGTGCATTTAAAACTAAAGTCCAGCTTTTATGTAAATTCCTCCTTCCTCAGTAATATCGGCCTTCTGCCATAGCTTATTTTCTCTTTTCTTTGTAGTGATCTCTCGGTCCCCCGTTCAAGGCCACTTTCTTTTAGTATTAAATTACATTTTTCAGGAAAAAACTAGCTGTTCAGAATATATATATATATTATATATATATATATATATATATATATATATATATATATATAGTATATATACATATCTGTATATATATATATATATATATATATATATATATAATATATATATATATATATATATATATATATATATATATATATATATATATATATATATATATATATATATATATATATATATATATATATATATAGTCTTGCAATTCCACAATTGTCCCGTGTGTGAAGTATATAAGAGATCCTCACGTGCAAAGGAAAGAAGGAAGTACCAAGACTTTTCAACTTCTATTCCAAAGTCATCTTCAGGGTACTGAACAATTTTATGAGAACAACTTACACAAGAAAGCAACATGAGGCCACAAATAATTAAGCAAGTCAACAACATGACTTAAGGTGATGCACATAAATAAACATTGTTCAAAACAAAAGACGTACTTAGCGGAAATGTGCAGTTACTACAAATCACAGTACAAAAACTATGTTTGTAAAATATCTAACAACGCGTTTAACTTTTAATTCATCAAGAATAAAGCTTTTCAACAATTCGTCCATCTTAATTAAAAAGACCATCGGTCATATTCATGTTAGTAAAAGAACTAATGAGGCAACCTTCAACAAACAATCAGTCATGCATTGATGAACTTCTAAAAACGACTCTAGCTGAATTTCAGTCTATAGGGTGTTCAAAGTCTCTCACGTGACAAAAAATGGCACTTGAACTGTTTGCAACCCGTACATCGTATTTATGCTGTGTAACTCTCTTACTTAGGAGAGATGTTTATATTTAATCAGCGACTCTACTCGCAGGTCGATGGAGTTGCTATGGTTTCTCCTTTAGTCCCTATTTTTGCAAACATTTTTTTGTCTCATTTGAAGTCTGAGTTTTTAAACCGGTGTGATTCTAACTTTAAGCCCTCACTATATCGTAGATATGTTGATGATACCTTTGCTTTGTTTCAACACCCATGGCAATGTTCTTCTTGTTTTAGAATATATTAACAACTTTCATCCTAATATCAATTTTACAATGGAAGTAGAGAACGAGGATTGTTTACATTTTTTAGATTTGAAAATTACCAGATCTAACTCTGAGTTCTCCATGTCAGTCTATAGAAAACTTACTTTTACTGGACTGACTAACAATTATTATAGTTCGTGTCAACAATCTTTTAAACTTAATACTTTTCACTTTTTGGTTATTAGAGCACTGAAATACTCTTCGTCTTGGCAACTATTTCACATGGAAAATTACTTTTTGTTAAGTTTCTTCAAATCTAATTCGTTTCCATTCGAAATGTAAAAAAAAAAAAAAAAAAAAAAAAAAAACACACACACACTTATAAAATACTCACGAAATTCTTACAGCCACCAATACCTAATTTTAATGTCCCTAAAATACTATTTTATGTCAAGATCCCTTATACATATGTCTGACTTGAAATTTACATCCAGCCTCACACGAATCATTGAACATGAGATACCTTGCCTTAAAGTTAAACTATACAAGCAATCCCTGCACAATTGGTTCCTTTTTTAACTATAAAGATCGCCTTCAGCCTGTTATGCGATCCAACGTACATATAAATTTACATGCCCTGGATGTCCGGGCTCTACGTCGGATCAACTCGAAGGCTGTTAAAGGACAAGATATTGCACTCACTTGGGCTTCAGCTTTCCCACTGGTCAGAGATTAAAACAACCTGAATTTCCCAACATCAGAAATCATGCCTTTCATTGCAAAATTGAAGTACAAAAAGAACAAGTTTTTTCCATAATAGACCATGTCAAACATCCTGACCATTTAACTACCCTTGAGTCTTTATATATCAAGAGGCTTGTTCCCTCCCTTAACAGCAATACGTCCTCAGCAACTCTGTACCTGGCATAGTTGAAGTCGTTAATTTTAACTTATCTTAGTTCATTCCATCTTCTCTCCTCACAATGGACGGTTAGTGTCTAAGCAGTTTCTTTTAACCTGTCTTTGTGTTCTTTCACAGACTGATGATGCACAGAGAATTCATGTGCGAAACGTTTCTTGGAATAAACTTGTCATTTTAATTCCTTGTATCATGGAGGACATCCGCTGGAGGTTTATATATATATATATATATATATATATATATATATATATTGGTATATATATATATTCTATATATATATATATAGTATATATATATCTATTCTAATATATATATATCCTATATATAGGATAAAATAGGTATATATATATATATATATATATCATGAAAATTTTCAGTTTTGATTCCAATAGGAAAATGAAAAAGGTATGTCTCGGAAAAAAGCCCAACTATTTTAGTCCTCCAATGGATCTCTTCTTGGAGCGTTTTATTAATAAGCGTTCCAAAAAGAGGTCTATTGGAGGACCAAATTGTTGGGCTTTTTCTGAGATATACCTTCTTCATTTTCCTATGTGGAATACAACTGAATTACTATATTTTCGTGCCTAAGAAGATTACTAGCATATATATATATATACTATATATAGTATATATATATATATATATATATATATATATATATATATATATAATTTATATTGTATATTATAATAATCATTATTATTATTAAGGGCAAAATCCTGCTTCCCTGACACAGGGGACACCACCGACATCCCTTTCACTGAGAGGCAGAGTTGCGCATCGTCGAGACTTTCC
>NC_061099.1:8860161-8861433 GCF_015104395.2 Macrobrachium nipponense
TAATATATATATATATATATAAATCACCATCTCAATAATAACACCACTCCAGTGATATAAATATTTCCTCCATTTAATTAATAACCCCACACCAAAAAAATCATCCCCCCTCCAAAAAAATTGTCGTTAGATCATAACACCCTATGACATTACCCGAATTATATAAAACTCCAATGTCATCTATTCAGCTCGTGAAACCCCAAAAATTCAGCCCCAAATATCATACACACAGGAATAATTACATGTTTATCATCATATTTCTCAGCTAAAACAAAAATTTACCATATTTCAACCACTTCCCACGTAAAATATTAACCCCAAAATCTTATGCCAAAATGCCGCAAATTTGCGCATAATAAGAAAAAAAACAGTAGAAGGAAATAAAAGAGAGAAAAAAACCGTGAAAGCATTCTGCCACCAAATAGCAAAAAACAGACAGCAAGAAAAAAAATGCAATTACGCGGCAATATATTAATCACCACAACCAATACTTTTCAATTTCGAGATATGTGTTAACCTCTACTGACCTGTCTTTTCCTCTAAGACTACAAATCTGTTTCCAATTTTCTCTTCAATGGCTTTGAAAGGACCCTCAAGCTTTGGGCCTAATTTGTAGTTCCAGAGCAGGGAACTTCCAGCAGCCCCCCAACTGCCTTCAGTCCACCTGACCTGGATGCTTCCACAGTAGGGAAGTCACATCAGCCCCAAACTGGTTTCAGTCCTCCAGCCTTGGATTTTTCCAGAGCAGGGAACTTCCAGCAGCCCCCCAACTGCCTTCAGTCCACCTGACCTGGATGCTTCCACAGTAGGGAAGTCACATCAGCCCCAAACTGGTTTCAGTCCACCAGCCTTGGATGTTTCCAGAGCACGGAACTTCTAGCAGCCCCCCAACTGCCTTCAGTGTCCACATGACCTGGATGCTTCCACAGTAGGGAAGTCACATCAGCCCCAAACTGGTGTCAGTCCACCAGCCATGGATGTTTCCAGAACAGGGAACTTCCAGCAGCCCCCCAACTGCCTTCAGTCCACCTGACCTGGATGCTTCTACAGTAGGGAAGTCACATCAGCCCCAAACTGCGTTCAGTCCACCAGCCTTGGATGTTTCCAGAGCAGGGAACTTCCAGCAGCCCCCCAACTGCCTTCAGTCCACCTGACCTGGATGCTTCTACAGTAGGGAAGTCACATCAGCCCCAAACTAGTTTCAGTCCACCAGCCATGCATGTTTCCAGAGCAGGGAACTTCCAGCAGCCCCCCAACTGCCATCAGTGTCCA
>NC_061099.1:8866933-8899433 GCF_015104395.2 Macrobrachium nipponense
AGTATTTCACACTTCTCTCTCCTTTCAATGGTAACGGTTTTCTAAGTATTACAAAATATGTGTCATACCTTTATGATGGGGCTTTCTCTCCCGACACTCGGCGTGTACCACCTGACCTCTTTGTGTTCACCGAAAAGAATGTGGCTCTCGCAAGTGCCTTGGACTATTAGGCCTGTAACATCCGTACAAACAAATGTACATGCTTGACGACAGGGTGAGTAATCTCTCGGTTAAACTGCTTGCGTACTCAAATTCCTTTGCTCAAGTAAGCTGCCCTTACAGCTCAGCTTGTCTCCAGGCAAGACATATGTGATTTCACTTAACATTACACACTTGTAAGATGGCTCGGCCACCTATGTCCTCTGTGTACTCCTGTCGCACACTACATCAGCAACTAATGCACAATGTATCAATTAACCACATGACTTTGGGCCACCTCCGTTGCTGGAGCTCTTGTGCTTCGTCGAATGCACAAAAGGTTAAGAACTCCTAGCGCACAAATGGTGATCAGTATAGCACCTAACATGATCATTAATATTGGTATAGTGTAACGGTCGTTGAAAAAGAATTCCTCTTCGTCACTATCCTCCAGCGGAGGGACTGTAACGGTCTCCACTGTAGGCGGAATTCGAACCACCTCATGGTTTCCATGTAAGTGTTTATGAAACACTTTTATGGACGAGTTGTAGACACGCCGACTAAGTACCATGAAGAAACCCGAGACAATCCTGCAGGAACCATCAAACAGCTGGGATCCCTGTAGGACGAGCGAATTGTTGTAGATGCAGGTCGAGTGCGTAAACCAACTCGAAACAACTCAGCACCCTCTCGTTGCGAAACAGTAGATTTGACCTTTTCTACTGAAGGAAACGTGGTCACCACCCCGTTGTCAAGGAAATATCCCGTGACTTCTATGCAAGTGCTACTCGCACCCGCCTCACCGAAGACTGTAGACACCTGATTTATCCCAGAACGTATCCTGAGACGATATATCGAAGACATCTCATCCTTTGCAAAGGCAGTCCATAAAAACGCCATTCGTGTGTAGACTCGACTCGACCTCTGGTACTGTAGAACGAAGTCGTCTCCATTGCCATCATCACGTAGAGTTGAGAATTCTCTAAAGTCATTGTGTGTCCGTATTTAAAAGTTCTACATGGTCATAAAATAACTAAAGTCTTGCTTTACCCCACAAATCCGTCATTAATTAATATACTCAATCTACTAGTCAAATATTAAAAATTCCTCGCTAAACAAAATATAATCTTTACCCACTGAATCCTCACAAATAGTCCCATATCTGACAAACACGCTATCAAAAGAGAACCCATAATGTCTAAAAGCAAAGACCCCTTTATGGTTTATATAACTAACCTCCATAAAATATAATGCCGAACACCCCTTCTATCTAACTCACCCTGACAAATTATATCTCCTATCTAAAATAAAAATACTATTTAGACCTTAACCCCCATTACAACATCTCTCGTAAGAAAAGAAAAAAAAAAGAAAAAAGGAAAAAAAACATAATAACAACAATAATAAGTGAACTTTCCCCCATTACACAGCGTACATAAGAGAAAAAGAAACATGTATAATTCAATATCTTTCCCTAAACGGAATGTGTACCGTTACGGAATCTGCTACCGCCTCAATCCCATCGACAAGAAACGACCGGAAAAGAATCCCCTTACATGATACATTCCCGTGGAATGCCATAATCAGCATCTACAAGAATAGTGCAAATCCCCGAGTAATCAATTCAAAAGGGAAAAATCCATAACCGGATTCATTACAGCAACATTAGCAAAAAATCCACCTGTGAACACTTCAGGTGCTTCGAACTGCAGCATAGTCAGACTCGCAATGCCAGAAACTCATGATTCTCAAAAGAATGTTCTATACTGAAACTACATCAGCACATTTCACAGAACTATCTCCAGGATATGACCAAGGTGCTCAAAGTTATCTCGAAGACATAATTCGCCCAAACGATACTACCCAATTATATAAAAAATTATCACCTATTCAGGATAAAAACTACGATAAACTCACAATTCTATAATTATATACCACCAAAAAAAAAGTCACCCCTAAGGATTAGTGCCATCTCCTTATATATATATATATATATATAGATATATATATATATATATATATATATATATATATATATAGATATATATATATATATATAAATCACCATCTCAATAATAACACCACTCCAGTGATATAAATATTTCCTCCATTTAATTAATAACCCCACACCAAAAAAATCATCCCCCCTCCAAAAAAATTGTCGTTAGATCATAACACCCTATGACATTACCCGAATTATATAAAACTCCAATGTCATCTATTCAGCTCGTGAAACCCCAAAAATTCAGCCCCAAATATCATACACACAGGAATAATTACATGTTTATCATCATATTTCTCAGCTAAAACAAAAATTTACCATATTTCAACCACTTCCCACGTAAAATATTAACCCCAAAATCTTATGCCAAAACGCCGCAAATTTGCGCATAATAAGAAAAAAAACAGTAGAAGGAAATAAAAGAGAGAAAAAAACCGTGAAAGCATTCTGCCACCAAATAGCAAAAAACAGACAGCAAGAAAAAAAATGCAATTACGCGACAATATATTAATCACCACAACCAATACTTTTCAATTTCGAGATATGTGTTAACCTCTACTGACCTGTCTTTTCCTCTAAGACTACAAATCTGTTTCCAATTTTCTCTTCAATGGCTTTGAAAGGACCCTCAAGCTTTGGGCCTAATTTGTAGTTCCAGAGCAGGGAACTTCCAGCAGCCCCCCAACTGCCTTCAGTCCACCTGAACTGGATGCTTCCACAGTAGGGAAGTCACATCAGCCCCAAACTGGTTTCAGTCCTCCAGCCTTGGATTTTTCCAGAGCAGGGAACTTCCAGCAGCCCCCCAACTGCCTTCAGTCCACCTGACCTGGATGCTTCCACAGTAGGGAAGTCACATCAGCCCCAAACTGGTTTCAGTCCACCAGCCTTGGATGTTTCCAGAGCACGGAACTTCTAGCAGCCCCCCAACTGCCTTCAGTGTCCACATGACCTGGATGCTTCCACAGTAGGGAAGTCACATCAGCCCCAAACTGGTGTCAGTCCACCAGCCATGGATGTTTCCAGAACAGGGAACTTCCAGCAGCCCCCCAACTGCCTTCAGTCCACCTGACCTGGATGCTTCTACAGTAGGGAAGTCACATCAGCCCCAAACTGGTTTCAGTCCACCAGCCTTGGATGTTTCTAGAGCAGGGAACTTCCGGCAGCCCCCCAACTGCCTTCAGTCCACCTGACCTGGATGCTTTCACAGTAGGGAAGTCACATCAGCCCCAACTGTTTCAGTCTCCAGCCTTGGATGTTTCCAGCAGGGAACTTCCAGCAGCCCCCCAACTGCCTTCAGTCCCCTGACCTGGTTTGCTACAGTAGGGAAGTCACATCAGCCCCAAACTGGTTTCAGTCCACCAGCCTTGCATGTTTCTAGAGCAGGGAACTTCCAGCAGACCCCCATCTGCCTTCAGTCCACCTGACCTGGATGCTTTCACAGTAGGGAAGTCATATCATCCCTAAACTGGTTTCAGTCCACCAGCCTTGCATGTTTCCAGAGCAGGGAACTTCCAGCAGCCCCCCAACTGCCTTCAGTCCACCTGACCTGGATGCTTCAACAGTATGGAAGTCACATCAGCCCTAAACTGGTTTCAGTCCACCAGCCTTGCATGTTTCCAGAGCAGGGAACTTCCAGCAGCCCCCCAACTGCCTTCAGTCCACCTGACCTGGATGCTTCAACAGTATGGAAGTCACATCAGCCCTAAACTGATTTCAGTCCACCAGCCGTGGATGTTTCCAGAGCAGGGAACTTCCAGCAGCCCCCCAACTGCCTTCAGTCCACCTGAACTGGATGCTTCAACAGTATGGAAGTCACATCAAGCCCATAACAGGTTTCATCCCACCAGCCTTGCATGTTTTCCAGAGCAGGGACTTCCAGCAGGCCCCCCAACTGCCCTCAGTCCACCTGACCTGGATGCTTCCACAGTAATGGAAGTCACATCAGCCCCTAAACTGATTTCAGTCCACAGCCGTGGGATGTTTCCATAGCAGGGAACTTTCAGCACCCCCCAACTGCCTTCAGTCCACCTGACCAGATGCTTTCAACCAGTATTGGAAGTCACATCAGCCCTAAACTGGTTTCAGTCCACCAGCCTTGCATGTTTCCAGAGCAGGGAACTTCCAGCAGCCCCCCAACTGCCTTCAGTCCACCTAACCTGGATGCTTCAACAGTATGGAAGTCACATCAGCCCTAAACTGGTTTCAGTCCACCAGCCTTGCATGTTTCCAGAGCAGGGAACTTCCAGCAGACCCCCAACTGCCTTCAGTCCACCTGAACTGGATGCTTCCACAGTAGGGAACTTCACGATCAGTAAACCCTTAAACTTATGTTCAGTCCACCAGCCTTGCATGTTTCCAGAGCAGGGAACTTCCAGCAGACCCCCAACTGCCTTCAGTCCACCTGAACTGGATGCTTCTACAGTAGGGAAGTCACATCAGCCCTAAACTGGTTTCAGTCCCCACCAGCCGTTTGATGTTTCCAGAGCAGGCCACTCCAGCAGAACACCCCCAACTGGCCTTCATGTACACCTTCTGGAACTGGATGCTTCTACAGTAGGGTCAGTCACCATCAGCCCCCCTAAACTGATTTCAGTCCACCAGCCTTGCATGTTTCCAGAGCAGAGGGACTTCCGCCAGCAGACCCCCAACAATGCCTTCAGTCACCTGACTGGATGCTTTCTACAGTAGGGAAGTCACATCAGCCCTAAACTGGTTTCAGTCCACCAGCCGTGGATGTTTCCAGAGCAGGGAACTTCCAGCAGCCCCCCAACTGCCTTCAGTCCACCTGACCTGGATGCTTCCACCCCATATTTGGACGTCACATCAGCCCCAAAACCTGGTGGTTTCAGTCCTCCAGCCTTGGATAATTTCCAGAGCAGGGACTTCCAGCAGCCCCCCAACTGCCTTCAGTCCACCTGACCTGGATGCTTCCACAGTAGGGAAGTCACATCAGCCCAAACTGGTTTTCAGTCCTCCAGCCTTGGATGTTTCCAGAGCAGGGAACTTCCAGCAGCCCCACCCCCCCAACTGCCTTGGCAGTCCACCTGACCAAATGGTTGCCTTTTCACAGTAGGGAAGTCACCATCAGCCCGAAACTGGTTTTTCAGTCCACCAGCCTTGCATGTTTCCAGAGCAGGGAACTTCCGCTAGCCAACCCCCCCGACTGCCTTCAGTCACCTGACCGGTGGTTGCTTCCACAGTAGGAATGCCTCACATCAGCCCCAAACTGGTTTTAGAGTCCACCAGCCTTGCATGTTCCAGAGCAGGGAACTTCCAGCAGTCCACCCCCAACTGCCTTCAGTCCACCTGACCTGGTTGCTTCCACAGTAGGGAAGTCACATCAGCCACCCCAAACTGGTTTTAATCCACCAGCCTTGCATGTTTCCAGAGCAGAGGGAACTTCCAGCAGCCCCCCAACGGCCTTCAGTCCACCTGACCTGGATGCTTTCACAGAGGGAGGGAAGTCACATCAGCCCCAAACTGGTTTCAGTCCTCCAGCCTTGGATGTTTCCAGAGCAGGGAACTTCCAGCAGCCCCCCAACTGCCTTCAGTCCACCTGACCTGGTTGCTTTCAAAGATAGGGAAGTCATCAGCGTCCCCAAACTGGTTTTAGTCCAACCATCCTTAGATGTTTCCAGAAGCAGGGAACTTCCAGCAGCCCCCCCAACTGCCTTCTGTCCACCAGACCTGGATGCTTCACCGTATGGGAAGTCACATCAGGCCCCAAACTGGTTTTAGTCCATCCACGCCTTGCATGTTCCAGAGCAGGGAACTTCCAGCAGCCCCCCACTGCCCTCAGTCCACCTGACCTGGATGCTTTCACAGTAGGAAGTCACATCAGCAGCAAACTGGTTTTTAGTCCACCAGGCCTTGCATGTTTCCAGAGCAGGGGAACTTCCACCAGCAGCCCCCCAACTGCCTTCAGTCCACCTGACCTGGATGCTCTCACCAGTAGGGAAGTCCATATCAGCCCCAAACTGGTTTCAGTCCTCCAGCCTTGCATGTTTCCAGAGCAGGGAACTTCCAGCAGCCCCCCAACTGCCTTCAGTCCACCTGACCTGGTTGCTTTCACAGTAGGGAAGTCACATCAGCCCCAAACTGATTTTAGTCCACCACCTGCATGTTTCCAGAGCAGAACTTGACTTCCAGCAGCCCCCCAACGGCCTTCAGTCCACCTGACCTGGATGCTTTCACAGTAGGGAAGTCACATCAGCCCCAAACTGGTTTTAGCCTACCAGCCTTGGATGTTTCCAGAGCAGGGAACTTCCAGCAGCCCCCCAACTGCCTTCAGTCACCTGACCTGGTTGCTTTCACGTAGGGAAGTCATCAACAAACTGGTTTAAGTCCAACAGCCTTGGATGTTTCCCCAGAGCAGGGAACTTCCAGCAGCAACTGCCTTCAATCCACCTGACCTGGAGCTTTCACAGTAGGGAAGTACATCAGCCCCAAAACTGGTTTTAGTCCACCAGCCTTGCATGTTTCCAGAGCAGGGAACTTCCAGCACCCCCCCCAACTGCCATTCAGTCCACCTGACCTGGATGCTTTCAAATAAGGAAGTCACATCAGCCCGAAACTGGTTTTTAGTCCACCAGCCTTGCATGTTTCCGAGCAGGAACTTCCAGCAGCCCCAACTGCCTTCATCCACCTGACCTTGGATTGCCTCCACGTAAGGAGTCACATCAGCCCCAAACTGGTTTTCAGTCCTCCACTTCCTGTGTTTCCAGAGCAGGGAACTTCCAGCATCCCCCCCCCCGCCCCCCAACTGCCTTCAGTCCACCTGACCTGGATGCTTTCAAATAAGGAAGTCATCAGCCCCAAACTGGTTTCAGTCCACCAGCCTTGCATGTTTCCGAGCAGGGAACTTCCAGCAGCCCCCCCAACTGCCTTCAGTCCCACCTGACCTGGATGCCTCCACAGTAAGGAAGTCACATCAGCCCCAAACTGGTTTTTAGTCCACCAGCCTTGCATGTTTCCAGAGCAGGGAACTTCCACATGCCCCCCAATGCCTTCACCTACCTGGATGCTTTCACTGTGGGAAGTCATATCAAAACTGTTTTAGTCCACCACCTTGCTGTTTCCAGAGCGAACTTCAGGCCCCCTCCCCCCACTGCCTCGTCCACCTCCTGGATGCTTTCAAATAAGGGAAGTCACATCAGCCCCCAAACTGGTTTCTGTCCACCAGCCTTGCTGTTTCCAGAGCAGGGAACTTCCAGCACCCCCCAACTTTCAGTCCCACTACCTGGATGCCTCCGGTAAGGAAGTCACATCGCCCCAAACGGTTTTAGTCCACCACCTTTGCATGTTTCCCGGGGAAGGGAAACTTCCACAGCCCCAACTGCCTCAGTCCACCTGACCTGGATGCTTTCACAGTAGGGAAGTCATATAGCCCCAAACTGGTTTTAGTCCACCAGCCTTGCATGTTTCCAGAGCAGGGAACTTCCAGCACCCCCAACTGCCTTCAGTCCACCTGACCTGGATGCTTTCAAATAAGGAAGTCACATCAGCCCCAAACTGGTTTAGTCCCACCAGCCTTGCATGTTTCCAGAGCAGGGAACTTACAGCGCCAACTGCCTTCAGTCCCCCCACCTGACCTGGATGCTTTCACTGTAGGGAAGCCATATCAGCCCCAACTGTTTTAGTCAGCCTTGCAGTTTCCAGACAGGGGATTCCAGCAGCCCCCCACTGCCTTCAGTCCACCTGACCTGGAGCTTTCAAATAAGGAATCACATCAGCCCCAAACTGGTTTCAGTCCACCAGCCTTGCATGTTTCCAGAGCAGGGAACTTCCAGCAGCCCCCAACTGCCTTCAGTCCACCTGACCTGGATGCTTTCACATAAGGAAATCACATCGCCCCAAACTGGTTTTTAGTCCACCAGCCTTGATGTTTCCGAGCAGGGAACTTCCACAGCCCCAACTGCCCTCAGTCCACCAGACCTGGATCTTTCATGTAGGAAGTCACATCAGCCCCAAACTGGTTTCAGTCCACCAGCCTTGCTGTTTCCAGCAGGGAACTTCCAGCAGCCCAACTGCCTTCACCACCCTGACCGGATGCTTTCACAGAAGTAAGTCACTTAGCCCCAACTGGTTTTAGTCCATCCACCTTGCATTTCCAGAGCGGGAACTTCCAGCACCCCCAACTGCCCTTCAGTCCACCTACCTGGAGCTTTCACAGTAAGGTTTTAAGTCCACATTAGCCAAATGGTTTAGTCCCACCAGCCTGTTCCAGAGCAGGGAACTTCCAGCAGCCCCCAACTGCCTTGAGTCCTCCTGACCTGGATGCTTTGACATAACGGAAGTCATCAGCCCCAAACCTGGTAGTCCCCCCCCCCACCAGCTGCATGTTTCCGAGCGGGAACTTCATCAGCCCCCCAACGCCTTCAAGTCACCTGACCTGGATGCCTCCCCAAAACGGTAAGGAAGTCACTCAGCCCCAAACTGTTAGTCCACCAGCCTTGCATTTCCAGAGCAGGGAACTTCCAGCAGCACCCCAACATGCTCCACCCTGACTGGATGCTTACATAGGGAATCACATCAGCCCCAACTGGTTTTAGTCCACCACCGCTTCGTAGCAGGGAACTTCCCCCCAACGGCCTTCAGTCACTGACCTGATGCTTTCAAATAAGGAAGTCACACACCCCAAACTGGTTTTAAGTCCACCAGCCTTGCATGTTTCCAGCGGGAACTTCCCACAGCAGGGAATGCTTCAGTCCACCCCCCAAACCTGATCTTCTACAGTAGGGAAGTCCATCTGCCCCAAACTGGTTTTAGTCCACCAGCTTTGCATGTTCCAGAAGCAGAACTTCCACACAACTGCCTTCGTCCACCTGACCCCTTTGATGCTTTCAAATAAGGAATCATCAGCCCCAAAACTGTTTTAGTCCACCAGCCTTGCATGTTTCCAGAGCAGGGAACTTCCAGCAGCCCCCCAACTGCCTTCAGTCCACCTGACCTGGATGCCTCCACAGTAAGGAAGTCACATCAGCCCCAAACTGGTTTCAGTCCTCCAGTCTTGGATGTTTCCAGAGCAGGGAACTTCCAGCAGCCCCCCAACTGCCTTCAGTCCACCTGACCTGGATGCTTTCAAATAAGGAAGTCACATCAGCCCCAAACTGGTTTCAGTCCACCAGCCTTGCATGTTTCCAGAGCAGGGAACTTCCAGCAGCCCCCCAACTGCCTTCAGTCCACCTGACCTGGATGCCTCCACAGTAAGGAAGTCACATCAGCCCCAAACTGGTTTTAGTCCACCAGCCTTGCATGTTTCCAGAGCAGGGAACTTCCAGCAGCCCCCCAACTGCCTTCAGTCCACCTGACCTGGATGCTTTCACTGTAGGGAAGTCATATCAGCCCCAAACTGGTTTTAGTCCACCAGCCTTGCATGTTTCCAGAGCAGGGAACTTCCAGCAGCCCCCCAACTGCCTTCAGTCCACCTGACCTGGATGCTTTCAATAAGGAAGTCACATCAGCCCCAAACTGGTTTCAGTCCACCAGCCTTGCATGTTTCCAGAGCAGGGAACTTCCAGCAGCCCCCCAACTGCCTTCAGTCCACCTGACCTGGATGCCTCCACGGTAAGGAAGTCACATCAGCCCCAAACTGGTTTTAGTCCACCAGCCTTGCATGTTTCCAGAGCAGGGAACTTCCAGCAGCCCCCCAACTGCCCTCAGTCCACCTGACCTGGATGCTTCTACAGTAGGGAAGTCATATCAGCCCCAAACTGGTTTTAGTCCACCAGCCTTGCATGTTTCCAGAGCAGGGAACTTCCAGCAGCCCCCCAACTGCCTTCAGTCCACCTGACCTGGATGCTTTCAAATAAGGAAGTCACATCAGCCCCAAACTGGTTTCAGTCCACCAGCCTTGCATGTTTCCAGAGCAGGGAACTTCCAGCAGCCCCCCAACTGCCTTCAGTCCACCTGACCTGGATGCTTTCACTGTAGGGAAGTCATATCAGCCCCAAACTGGTTTTAGTCCACCAGCCTTGCATGTTTCCAGAGCAGGGAACTTCCAGCAGCCCCCCAACTGCCTTCAGTCCACCTGACCTGGATGCTTTCAAATAAGGAAGTCACATCAGCCCCAAACTGGTTTCAGTCCACCAGCCTTGCATGTTTCCAGAGCAGGGAACTTCCAGCAGACCCCCAACTGCCTTCAGTCCACCTGACCTGGATGCTTTCACAGTAAGGAAGTCACATTAGCCCCAAACTGGTTTTAGTCCACCAGCCTTGCATGTTTCCAGAGCAGGGAACTTCCAGCAACCCCCAACTGCCTTCAGTCCACCTGACCTGGATGCTTTCACAGTAAGGAAGTCACATTAGCCCCAAACTGGTTTTAGTCCACCAGCCTTGCATGTTTCCAGAGCAGGGAACTTCCAGCAGCCCCCCAACTGCCTTGAGTCCACCTGACCTGGATGCTTTCACAGTAAGGAAGTCACATCAGCCCCAAACTGGTTTTAGTCCACCAGCCTTGCATGTTTCAGAGCAGGAACTTCCAGCAGCCAACTGCCTTCAGTCACTGACCTGGATGCCTCCACGGTAAGGAAGTCATATCAGCCCCAAACTGGTTTTAGTCCACCAGCCTTGCATGTTTCCAGAGCAGGGAACTTCCAGCAGCCCCCCAACTGCCTTCAGTCCACCTGACCTGGATGCCTCCACGGTAAGGAAGTCACATCAGCCCCAAACTGGTTTTAGTCCACCAGCCTTTGATGTTTCCAGTGCAGGGAACTTCCAGCAGCCCCCCAACTGCCTTCAGTCCACCTGACCTGGATGCCTCCACGGTAAGGAAGTCACATTAGCCCCAAACTGGTTTTAGTCCACCAGCCTTGCATGTTTCCAGAGCAGGGAACTTCCAGCAGCCCCCCAACTGCCCTCAGTCCACCTGACATTAATGCTTCTACAGTAGGGAAGTCATATCAGCCCCAAACTGGTTTTAGTCCACCAGCCTTGCATGTTTCCAGAGCAGGGAACTTGCCAGCAGCCAACTGCCTTCAGTCCACCTGACCTGGATGCTTTCAATAAGGAAGTCACATCAGCCCCAAACTGGTTTTAGTCCACCAGCCTTTGATGTTTCCACAGTGCAGGGAACTCCAGTCAGCCACCCCACCTGCCTTCAGTCCCACCTGACCTGATGCTCCACGGTAAGGAAGTCCACCATTAGCCCCAAACTGGTTTTAGTCCACAGCCGTTGCATGTTTCCAGAGCAGGGAACTTCCAGCAGCCCCCCAACTGCCCTCAGTCCACCTGACATTTAAATGCTTCTACAGTAGGGAAGTTCAAATCATCAGCCCCCCCAACTGGTTTTAGTCCACCAGCCATGCATGGTGTTCCATAGCATTTTGAACTTCCAGCAGCACCCCCCAACTGCCTTCAGTCCTACCTGACCTGGATGCTTTCATACCAGAAGTCACAATCAGCGACCCCAAACTGGTTTTGGAGTCTCATCCACCGCCTTGCTGTTTCCAGAGCAGGGAACTTCCAGCAGCCCCCCAACTGCCTTCAAGTCCACCTGACTGGATGCCTCCACAGTAGGAAGTCACATCAGCCCCAAACTGGTTTTAGTCCACCAGCCTTGCATGTTTCCACAGCAGGGAACTTCCACCAGCCCCCCCAACTGCCTTCAGTCCACTGACCTGGATGCCCTCCAAAACGGTAGGAGTTCACATCAGCCCCAAACCTGGTTTTAGTCCACCAGCCTTGGATGTTTCCAGAGCAGGGAACTTCCAGCAGCCCCCCAACTGCTTCAGTCCACCTGACCTGGATGCCTCCCCACAGTTAAGGAAGTCACATCAGCCCAAACTGGTTTTAGTCACCAGCCTTGCATGTTTCCAGAGCAGGGAACTTCCAGCAGCCCCCCAACTGCTAAGCCACCTGACCTGGATGCTTCTCCAGTAGGGAGTCATTATCAGCCCCACCGGTTTTTAGTCCCAGCCTGCATGTTTCCACAGCAGGGAACTTCCAGCACCCCCCCAACTGCCTTCAGTCCACCTGCCTGGATGCTTTCAAATAAGAATCCATCAGCCCCAAATGGTTTTAGTCCACCAGCCTTTGCATGTTTCCAGAGCAGGGAACTTCCAGCAGCCCCCCAACTGCCTTCAGTCCACCTGGACCTGGATGCCGCCACAGGTAAGGAAGTCACATCAGCCCCAAACTGGGTTTTAGGTCCACCAGCCTTGCATGTTTCCAGAGCAGGGAACTTCCAGCGCCCCCCAATTGCCTTCAGTCCCCACCGGACCTGGATGCCTCCCACGGTAGGGAATCACATCAGCCCCAAACTGGTTTTTAGTCCCCCAGCCTTGCAGTTTCCAGAGCAGGGAACTTCAAGGAGCCCCCCAACTCCTTCAGTCCAACCCCCCTTACCTGGATGCCTCCCACGGTAAGGGAAGTCACATTAGCCCCAAACTGGTTTTAGTTCCACCAGCCTTGGGCATGGTTTCCAGAGCAGGGGAACTTCCAGCAGCCCCCCAACTGCCCTCATTCCACCTGACCTGGATGCTTCCTACAGGGAGGGAGTCATATCAGCCCCAAAACTGGTTTTAGTCCACCAGCCTTGCACGTTCCAGAGCAGGGAACTTCCAGCAGCCCCCCAAACTGCCTTCAGTCCACCTGACCTGGATGCTTTCAAATAAGGAAGTCACATCAGCCCCAAACTGTTTCAGTCCACCAGCCTTGCATATTTCCAGAGCAGGAACTTCCAGCAGCCCTCAACTGCCTTCAGTCCACCTGACCTGGATGCTTTCACTGTAGGGAAGTCATATCAGCCCCAAACTGGTTTTAGTCCACCAGCCTTGCATGTTTCCAGAGCAGGGAACTTCCAGCAGCCCCCCAACTGCCTTCAGTCCACCTGACCTGGATGCTTTCACAGTAAGGAAGTCACATCAGCCCCAAACTGGTTTTAGTCCACCAGCCTTGGATGTTTCCAGAGCAGGGAACTTCCAGCAGCCCCCCAACTGCCTTCAGTCCACCTGACCTGGATGCTTTCACAGTAAGGAAGTCACATCAGCCCCAAACTGGTTTTCAGTCCACCAGCCTTGCATGTTTCCAGAGCAGGGAACTTCCAGCAGCCCCCCAACTGCCTTCAGTCCACCTGACCTGGATGCTTTCACTGTAGGGAAGTCATATCAGCCCCAAACTGGTTTTAGTCCACCAGCCTTGCATGTTTCCAGAGCAGGGAACTTCCAGCAGCCCCCCAACTGCCTTCAGTCCACCTGACCTGGATGCTTTCACAGTAAGGAAGTCACATTAGCCCCAAACTGGTTTTAGTCCACCAGCCTTGGATGTTTCCAGAGCAGGGAACTTCCAGCAGCCCCCCAACTGCCTTCAGTCCACCTGACCTGGATGCTTTCACAGTAAGGAAGTCACATCAGCCCCAAACTGGTTTTAGTCCACCAGCCTTGCATGTTTCCAGAGCAGGGAACTTCCAGCAGCCCCCCAACTGCCTTCAGTCCACCTGACCTGGATGCTTTCAAATAAGGAAGTCACATCAGCCCCAAACTGGTTTTAGTCCTCCAGCCTTGCATGTTTCCAGAGCAGGGAACTTCCAGCAGCCCCCCAACTGCCTTCAGTCCACCTGACCTGGATGCTTTCACAGTAAGGAAGTCACATTAGCCCCAAACTGGTTTTAGTCCACCAGCCTTGGATGTTTCCAGAGCAGGGAACTTCCAGCAGCCCCCCAACTGCCTTCAGTCCACCTGACCTGGATGCTTTCACAGTAAGGAAGTCACATCAGCCCCAAACTGGTTTTAGTCCACCAGCCTTGCATGTTTCCAGAGCAGGGAACTTCCAGCAGCCCCCCAACTGCCTTCAGTCCACCTGACCTGGATGCTTTCACAGTAAGGAAGTCACATCAGCCCCAAACTTTGGGTTTTAAAGTTCCACCAGCCTTGGCATGTTTCCAAGCCCCAAACTGGTTTTTTAGTACCACCTTATTTCCTTGCAATTGTTTCCAGGGAGCAGAACTCAGCCCCCAGCCCCCACTGGTTCCCTCAGTCCACCTGACCGGGATGCTCCACGGTAAGGGAAGTAATCACATCAGCGTCCCCAAACTGGTTTTAGTCCACAGGCCCTTGCAATGTTTCCCAGAGCAGGGAACTTCCAGCAGCCCCCCAACTGTCCCTCAGTCCACCTGACCTGGATGCCTTTCCACTGGTAAGGGAAGTCACATCAGCCCCAAACTTGGTTTTCAGTCCACCAGCCTTTGCATGGTTTCCAGAGGCAGGGAAACTTCCAGCAGCCCACCCCCCAACCTGCCTTCAGTCCACCTGGACCTGGATGACCTCCAACAGGTAAGGAAAATGTCACATTCAGCCCCAAACTGGTTTTAGTCCACCAGCTTGCATGTTTACCAGAGCAGGGAACTTCAGCCAGCCCCCCAACCCCCCTGGCCTTCATGTCCACCCTGAAACGCTGGAATGCTTTCACAGTAAGGGAAGTCACATTATTTCAGCCCACCCCAAACTGGTTTTTAGTCCACCAGCCTTGCATGTTTTCCAGAGCAGTGGGAACTTTCCAGCAGCCCCCCAACTGCCTTCAGTCCACCTTGACCGGATGCTTCCAAATAAGGAAGTCCAGCAGCCCCAAAACTGGTTTCAGTCCAACCAACCTTGGCAATGTTTTACCAGAGGCAGGGAACTTCCAGCCCCAAAGCCCCCCAAATGGCCTTTTCAGCCACCTGACCCCCTGGATGCCTCCACCAGTTAAGGAGCACATTTCAGCCAAACGCGTTTTAGTCCACCAGCCTTGGCAATCTTTCAGGAGCAGGGAAATTCCCCCCAGCAGCCCCCAACGCCTTTCCAGTCCACCTGACCCTGGTATGCCATCCACGGTAAGGAAGTCACATCAGCCCCAAAACTGGTTTTAGTCCACCAGCCATTGGATGTTTCCAGAGCCAGGGAAATTCCAGCAGCCCCCCAACTGCCTTCAGCCACCGACCTGGATGCCTTTCACGGTAGGAAGTCACATCAAGCCCCAAATGGTTTTAGGTCACCAAGCCCTTGCATGTGGTTCCAGAGCAGGGAAACTTCCAGCAGCCCCCCAACTGCCCGCAGTCCACCTGACCTCCGGATGCCCTTCCTACAGGTAAGGGAAAGTCATCATCAAGCCCCAAACTGGTTTTAGTCCGAACCCAGCCTTTGCATGTTTCCACAGCAGGGAACTTCCAGCATCCCCCCCAACTTGCTTTCCAGTCCAGCCTGACCTGGGATGCCTTCCAACGGTAAGGAAGTCACAATTAGCCCCAAACCTGGTTTTCAGTCCCACCAGCCTTGCATGTTTCCAGAGCAGGGAAACTTCCAGCAGCCCCCCCAAACTGCCCTTCAGTAACCCCCTGACATGGATGCTTTCACATAAGGGAAGTCACATTCAGCCCCAAACTGGTTTTAGTCCACCAGCCTTGCATGTTTTCCAGAGCAGGGAACTTCCAGCAGCCCCCCAACTGCCTTCAGTCCACCTGACTGGATGCTTTCAAATAAGGAAGTCACACAGCCCCAAACTGGTTTTAGTCCACCAGCCTTGCATGTTTCCAGAGCAGGGAACTTCCAGCAGCCCCCCAACTGCCTTCAGTCCACCTGACCTGGATGCCTCCACGGTAAGGAAGTCACATCAGCCCCAAACTGGTTTTAGTCCACCAGCCTTGCATGTTTCCAGAGCAGGGAACTTCCAGCAGCCCCCCAACTGCCTTCAGTCCACCTGACCTGGATGCCTCCACGGTAAGGAAGTCACATCAGCCCCAAACTGGTTTTAGTCCACCAGCCTTGGATGTTTCCAGAGCAGGGAACTTCAGCAGCCCCCCAACTGCCCCTTCAGTCCACCTGACCTGGAATGCCTTCACGGTAAGGGAAGTCACATCAGCCCCAAACTGGTTTTAGTCCACCAGCCTTGCATGTTTCCAGAGCAGGGAACTTCCAGCAGCCCCCCAACTGCTTCATCCACCTGACCTGGATGCTTTCACAAGGAAGAATCCATCAGCCCCAAACTGGTTTTAGTCCACCAGCCTGCATGTTTCCAGAGCAGGGAACTTCCAGCACCCCCCCAACTGCCTTCAGTCCACCCTGACCTGGATGCTTTCAAATAAGGGAAGTCACATCAGCCCAAACAAAGGTTTTCAGTCCACCCGCCTTGGCATGTTTTCCAGAGCAGGGAACTTCCAGCAGCCCCCCAACTGCCTTCAGTCCACCTGACCTGGATGCTTTCCAAACCAAGGAAGTACATCCAGCAGCCCCCCAAACTGGTTTTAGTCCACCAGCCTTGGATGTTTCGCCAGAGCAGGGAACTTCCAGCAGCCCCCCCAACTGCCTTCAGTCCACCTGAACCTGGATGCTTCAAATAAGGGAAGTCACCTCAGACTGGTGGTCCACCAGCCTTGCTGTTTCCAGAGCAAGGGAACTTCCAGCACCCCCACTGCCTTCAGTCCACCCCTGACCTGGATGCTTCAAATAAGGAAGTCATCAGCCCCAAACTGGAGTCCACCAGCTTGCATGTTTGGGAACTTCCAGAGCAGGGAACTTCCAGCAGCCCCCCAACTGCCTTCAGTCCACCTGACCTGGATGCTTTCACTGTAGGGAAGTCATATCAGCCCCAAACTGGTTTTAGTCCACCAGCCTTGCATGTTTCCAGAGCAGGGAACTTCCAGCAGCCCCCAACTGCCTTCAGTCACAATCGACCTGGATGCCTTCCCACAGTAAGGAGTCACATTAGCCCCAAACTGGTTTTAGCCACCAGCCTTGGATGTCCAGAGCAGGGATTCCAGCAGCCCCCCAACTGCCTTCAGTCCACTGACCTGGATGCTTTCACAGATAAGGAAGTCACATCAGCCCTAAACTGGTTTTAGTCCACCAGCCTTGCATGTTTCCAGAGCAGGGAACTTCCAGCAGCCCCCCAACTGCCTTCAGTCCACCTGACCTGGATGCTTTCAAATAAGGAAGTCACATCAGCCCCAAACTGGTTTTAGTCCACCAGCCTTGCATGTTTCCAGAGCAGGGAACTTCCAGCAGCCCCCCAACTGCCTTCAGTCCACCTGACCTGGATGCTTTCACAGTAAGGAAGTCACATTAGCCCCAAACTGGTTTTAGTCCACCAGCCTTGGATGTTTCCAGAGCAGGGAACTTCCAGCAGCCCCCCAACTGCCTTCAGTCCACCTGACCTGGATGCTTTCACAGTAGGGAAGTCACATCAGCCCCAAACTGGTTTTAGTCACCAGCCTTCAATGTTTCCAGAGCAGGGAACTTCCAGCAGACCCCCCAACTGCCTTCAGTCCACCCTGACCTGGACGCTTTCAAATAAGGAAGTCACATTAGCCCCAAACTGGTTTTAGTCCACCAGCCTTGCATGTTTCCAGAGCAGGGAACTTCCAGCAGCCCCCCAACTGCCTTCAGTCCACCTGACCTGGATGCTTTCACAGTAAGGAAGTCACATTAGCCCCAAACTGGTTTTAGTCCACCAGCCTTGCATGTTTCCAGAGCAGGGAACTTCCAGCAGCCCCCCAACTGCCTTGAGTCCACCTGACCTGGATGCTTTCACAGTAAGGAAGTCACATCAGCCCCAAACTGGTTTTAGTCCACCAGCCTTGCATGTTTCCAGAGCAGGGAACTTCCAGCAGCCCCCCAACTGCCTTCAGTCCACCTGACCTGGACGCTTCCACAGTAGGGAAGTCACATCAGCCCCAAACTGCTTTCAGTCCTCCTGCCTTCAGTCCTGTCTATTCTCTTTTTTTCTATGAATTCAAATTTTCCTCTTGAATTCTTCTTCCATACCCAAATCTCCTTTTGAGAATCTGTGGCCTTCGAATCTCTTTTCCTCTTTTTCCTACGCTCTAGCAGACCATTTCTCAAATACAAAGAGATCATTGCAGGATTCCTCAAAAAGAACCAAATGTAATCATGCATTTGCAATTCTACTTCAGACCCTTTGGGTTTTCGTTTTCTCCCCAGGTCTCTTTTCCGTCTCTTGAGATCTTTTAAGGCGCTCATTAGCCTCTTTTTTCCAAGCTTTTCTTTATTTTTCCTCTTCTTGTGTTCTTCCTCTAACTTGGTTCGTGTTTTTCTGAGCCTATCCTCTTCAGCCTTCAATTTGGCCTTCCTTTCCTTCAATTCTTGCTTGAAAGCTCTTTTTGCTTCCTTTTTCCTTTCTCGTTCTTCCATCCTCGCTTGATAGTCATACAGTGCCAAAGACCTGGCTTCTCTCTCTAGCCATTCTTGTTCAGCCCTGCGTTTGTACTTCATTATCTTACGTTCTTGCTTGACTAAATCGATCAAGTCTTTCAGTTTCCTCAATCTGTCGTCTCTTCTTTTCTGTTTCCTTTCCTCTAGTCGCTTCGTGAAATTTCTCTTGAGTGCGCTAATCCACCTTTTTTCAGCACCCCTTAGAGCCTTTCTCCTCTCCTTTTCTTTCCGTTGTGTAGAGCGTAATTGCCTCTTAATCAGCTTTTTATAGATCCTATCGTTGGCCTTTCTCTGCATATGTTCCCGGATGACGGCTTTCCAAGCGTTCTTTTCCCACCTTCTTTTAGAGCGCCTTTCAGCCTTCTCTTCCTCAATGATCTCTCTGATTTCCTCGATAATCTCTATATTTTCCAGTACATCGTCTGGTTCCCATTCGGGAGTCTCCTCTGTTTCCTCCTGACTCCCTCCTTCTATTTCCTCCTTTTCCACCTCAAGTTCACTATTAATAAACATTTCTTCCATATCCTGAAGTATGTCATTTATTTCATCCTCTGAAATGACCTGTGAACTTGAAAGTTTCTGCCAATCCCTTAACAGTTCTTCCCGAAGGTCATCCCACATAGGATCGTGTTGCGCTTCTCGATTTAACCTTCTTTTAATTTTCTCATTCCAACGCCGCAATTTGTTTCCCTTCTTCTTCTCAATGATCTCTCTGATTTCCTCGATTATTTCTGGATTTTCCAGTACATCGTTTGGTTCCCATTCGGAAGTCTCCTTTTCATTCTCTGAAATGATCTGTGAACGCGAGAGCTTTTGCCAATCCCTTAACAGTTCTTCCCGAAGGTCATCCCACATAGGATCTTGTTTCGCTTCTCGATTTAACCTTCTTTTAATTTTCTCATTCCAACGCCGCAGTTTGCTTCCCTTCCGTATGGCAGTTTCGCGTTCGTCGATTCCTTCAGCGTCCCTAGCTCTTGTTGAACTTCGTGCATTCTGGTTTTCCTTCCCAGGTTTATGAGTGCTCTTTCCTGAGTGGCTAGCATCCTTGTCATTCTTCTTTCCTGCCCTTACCTCCCTCCGAAGTTCCTCCATTTCCTCTTTCAGGTTCTCTATTTCCCTCTTTGCTTCTGTCAATTCGTGTCTGTCCTTAATCCGAATTCTTATTTACATCCTTCAGGTTAACAGATGATTTCTTCGACGCCCTGGTTAGAACTCAGTTTAGACAAAGATGGCGATTTTGCTTTCTCTAGCCAGGGAGAAATCATCTCTTCAAGGGTAAACACTGTTCCGAAGAACAGAGCCAACATAATAATAGTATTTCTGACGGGATCATATGTAATCCCGCAGCCAAAAAAGCGATGAAGTTGGTTCAAGTTCATCTTAACACAATTTACAAATTTGTTAAACATTTTTGTATATGCCGAGTAAGACGCCTGTTCGTTAGGTTAGTTTTCAAAGCTGACACATGATTTCGATTCGTTCCGCTGGAGACTTCAAAGTCTCCTCCTTTCGCTCCTTCTCCGCTTCCACGATGGAATTCTTCAGAATTTGATAATTGCGATGACTCGGGTCTTGGATCATTCTCCTTGACGGAGACGGAGTCGTCAGGGCCAGGGAAGGTCTTCAGGATCTGAAGACTTCGAACATCTCGGAAATTGTCTTTAGGGAACACAGTGAGTGATAAAAAGAGAGAACTTAATCCAGATGTGGAAGAATAGACAATCTAGAAATGAATAGTTTGATGAATAAAAAAAAGCACATGCGACTAAGAGGCGCCGTTGATAAATGAAATATATATATATATATATATATATATATATATATATATATATATATATATATGATCTATATATATATATATATATATATATATAGATATATATATATATATATATATATATATATATATATATATTATATATGTGTGTGTGTGTGTGTGTGTGTGTGTGTGTGTGTCTTTCTATTATATTTGCCTATTATATATATATATATATATATATATATTATATATATATATATATATATATATATAATCACAGGCACATACACAAGTCTATATATGAATGGGTTCTAAGTGTAAAGATGAACTGTATATTTATATCTTCCTATCTATCTATCTATCTATCAACCTATATATATATATATATATATATATATATCTATATATCTATATATATATATATATTATATATATAATATATATATATATTATATATATATATATATATATATATATATATATATATATATATATATATATATATATATATAGATCTATATTATAGATATAATATGTATTATATATAGAGATATATATATGTTGTAATATATATATATATAATTATATAGATATTCTATAATATATGTACTATATATAGAGAGAATATATATGTGTATATATATATATAATATATAATTGTAATATATATTATATGTCTATATATATTACTTTTTTTTTTATATAAATATATATATATATATAATATATATATATATATATATATATATATTATATATAGAGAGAGAGAGGAGAGAAGAGAGAGAGAGAGAGAGAGAGAGAGAGAAGAGAGAGAGATCTATATAGATAGATATATATAGATCTATATTATATATGTATAAATATATATATAGAAAGGTATAAGCCACGAATGAAAAATAAACAAAGGAGTATCTGCAAGATCTTTCGACTCAACGTCCTTTACTCCAGTTTGTCTGCTGAGTAAAGGACGTTGAGTCGAAAGATCTTGCAGAAAACTCCTTTGTTTATTTTTTTCTTCGTGGCTTATACCTTTATTTATGGATTGATCACGTTCCAAAACTTTCGTGATTCAGTTATATATATATATATATATATATATATATATATATATATATATATATATATATATATATATATATATATATATGATTACTGGAAACTTTGAACATCGAACTACGAGTTCCAACCTTAAACAACCATTCCTCTGTTGTCCCACTTTTTTTAGCCTAATTATTCTGTCATTCCTTTTGCCTCTTGACGTTGTTTACTTTTAGTGTGTTTTTATCTTTGACGGTGAAAGGTTGGTTAAGTGTTAAGCTGTTTTTGGCCGTGGTTTTATGAATATATGACTTTTACTTTTTATTATATGTGTTGTAATTCTATGTATTTGTGTACTATAACTAAATCTTCTTCTCGTCATTTGTAAGTTGTTTGGTACTTTTGGTCTGTTTTAATCAAGTGTGCATGTAATTTAAGTGTGAGAGTTGTAATTTTACCATTAAACTGTTTCAACTATTGGATCTTGTAATCAGCTCTTATTTTATGTTAACATATTATACCTTATTTTGTAGAAAAATCCGTGAAGATGTGGCGATGTTATGTACATATATATGTGTCTGTGCCAGCAAAATTCTGAAATATTTTGAGCAATGTCAACCAAATGGCTTTCCATCACGAAATGAGCGCTGTGGGCATAAGACACCACTATCCACAAAGGGCACCAAATGGCACCAAAAAGGGTAGGTGTAGGAAAGGCTTCTCTTAAACGGTAGACTTAGTAACTTAAGTTTAAGTTACGCAATTTATTTACCATTTTACAAAATACCTCCGTAGGGTACGAAAAAGTGGAGATGGCATTTAGTTTAAAATTGATGAAGCACGAACTATAAAAATTATTCCCCATTCACGGAAAATACCTCTTCCTTTGATGTACCAAAACTACCCATTTACGCCACTATTCCATATTTTTTTCAAAAATAGATTAGGAGACCGTATCAAGTAAATTATTGAAAGAGAGTTCGGAAGTCTCAAAGTTAATCTAATACCTATTAATCCTCTCAATAAATAAGGCCTCACTTCTTAGTCATAAACAGAGAATTTGCAACCGTTTATGCGATCCAATATAATTTACAAATTTGCTTGCCCGGGGTGTCCCGGTACTTACGTTTCATCGACGAAACGCTTGTTGCAAGTTCGATATTCTAGTCATTTGGGAGTGAGCTACAGAACTGGCCAGAGGATAACCAACCCTGAATTTTTTCTAATATAAGAAATCATGCAGCTCTCTGTAAAATTGAAATTAATAAAAAAACATTTTTCGATAATTGACAATACCCAGCACAGCCAAGATATAACAATACTTGAGTCTTTACATATCAAGCACCTCGTTCCTTCCCTCAATTCTAGTCAATCCTCTACTCAGCTTTTCTTGGCGTAGTCGAAGTCTGGGCAAACGACGACGGTCCTAAAGCCATTCCTTTCTTATCCTTCGCTTTGTTAAGGTTATTGTTCCTTTCTAATCCTCAATTTCGTCAATTTTAATATCCCCTTGTCAATAATTTTAGTGTTTTTAGCTTTTAATAATAGTTCTCATGAATAACTTTAGTTCTTTTATGTTTTTTTTTTTAAATATCAAGCAAACTTTAATTATATATTTTTTTTATAAAAGTTAATTTATTTTATATTACAGACTGATGATGTGTCAGGATGGCACGAAACGTATCATAATAAACTATTTAATTGATCTTCAGAGCTTCGGTAACCTTACTGATGACTATATATATATATATATATATATATGTGTGGTGTGTGTGTGTGTGTGTGTGTGTGTGTGTGTGTGTATGTGTGCGTATATGTATGTATGTATTTATGTATGCATGTATGTATGTATATGTATCCATCCGTACACATATATTTATATTCACATTCCGTGCGCGCTAGACAGAGTAAAACTTACAACGCAACGCAGCGCTTTCGTAGGAATCACCTTCTTCCCTTCCTTTGCCTTCAGAATACAACATCTGCTGTGTTCTTTACAAGAAGGGAGATGGTCGGTCCCTGGAAGGCCCGATCTTTGTCCTCTCTGTGCGTTGTGGATTTGATTCTTGTATCCACTTAATATAAATTTAGACATTATACGACTTTTGAACACCTGAACGGTGTTCCTCAAAATTATGTCAACGTTAACACTGATGAACCGTGTCGAAACTTCTAAAGTCTTTGCTTGTTTATTTTACTTAGTGATATACTTTACTATATCATTGTGGATTTTCATTACACACATTATTATTATTATTATTATTATTATTATTATTATTATTATTATTATATTATTATTATTATTATTATTATTATTATTCAGAAGATGAATCGTAGTCAAGCGTCCAAAAAATATCATGGTGTTCATTAGGAAGAAGTACAGAAATACAGAAAGAAGAGATCTCACATATTTAAAAAGAAGGAATAAATTAATAGAATAATAAATAGATAGTGTATTACAATCCAAGGAGAATAGTATGAGGGAAGTAAACACCTTTACATTTGCTTGGGTCTTTTTGAAATTAACGCCAGAGTAATGAAATGTGGATATCGATTGCCGTAGACTTTTTCGGTCTCTCGGCATCTTCACTCAACCAGATCGCGCGACACAGGCGGGCTTAATTAACCTTTTGATGACTCCAGACCCGTAATGAAGTGCCCAATATGGTGCCATACCCCTTTGCCTAAGTCCACTTAAGTCGTATTTGTTGACAACATAACTTAATATACTTCTTTTGATGCATACTTCAGTCATGAATAGCTAGGAATAGAACATACAAGAAGATCAAAAGCATTTATAGTTTTATATAGTTATTTATTGACAAAATGTACCCGTGTTTAGATGGACACATTAAAGTCAGTTATATGCAAATATCCAGAGATCAAGTGCTATACCCCTAGCATGTGGTTCTCATACCCTTGTCATACCACCAACGGGTATGGATACCCGCTGTTAAGAACCCTTGGTCTAAAACTTTATGATAAAGTTAACGAACTTTTCATAACAATTGAAGAAAGTGATATATCTCTGTCTAGTGAGCTACCTGATAATGATTGTGATATCAGTAGACTAATGATTTTTTTTAAGGAAAATTTACTTTTATTTCAGATTTTAACTTTTTCATGTCAGATTTTACCGATCTATTTCATTCGAATTAAAAACGATATATATAGTTTAGTACATTTTTTTTTATTTTAATTTATGGTTTTGATGAATATTAGCTAAATAAACGTTTGTTTTCAACCGCTGAATGGCCATAGTTGCCCCATTGATTTTGGATGTGGACAAACAGGTTTATTGGGGGAAGTTGAATGTTTCCCCTACTTCCCTCGCCCCAAAGAGGTTTTGGATGGGGAGGGTGGATGTCTCCCCTACCCTCCTTTTCCACTACCTACCTCGACCACATCAGGGCGAATAAACCGGTTTGTAGGGGCTGGATGGCTGTGTCATGTCTCCCCTTACAGTCACCCGGGAGAAAACAAACTAGATCTATTCTGATATTATTATTATTGCTGTTATTTTTATAGTCATCTTGCACGTTCATTTTCTCGAAGGTTGTGTACTATTCAGTATTTTTCAGCGTTTATTTTCCAATATATATCATCGTATTCTTACAATGAAAATTCCTTGATGTAGTATAATTTATTGAGAAAAAGAAGCATATTGATTTTCAAGAAGTTTATGCATCTCTCTCTCTCTCTCTCTCTCTCTCTCTCTCTCTCTCTCTCTATATATATATATATATATATATATATATATATATATATATATATATATATATATATATATGCATGTATGTATATATGCGTTTATGTGTGTGGTATCCATATAAATTATATATATTATCTTATTATACATATATAATTATGAATATATGTACCTAAATAAATACACATACATGTGTGTTATCTATAGATACACACACGCATATATATATATTGTTCTTAATGTATGACTAACAACATCCAAGAAGGGTTGAGAAAGGAAAGCCGGGTGGTGACGCCGCTGTTTCTAACTGTATTCTGTTTAAATTCTTACAACAAACGATGACAAGTCATCGGAAAATCTTACAGGATCACAAAACAGTAACAATCACTTATTCTTAAATTTCTCACTCAACAATTACAAAGGCAAATCACTCAAATTAAAGCAATACAATACAATTAATAATAATGCAGTATTTCAATAAACTTAGATTATTTAATAAAATTCACAATTCAAATGACATTAAAGAAAACGTTGAAACAGCAAATTAAATGGCATACTCAACTAAATAAACGAGTAAAGCCTTTCACAAAGTTAATTCCAACATTCTCCCCACCATAGGAGTCATAACTCCTATCAAACAAAGAAAACATAATAATGAACAAGGTACAGTCCAATAACATGCAGTAAGTTACACTGGAATTTGTCTCAAACAGGAAGTTAAAATTTCACAGTAATTTCAATAGATTCTGTAGCAGTAACTCAAACTGATGTTTGCTAAGAGACAAAAATAAACTATAAATTATGATAAATATTATTCAAAGCGAATGGACTCACAAATCTTGAATAAACATGTGAATCTAGATACAAACTTGAACCCTTTGGTATAGGTTTTTTTTCTCAATAAAGCATTAACTTCCGAGGGATAGACCTCTGTCTGTACACAAAAAATCATTTTAGTTTTGGCCTTCTCTAATTCATCTGAAGTCAGTGGGCCTGAAGTTCCCAAACATTTAATTACATGCATTTTATAGTTATGTACAAATCTCAAAACCCAAGCCATTACATGCTGAGCTTTACTAAAGTGACTCCATCTATCAAATTCAAACAAAGATGTGTCTAAACTGAGAGCAACACAAGTCATATCATCCTTACAATTAGCTTCTTCCATAGTAGAAAACAAGTTTTTACCTTCATGACAAAAATACAAAGGTTCAGATAGCCTGGAGGGACCATTTACCCATAAACTGTTAGCCGAAAGCTGATCACCTAACATCCCCCTGGATACCAAATCAGGGTTGTCAATTCCTGAACAATGATGCCAACAGCTAGTTGGAGCTATACTTTGGATTTCAGTTAGCTACAAAGGGTTTCCATTTACAAGGGTCTCCTTGAATCCAAGCAAGTGCTATTTAAGAATCAGTCCAACATATGAGGGACGTATCATTACCCAAACTTAGAGCATTCTTTACAAAAACTACTAACCTTGAACATAATAAACTCCCCATTAATTCCAGTCTAGGAAGAGTTACTGTCTTGATAGGTGCAACTCTAGATCTGGACGCCACCAATGACACCTTATAAGAACCATCCTGGGAGCGGGTTCGTATATATACACAAGCACCATACCCCTTTGTGGAAGCATCTCCAAAGGCATGTAATTCAATTTTACAAAGACCTGCCCATGAAGTATCAGGAAAATAGCACCTATTAACATTCCAAGATTTCAGAAATTTAGCACTCTCGACCCACTTCTGAAACTTAACCTGCAGTTCCAGAGGTAATAAATCATCCCAAAGAAGACCCAATCTCCAAATGTCCTGAAAAAGAGTATTTTACCATACATTACAAAGGGACTTATAAGACCCAGAGGATAAAATAATTTAGCAATAAGACTCAAAACTGATCGTTTGGTCAACTCCAGCTCTACCTTGGAGCTTAGTTCAATTCCATGAAAGGAAAATGTATCAGAGTTGTTATACCAATGCAATCCCAACACAATAGTAGCTTCATCTTCTTTAACAAGATTATTCTATCATTAAATCTAGAAGTCACTAATTTTCTCTTAGAGACCCATTTGGTCAAAGGCATACCTGCCAGAGATAAAACCTTACGAGCCTCACTGAACTTGGCATAAGCTTCATTAAAGCTATCAGCACCACTCAACCAATTATCTACATACATTTTTTCCTTAAACTCTTGTATTACCTCAGTCATTTTACACTGTTCAAGATGATATAGAATTGTAGCATTTAATAAAAAGGGGCTATCAGTGTTACTAAATGGAACACGCCGAAATCTCATAATTCTAATACCATTTTCACACTTTAGTAAGAAACGACGTAAATCTCTATCTTCTCGTCTCATACTCACTTGTAAAAATGCCTTGTTGATATCACCTGACAAGGCTATAGGCCATCTCCTAAATCGAATCAGTATTTTTACTAAGTCGGGTTTAAGAGAGGGGCCAGTTTGGAGACAATCATTCAAAGATACTCCATTGTAACTAGCAGCGGAAATAAAAAACAGGTCTTACCTTTGTGCTTGTACTGGCCTCTCTTACAGGTCTGTGAAGCATATAAAAAAAAGGGAAAGCACTACTAATCTCATTGCTAGGAATTTCCTCAATTATACCCTCATTTTCATACTCATCAAAAACCTTGTAATACTCAGTTTTCAGCTTAACATCCTTATCCAATTTACAGTGTAATTTATTTAGTCTCTTTAAAGCAAGTTGTTTATTATCTATTGGATCACTCTTAGCTGTTTCACTTTTCTTAGGTAGGGCTGCTTCATATCTACCTTCAACAAATTGAATTATCTCAGAAAATTCCTGCAATGTGAAATTTGACTAATTGATTATTGGACTCCTTAGGACTAATCCCTACAGATTCCAGATCACAAAATTTACTTACATCATAATCAGACACCTTAGAAATACACAACATTTGAGATGACGTACAGGGATAAAAAGGATTAGCATGCCAGGCACCAGACAGTACCCAACCAATTACAGTTCTGAGCTACAATTCCATCAAATTAAATTACATCATCAGACTTTATGAACTGCCAGTATGCATCCAAACCTACCAATATATCAATATTCACATGTGAATTATTCTGATAATCATCAGCAAGTTGTATATGAGAAAAGGCATTTGACATATTATTTGGAATAACTGGTCTAATCAAGGGCTGACATATCTTAGGAATCTCAACAGCTGTCGACAAATGTGATAAATTATTACGATCAAGTACCTTCAATTTATAAATGTTACTTAGGCTACTCTTACTTGACTTGTCACCCAAATACTGAATATGCAAGGGGCTGACTAGTAATCCACTCAGGTTTACATTTCTTTACATTACTACTAACAAGTACGGTCAGACCCACTGTCAAACAAAGCTCTTGCTTCAATAGGTATGCCATTAGATCCCACAACACGAACCTTTGCAGTTTGTAAAATAGTACAAGTTACATTTGTAGAAGCAACGTTATGAAGAGCAGCTCCAGCAAAATTAACAGAGGAACCTTACTCATTACCCTTATTTACAATTTCAGACCTGTTCTCTACAGCAACCTTTATGGAGTCATTATCCTTATTTGAATCCAACTTAATACCACACATTATGAGGTTATGTTTTCATTTCATTTTTTACACTTGGAAAACACCCTTTAGCTAAATGACCCTTTTTTAAACACTTAAAGCACAATCCAGAAGATTTTATTTTCTCAGCACGCTGTGGCCCATTCAATTTCAAGGTTTCATAACAATTTTCTGTTTTATGTTTTTTAGCACAAAATCCACAGATAGGATATTCAACCTCTGATGAGGTATGCAGAGCAGATGCAGAGGTTACCTTCTCCCTTGAGCCCTTAGAGTGCCAGTTTCTTTTTTCTTCAGATACACTAGGATTTTCGGGCTTCCTAGAAGTAACATCTTTAAATGTCTCAGACCTTTCAATAGTTTCAATTTCTTCTTGTAAGAATTTCAGAGGCCATTCCAAATCACTTTCATGATCAGCGCCTTTCCTAGCCCACTCCAGTCGTATTTCACTCGGAAAACGAGAAAGATTAATTGGCGTCAGGAAAACTTCACACTGCTTACCAGATACACCTAAAGCCTCTAAACTTCTGATATGCGTCAACAACTCATCCTGTAGATTCCACAGCAGGTAAACATACTTAGGGCCTCCTGCCTTAACAGGAACCTTGCCATTTAAAAGTGCTTGAACATGAGCAAATATCATCCTCTCTGGCCTTCCAAATCTCTCCTTAAGTAGATCACATGCAATCTTATAATTTGCACTTGTGTGAGATAGACCTGAGATAACTGATTTGGCTTCTCCTTCCAGCAATGACGCTAAATAACTAAACTTACTTAATACTGGTATATCTGAATTGTCTACATGGCAATTGAACTGGTCCCAAAAGGACTGCCATTATGTCACTTCTTTAAATTTCGGCAGTTCTAGCTTAGGCAGCTTCACTTGTGCACCTGAAGATCCATTAGTAGTACTAATATCATTGTCACCTTTTTGTCTAACTCTAGGAGTTTCTCAGCAGCCTGAATCCTAGGTATAAGAGACGTCGTTCTAAACTCAAAGGCCTTGTCCAAGTCATCATCAAGCAAGTAACTTTCTAACTCAACTTCTATTTCTGACTGTACTTCATCTAACTTGGACAAACGAATTTAAAAATTTTCAATAACAGCCTTCAATTCAACTGCACTAAGGACAGGCCTTCCTAATAAACTTACGAGTTCCTTTCCTAGCCTAGGAACCCATCCTCTGGCTGCCTTTCTCTTCTTTAACAAATTCTCCATCTTGAACTATTTATTAGCATATAATTACTCACAAACGGGTTCTTGATATCCTTTCCCGGGTCTGGGCACCAAAATGTTCTTAATATATGACTAACAACATCCAAGAAGGGTTGAGAAAGGAAAGCCGGGTGGTGACGCCGCTGTTTCTAACTGTATTCTGTTTAAATTCTTTCAACAAACGATGACAAGTCATCGGAAAATCTTACAGGATCACAAACCAGTAACAATCACTTATTCTCAAATTTCTTACTCAAAAATTACAAAGGCAAATCACTCAAATTAAAGCAATACAATACAATTAATAATAATGCAGTGTTTCAATAAACTTAGATTATTTAATAAAATTCATAATTCAAATGACATTAAATAAAACGTTGAAACAGCAAATCAAATGGCATACTCAAGTAAATAAACAAGTAAAGCCTTTCACAAAGTTAATTCCAACAATCCCATTTGCCCATGGAATCCTGGGTTTCTTTACCCTGTAGGGGCTAGTGCCATCATTGGACTTGAGGTTCTTAACAGCGTCTCTTCGGCCCCTAGCTGCAATCCCTTTCATTAATTCCTTTGTCTTTTTCTTATTTTATCATTTAATATTATTTTTCATTTCCCCTTGGCATTGTACCTCTGTTCACATTTTTCATACATCATAATTCCCACTCTCTCTTGACAGTTGATTCATAGTGAAACTGCGAGGTTTTTCTCCTATTGCATCTTTCAAACTTTTAACTGTCAATTTCCATTTCAGCGCTGAATATCTTTTAAGGGTCGTCGCGCTTGGCCTTTGCTCTCAGCTAAATATTCTGTTCTATTCTGGGTTTCTTTATGCACACTACATTGGTGTGTTCAGATTCCTTTCACCTGGTTGGCATTGCAGCAGCTCAGAGGTCTTCCACATGGATTTTTAAGGAGTTGTAGTGTATGTTCAACAAGCTTTTAGCAGATTCCATTAAGAACAAATCCTTTGGTCTAGTCTTGTGAGAGTCAAGACTCAAGAGTATTAACTCGCCTGGTTAAACTACTGTATGGAGAAGAGAGTCACCAGTTAACCAAATTTCATGAGGTTGCATCAAGAACAAATCCTTTGGACTAGTCTTAAGAGAATTGAGAATGTAAACTCAGCCGTCTGGTTAAACTGGTGTATGAATAAAACAACCAGAATATTGTGGTTGCATCAGCCAAGCGGACCGGACCAAACTGTCCGGTTTTCATTTACAAGTGGGTTATGAGTGTCTGGGACCTTGCAATGTACAGGAATTAGGCAAGATTAAAGTATTGGGTTGGTAAAATAAAAGTAAATTCCTTTCTTAAGAGATGATGTCTTTGCAAAAGTTTGGGCTTTGGTAAAATAAAGGACCTTATGGTGAGTTATTAATGTAGTATTCCTTTGTTATTTTTTGCTCTTTTGAAAACATCCATTGGAAATTGTAAGCTGGTCTCATTAAATTGCAATATAATAATAATATGTCTTGAGTCTCAAAGACATTAATGTTAAATGCACCTTCGAACAAGAAATTTCTTTTAGTTAGAATGTGTTAAAAGGAGTCTGATTTTATTAAAATTTAATATCAATTCAAAGGTTATAGAGCAGCAGCCCGGACCATTGAGATACAACGAACGAGATACCGACTGTAACCCCTATTGGTATTTAGGAGTAGACTTGAAAACTGTGAAACTGACCGTCTGCCGAAAATATATGGGTGGCTTACTTAACAAGCACCACTAATTGCTTGTTAGATTTTCGGGTCTTAGAATCCAATATTATGAGATACCAGATGAAACTAATATTATATAGCTGCAGACTCTACTGATTATAGAATGACCAGTGACAGACATTTTGGAGGGTGAGCTCCCCCTGACAAACGCACTGAAAAGGGGGTGTTAATTGGATCTAGATCCAACTTGGGAGATACCAAGTAAAATTTACACTACAATAGCGCTGCACATCCTAGAATACTGTGGTTGTAATGACAGACATTTTATTGGTTGGTTACCCCCTGACAGACGCCCCACAACGAATGGGGAGGGGGAGACAGGATCTGCATCCAACATTGAAGATACCAAGTAAAATTTGTACTACAATTGCACTGCACATCCTAGAATGCTGTGGTGGTAATGACAGACATTTTAGTGGGTGGTTACCCCCTGACAGACATCCCACAACGAGTGGGGAAGGGGAAGGGGAGAAAGGAACTGCATCCAACATTGGATATACCAAGTAAAATTTCTACTACATTAGTACTGCACATCCTAGAGTACTGCTGTGGTAATGCCACATATAAGTGGGTGGTTACCCCCTGACAGACACCCCACAATGAATCGGGAGGGGGAATGGGAGACAATCTGCATCCAACATTGGAGATACCAAGTAAAAATTTGTACTACAATAGCATTTTATATCCAGAATGCTGTGATGGTAATACCAGACATGTTAGCATGTTAGTGGGTGGTTTCCCCGTGACAGACATCCCACAACGAGTGAGGAGGGGAAGGGTAGGGGGAGACAGGATCTTCATCCAACATTGGAAATACATAGTAAAATTTGTACTACAAAAGCACTGCACATCCTAGAATGCTGTGATGGTAATGCCAGATATTTTAGTGGGTGGTTACCCCTTCACATACATAACCTACGATTGGAAGGGAGAGATTGGACACCTTGAAATGATTCAAAATCTATCATAGGCAATCTCAATATTAGAAATATGGTAATTATCTGAAAATCGTGAGCCTGATAAAATGTAAAAAGCAAAAAATTCAAGAATATTGTTATGTTTCAGGATAAGAATTACTGCCGGAGTTATTTTCTAAAATTCCTATTGAAGTATGGGATATTTCACTTTATTAATTCTATCACATCTATATAAAAAACTATGCATGAGACTTACT
>NC_061099.1:8901933-8986933 GCF_015104395.2 Macrobrachium nipponense
AAACCACTCTCTCTCTCTCTCTCTCTCTCTCTCTCTCAATAACACAAAACACTCACTAGGCACTCACTATACACTAAATGCTCACTAAAAACTTAAAACACTAAATTTACTAAATACTCATTATACCCCAAATACTCAGTAAATATTCACTAAACACTCACTTAATACTAAACATTAATTAAAAACTAAACACTCACTAAATCCTAAGCACTCATTAAATACTAATTGCTTACCAAATCCTAAATACTTATTAAATACTAAACAGTGAATGAACATCCACTCATTAAAAATTTAATGAACACTTACCCACTAAACATTTGCTAAACAATAACATTCACAAGGCATTCACTAAACGCCCACTTAACATTCGCAAAACATTCACTAAAACCCTAAATACTCACTGAATACTCACACACAAAATATTCACCAAACGCTACCATTCACAAGACATTCACTAAACGTTCACTTAACATTCACTAAAACCCTAAAGACAAAATATTCAATGAATACTTACACAATAAACATGCAATAACATTCACTAAACCCTAAAGACTCAGTAAGCATTCACTGAATACTGACACTTTAAACAGTCACTAAATCCTAAACGTTCATCAAACACTTACTCATAAACATTCACTAAACGCTTACTCACTAAACCCTAACAATTCGGTAAACTCTTCTTAAACATTAACGATAAAAAAAAATTGACAATCGCACTAATTTTTCATTTCTCTAGTTTTCTTTACATTAATGCTAGGTGATTATTTTTTTTTTATCTAGTTTGCTCTTATATTTATTCATAATCATCTTGAGAGAATGGAAATGTTCGAAATAACTTAGTGTGTGGAGAGATTCTTTAAAAAACAGAGATCCTCAGTGTCCTTCCTCAGCCAGATGTATTACATCTGACGAATTTTACACCAGCCGCAAAAAAATATTCATAAAACTGATAATACAAAAATGTATCCATGATTTCATTAGTATGAAAGTTAGTTGAAACCAAAAGAAGGTAGTCGTATATATTACATATGTATTACTATCTATTTAATGGGTGCGTATTACTCTATCTAACAAATGTTATGTACATAGACATTTTACAGCAATAACTCTAATAATGATAAGAACTTATATGCTACTGTACAGTGCCAGTCTTCCAGCCACCGCTACATTAATTTTCATCTCGTGAACAAAGCTAAAGCGAGTACTATAATTGAAGTCAGTTGCTTGCTTGACAAAATAATAATATGACTGAATTGTGGGCCTACAGATGACTGTTATTTATATAAAAAGAATGAATAATTTTTGTTAGATCAGCCATCCTCAACCGGGGTTCCGCGGAACCTTAGGGTTCCGTGAACGCTCGCCAAGGGTTCCGTGGGATTTTTTTTTATTCGTTATTTATAAGTGAGAAATCGTAGTCCTATAATTCATTTTATCGTAACATATCGTGCGAGTTTTTTTTTCCTCCGGTTTACCAAAACTAATTATTACAAATGCTTATATATATATTATATATATATATATATATATATATATATATATATATATATATATATATATAATATATATATATATATATATATGTTACGGTCATTTTGAGGAATTGGTCATTTTGCAAACTGCCCGGTCATTTTGGAAAATGACCAAAATATCTGTCAGTATGCAAAATGCCCCAAAATTGCGGTCATTTTGGAAAAATGACCAGAAGTTTGGTCATTTGGCAAAATGACTATTAGTATCGTTGGTCATTTTGTAAAGTTACCCCAATAGCTGCTGGTCATTATGCAAAAATAAACAAATAGTAACTTAAAATTGATTAGGAAAAGTCTAAGTATTAAATATAAAGGTGTGTTTTTTTTTTTATTCAACATTAAAACCTTACAATACACATTACAAGTATATTAGAATATTGAAAGAACTAAAACTGAATTTGAAACACGCTCGAATTAGTATCCTAAGCAGATACAAATGTTTCGAAGTGTGTGTGCAAGTGTATGTTTGTTTGAACAGGCAGTTAGTTCCTACTTAGGTTCGGCCGAGGACGGAAATATTCGTGCTCCTCTCATCACTTATTTGTTGCAAGTATATTGTACACTGAAAAGCTTCACAATGGAAAGTAAGAAAATTCTTTTCCAGACAAAACTTCTAGAGTCTGAAGAAAACAAAGCTACAAATAGTTCAAGTTTATTTCTCCGGGAAGAATACGAACGAGTAATTAGTCGCCTGAATGAACTTAATCAATCTAATCCTACGAAGATTAAGCAGGATTATCGTTTGTTACAAAAATATGAAATACTGGAGGTCACAATTGAGGGTACCACCGTGCAATAGTTGCAGAAAAAGGAACTCTGCTGCGATTCGTTTGTGCTGAAGATGTGTTTGATGTACTTCTAGCTATTCATCGCATAATTGGCCACGGAGGAAGAACTAGTATGTGTAAGGCAACCAAAGAAAAATATGCAAACATTTCACGTGATCAGATAACGCTGTTCTTGCAGTATTGTGAGGAATGTCAGCTAAAGAAAATTAGTGTGGGGAAGTGTGTGGTTGTCAAGCCAATCGTCTCGAACAGCATGAATTCTCGAGCTCAGGTTAGTAACGAAACAAACAAACATTATTATTCACTAAGTTATTGTAGGCATTTCCTAGCCTTCCAATCTAACCTTAATGTAATAAATTATATGCATGACTACTACTACTACTACTACTACTACTACTACTACTACTACTACTACTACTACTACTAATAATAATAATAATAATAATAATAATAATGATGTATTTGCATTACTTATAATTTTGTCTTGTACTGTGTCTTTGCAGGTTGACTTGATTGATATGCAGAGTCAACCAGATGGGAAGTACCGTTTCATTTTCAATTACCAGGATCACTTGACCAAGATGATATGCCTTCGAGCCCTACAGACTAAGACTGCCGAGGAGGTAGCTTTTCACCTGGTTGACATTTTTTGTGATAAAGGAGCCCCTCATATTCTTCAATCCGATAATGGGAAAGAATTTTCAAATAAGGTAATCAAGGAAGTTCTGGCTATGTGGCCAAAATGTACGCTAGTTCATGGGAAACCAAGATATTCTCAATCACAGGGTTCCGTGGAACGAGCAAACAGAGATGTTGAAGCAATACTCGCTTGCTGGATGAAAGATAACAACACTACTCAATGGTCAAATGGACTGCGCTTTGATCAGTGGCAGAAAAACACGCGCTTCCATTCTGGAATTGGCAGGACACCTTATGAAGCCATGTACGGAGAAAAGGGTCATCTTGGTATTTCTGCTGTCAACATACCAGAAGAAATAATGGAAGGCATGGAGACAGAGGAGCAGCTTGCAGAAGCACTTTGTTTAGTTAATGAAGAAGATCAAAATGTAGAACAGGGGAGAAGTGCTGAAAGTTGTGCCATAAATTGCAACTCGTGTAGTCAAAACATTCCATGTCATCCTTCTGGTCAGTGTTGTTCAACTGTAAATGACAATGTTGATGATCCTGTGCTCTGTTGCCTATGCAATAGAAATCGTAGCATTCAGGCTGAACGAAGGGAATCGAAAATACTACAAGAGAAGCAAGCTAAAAAAATGAAGGATAAATCAGTACAGCGTTTCAAGCCAGCCTTTGCAGGGGACACGGTCATGGTTCCTATTCCACTTGTTGACTGTGGACGAGCGGAGTTTGCGAATGCAAAGGCAATTATAACTGAGACAGTGGATGGCGGAACTTACAAACTAGGGACAAAACATGGTTTACTTAAACAGGTGTACAGTCGGAATCAGTTCACTTTATGTGCTGAAAAATTTATGTCACTCGAAGAGGTAATAAAGGATCGCGAAGTCAGTTTGCGAGAGGTAGCTATTGCAGACTCGATGGGACATGGCCAGGGGATCAGTAATTGTAGCTGCACCCATTCATGTCGGAGCAGACGCTGTAAATGCTTCAAAAACGAAGTATTGTGCAACAGCAGATGTAAATGCACCAACTCTTGTTCAAACAAGTCAGATAATGCTAATTTTGATAATTGTTGAAATAATTTTCAAGTTCAGTTTTAGTTCTTTCAATATTCTAATATACTTGTAATGTGTAATGTAAGTTTTTAATGTTGAATAAATGACCAGCAGCTATTGGGGTAACTTTACAAAATGACCAACGATACTAATAGTCATTTTGCAAAATGACCAAACTTCTGGTCATTTTTCAATATTCTAATATACTTGTAATGTGTAATGTAAGTTTTTAATGTTGAATAAAAAAACACACACCTTCATTAATACTTAGACTTTTCCTAATCAATTTTAAGTTACTATTTGTTTATTTTTGCATAAAGACCAGCAGCTATTGAGGTAACTTTACAAAATGACCAACGATACTAATAGTCATTTTGAAAAACAAAATGACCAAACTTCTGGTCAATTTTCCAAAATGACCACAATTATTTGGGCATTTGCATACTGACAGATATTTGGTCATTTTCCAAAATAACCGGGCAGTTTGCAAAATGACCAATTCCTCAAAATGACCGTCACACACACACACACACACACACACACACACACACACACACACACACACACACATATATATATATATATATATATATATATATATATATATATATATATATATTTCTAACTCACATCAGGATCTGTTCCACACGTGATTATGTATTGGTTATTTGTAAGACATTAATTATCAAGGCTTGCCCTTCCCCCTGCCCACCTGTAAAGGTGTGTCTGTCAGGGGGAAACCACTCACTAAAATGTCTGGCATTACCACAACAGCATTCTAGGATATGAAGTGCTATTGTAGTAAAATTTTAGTTGGCCAATATCTCCAATGTTGGAGGCAGTTCCTGTCTCCCCCTCCCCCTCCCCCTCCTCACTCGTTGAGGGTTGTCTGTCAGGGGGTAACCACCCGCTAAAATGCCTGTCATTACCATCACAGCATTCTAGGATGTGCAGTGCAATTGTAGTACAAATTTTACTTGGTATCTCCAATGTTGGATATAGACCCTGTCTCCCTCTCCCCCTTTTCCCCACTTCCGTTTGAGGTTGTTGTTCTGGTCAGGGCGGGGTAACCACCCACTAAAATGTGTCATTACCACCACAGTATTCTATGATGTGCAGTGCAATCGTAGTACAAATTTTACTTGGGATCTCCAATTTGGATGGAGATCCTGTCTCCCTCTCCCCTTCACTTCCCCCCCCACAACTCGTTGTGGGATGTCTGTCAGGACGTAACCACCCACTAAAATGTCTGTCATTACCACCACAGTATTCTAGGATGTGCAGCGCCATAGTAGTGTAAATTTTACTTGGTATCTCCTAAGTTGGATCTAGATCCAATTAAACCCCCTTTTCAATGCGTCTGTCAGGGGGAACCCACACTCAAAAATGTCTGTCACTGGTCATTCTATAGTCAGTAGAGTCTGCAGCTATATTATATATTAGTTTCATCTGGTATCTCATATATTGGATCTAGACCCAAAATCTAACAAGCAATTAGTGGTGCTTGTTAAGTAAGCCACCCAAATATTTTCGGCAGACGGTCAGTTTCACAGTTTTCAAGTCTACTCCTAAATACCGGTAGGGGTTACAGTCGGTATCTCGTTCGTTGTATCTCAATGGTCCGGGCTGCGGGACTATTATATGCGACTGAATATTGTATTTGGTAATTTTTGTTATTGAATAAAAAAAATTGTAGTGTTTTATTGGTAGTGAATCAGTCTCTCTCTCTCTCTTCTCTCTCTCTCTCTCTCTCTCTCTCATATCCAATGTAGTAATAATTTCCCCTCGGGTAAACTTTCGTTGTAATGTGATAAACATCTCTTCTCTCTCTCTCTCTCTCTCTCTCTCTCTCTCTCTCTCTCTCTCTCTCCAATGTAGCTAATAATTTTCGTAACTTTCGTTGTAATGTGATAAAATCTCTTCTCTCTCTCTCTCTCTCTCTCTCTCTCTCTCTCTCTCTCTCTCTCTCTCTCTCATTTCTCGTAACTTTCGTTGTAATGTGGTAACCACTTGCTGATAGACTCTCTCTTTCTCACCCTCTCTCATCTTTAGAAAGGCTTTAGAAAAGTTGAAGCCTTTAAATTGCTTAGTCAAAGAAAACGACTTGAACAAAATGACGTCATAGGTGGAAAGTTAAAATAACTGCATAGTTGTGATGTCATCAATTCCCATTAGTAAGTACGCTACGTAAATGCACGGACTCGCAGCACTTGCCAATGAATGTGTAGTGTACACTCGACAAGAAAAGTGAAGATACAGTTTTCATTAGCTTTCGTTCATCAAATTTCCCATTTGTTTTTACTGAAAAGACAAAATATCGCTAAATTTAATATAGAATATGAAAATACAATGCAAATTATATCATATTAGTTAAAACTGCAAAGCAAAACTGTTCAGATACTTAAAAACACGATATATGTCCGAAGTAATTGGAATTTCTCAGATGGATTCGTTCATAGAGATCTGTTAAATAGAATGTGAATTTCTGATTATAGTACTATGTATCACGACGACATTATATACTCGTTTTCCTTCATGAACGGGGAAATTATTGTATCATTGTAAGTGGTGAATGCAATCATTTCTAACTTCTACAAACTCATGTTTGTATTCCAAAGCGTTTAATGCTAGCTGACGTCAATGGCAGCCAATGTTGCTAAAGCTAAGGTAGGTTGAGCAAATCTAGTTGCATCCACAAGAGCGTTTTCTATGATGTGGAGGAGCCCTAGAACTTCGAGCGGGAAAGCTTACGTAACGGATTTCACTTTGAATACTTTGACGTTGACATGGATCGAATGCTAGTTGCTGTTTACAAAGCTACCGCCTTTAAACATAAATCTTTATCAAGGTTAAAGTAGCACGTCAGCTCAAAGATGTTCTGGCTATATGCTCCCATTACAAGCAATTCGTAGTAGCCTACAGCCCTACACGACTGCATTTCTTTGCTGCAAGGCTGAAAGATCTCCCAACACATCAGCATTATTTGCACGATATAAAACTTTAATTGTCTGTGCAATACAAATTGGGTTATTTGTGGTAATAACTATTTTTACTTAACACAGCTTTTTTCGGGAATTATTTGTGGATGAAACCCGATTTTCAAAAGTACAGATTATATCAAGAGAGCAAGAATGACCGCAGCCTGTGTCTAAAATTTTCCAAGTCTTTTTACAATCTTTGAATGTTATGGCAACTGTCGAATTAAATCAAGATTAGGGTATGGATTTCTTAGAAAATTGACTTGAATATTATGATCCTTCAAATTTTATTTAGCATAGTGCAGCGCGATCTTGGCAGTCATATCATCCCATTTCCCAGGTATCTGTGTACCGACTCGCCGCTCTTTATTCCGCCTTTCCCCGTCACAAGTCCGTCACCAATACTATAATTTCTCTCTTTCTCTCTCTCTCTCTCTCTCTCTCTCTCTCTCTCTCTCTCTCTCTCTCTCTACTTCTAAAACATACTTTAAAAATATATAACTCAATCTCCAAAGAAAACATAATGAAATTAAGTAGTTATAAATAGGCCTAAGCTTTCACGTAAGCATATTTGTTCTCTCTCTCTCTATCTCTCTCTCTCTCTCTCTCTCTCTCTTTTAAAACACATTTGAAAAAAATATTACCACTCAATCTTTCAAAATAAATATAATGAATTAAGTATCTCTACAGATAGGCCTATGCTTGTGCTCTCTCTCTCTCTCTCTCTCTCTCTCTCTCTCTCTCTCTCTCTCTCTCTCTTTTAAAACATTTGAAAAAATATTATTACTCAATCTTTCAAAGTAAATATAATGAATTAAGTATCCCTATAGATAGGCCTATGCTTGTGCTCTCTCTCTCTCTCTCTCTTCTTCACTTCCAAGTTTCTCTCTCTCTCTCTCTCTCTCTCTCTCTCTCTCTCTCTCTCATCTCTCTCTCTCTCACTTTTGAAACATTTGAAAAAAATAGTGTCACTTAATCTCTCAAAGAAATATAATGAATTAAGTATCTCTTTCGATAGGCGTATGCTTGCGCGCTCTCTCTCTCTATCGTCATAATATTGCATTCTTTACTGTATTGTTCCTCACGATTTCCACAAGTGCTGACCAAATTTTAAAACCCTTTCTCTCATTGTTTAAGATCCGTCTTCAATTACGCATGAATGTTACGCCAGTTGAGTGTCAAACAGTACTCTTATAAACAAGGTTTCACAGTAGGTTTTAAAGAAGGATGACCGATATTCTACCCTGAACTGACGTTGCCAAACCAACATTAACAAATAATATAGAGCCCAGGGCTGCCAGATTTCCACACTAAGGAAATCCACACTAAGTCTCAGACAGTTGCCAGTTATGCAATATATTCGACTTTATCGAACTGAGGAATGTAAAAGTTGTTTAACATGATCTTGTAAGTGCTCAAAACTTAGCATATGAATTCCCAACCATAGACAATGACCCTTTCCGTTTTTAGCTCATATTGTTTAAACATTTAGTTAATTTTGATTGTTTTTTTTATGAGAGGGTAAAAGAAGCAAAACTTCTCAACAACAGTCGGTACTCTTTTAATATGATGATGAAAAACTGCAATGAAAGTTATTTAATTTGACGATGAAAAAAGTAACATAGGTGTTTTACAACAAGTTTATATATAACATAAGGCATCCTAATCACATCATCGTAATGAAAAATAACGATAAATTTATGATGTTCAATCCGGCATTATTGCCATAAATATAATAACTAGACCCATATGTTGGGTCAACTAACACTGTTGGTTATATGCTCGCAAGTGAACTTTAAAAAATAATTATCGCTGTATTGTATCATTGCAATTACATAATTACAATAACTTTCATGAAGAATTGAAGCTGCAAATGATGTCTTATTTTTTAGATTAAAGTAAACTGACAACGTATCCTGGACCTTGGCTAATGTACTAAACCATTTAATATTTCATGAGGATTTAATTACCACTGCATTATACAATTTCTCACTTTTATCGGTGTTATACTCATAGTCATTCATTTATGACAATATCAACTGACAACGAAATCGTGAGCGCTATCATCTATACTGATAAACTAGGCCTATGATTTTTGCCTTAGGTCTTACGTTATACGAATTACAGTTATGAAATCATTAAAGCCCGTTCTTTTCAAAAGTTTGTCACCGTAGTTGTAGAATAACCAAACTGATTATACAGGGCACATTAAATCATTTTCACATGCAAAAATTGCAATGTGTATTGTAAAGCTGTAAAGTGCGTCGCTGGAAAAATAATTTGCTACCAAATGGCAGTATAATGTATGCATACATTTCACAAATTTTCAAGAAAATATACCATCAAAACTAGCAAATTAAGAATACTCTCTAGTATTATGAAAAAGAATAAATGTAGATTTTGTTGAGAACCATATTGAAAATAATTTTGATAGGTAACTAAGGTTGGTTGGCGCTAGAGCCAGCCAGTTCGTACGGCCTAGCTTATATTCTAGGTCTTGGTTTGCACATGAATCAACGGTCAGCGTTATGCATCTGATAAACATCCAAACGCATCCACAAATTAAAAAAGATAAAATTAATTATTTATTTTATGGATATTTGTGTGTGAGACTTATAAAAATATAATAGTAAAAAATTTTCAAATTATTTATTAGATTTTAAGTAGCATACGCTTCTTAAGTAAAAAGCGTGGAAATTTTTACGTGTGGATTCCACACTCCACACCTAATCACAATGTGGACAAGATAAGCCGTATTAGTGACGTCATTTCCACACTTCGGCAGCCCTGATAGAGCCTGTGTCTACATTTAAGTGTTAATTATTAAAGGACCTCTACAGAATCTTTATGGTGTAAAGTTAATGGAAATCTAGAAAGCAACAAACGCTATGATTTTGAAGCTCCGCCCCCTTTCTAGAGTTGCCAGGTGTGGCATTATTGAACACTATATGTCCGAAAATTTTAAAAAACTGTATCTTAACATTCCTTACCGAGTGTACTGTCGGCCAAAAAACTCGTGGCAGAGTTTCATAATTTTTCGTTCACCTGCCTGACGCACGATTCATGCCTTATTTATCTATTTTTCTTTTCAATAATGGAAGAAATCATGTGTAATGACGTTAAAAACAGTCACTGATATCTTTAGAACATTATGTTATGTTATTGTGTAAAACTATTTTTTCCATATAGCAAAATTGACGTGAACGAAACGAAGTGATAAAAAACGTCATATCACAACCATAGATATACATTAACAAATAGATAGGACACACCTATCACTAGTAGTATCGCATAAACATAGTCCTTAAATTATCATTTCAATATTAAGTTCAAGGTAGTTGAATATTCCATTTGTTAAATTTTACAGAAAACATTGGAATCTCACAAAATGCTATCAAATTTAAAAACAAAAAGAAAAAAATTAACAGCGTGAACCAGGCGACCTCACTCTATTGCTTTTGATATCATGTGCACGGGAATCTAGTGTCAATGTGTCATTTATCGGTCTAAGAAACATCCCTCGATGAGCGAGAGAATTATTGCACTGCATTCGGTGCAAGTTCCTGTTGGAGAGATATCAAGAAAGCTTAATAAACCAGAAAGAACCATACATAGATGAATAAAATTGTTTAAAGAACGGCAAAATTTAGAACATGGGCCTAGAGGTGGAACACCTCGAAGCACCACATGAGAGCAAGACAATACAGTAAGTGGTAAATTGTTGCTGAGCAGCATTCATTTGTGAACTTTGAATTCTAGTGCCTCGTCACGACATTGCTTATGACTGGTGTCTGATGAAAACTTTAGATGGAGAGGAAGAGATTTTTAAATCTATACTTGAAGTCTTTGGTAGTTGTCTAATGAATAAGTCTAATGAATAAGCAAACTTATCTTTGATGGATGAGATTCAGTTAGGCTTACTCTTTTAGTTTTGTTTTTTATCGTGGTCAGTGAATACCACGGATAGGGAGGGAAACGGTTTCAATGCTGCATGCATTTTTTCTTCAAAACCTAAAGAATACATTTTCTTATTGGGAGATACTTTATTAACATCGGCCTAATCGTTCCATCACTCCTATACGCCACCTCCGCTCTCTTCTACATCTCAGACGACTAGATCCGACTTCTCACTACGAACTCCTCGTGAAAGCACCACTAATGATAACGGTTATTTTAAAATTCCCAGCACCGACAACGGACACCTTAAAATGCATGTTTATAAATTATTTTCTGTTCAAAGAAACTTTATCTTTCATTCCACAAAAATGTGCATACACTCGTGTTACACCCTGTAGCCGTCAAAGAGCAACCCTTGATTAAAGCAGTAGGTTTTTCTTGAAAGAAAAAAAAAAAAACATATGAAATAGACTTAAACGAGAACGTCACCTTTCATATTTCTTATCCTTTCAGCTACTTATAATATGCTTATTGTAGTAGGTCTAGTAGCTATACATGTGAAACCAATTTGAATTAATTTCTATTTAGAAGAAATGAATAGCTACAAAAAAAATCAACCTAAGAAAGCTTTAAGGAAAGTAAGCCTTTCTTAATGTATTCGTCAGTTTTGACTCCCACAGCTTTCCAAGGTGTCTAAATGAAACAGGATGATATGCAAGGAATTCGATAAAAAATAAGACTGAATTATATTCGTTTGATTTTTTATGATTGGTTTTTGACTTTGAATAGCTAGGTCCGAGTTAATTATGTTAAGCAATTATGAAAAGGACAAGAAGAAAGGCGAACATGGCTAATAAAACAAGAATAACGGGAATAGTCAAATCAAGCAGATTAATATATATATATATATATATATATATATATATATATATATATATATATATATATTGTCGATTTAAATATTCATTAATATTACGTATCCGAGAGAGTATACTGCTGAAAATAGACCTAGGCAAATCATGTGGGAAAAACAGAAGTCCAATTTAGGCCCACTGAATATTATGTCATGCAAATTATTTTATTGATCAAAGGACAAAATTAGTTTAATTAAACATCGTTTTCAAAGAATGTTAACGCCTTGATGTATTATTTATCGGCTGTAGGAGACGAAATGACAACACCCCAGTGCAGTACGATACGTTGAGTCAAGACTCGAGCGGCAGCAAAGCCAACTTCAAATCAAAATCTTCGGTATGCTGTCACGAAGTTAGAGTTGAGAATAAAATTAGAAATCGTGGACCCATCGGTATATATTTTCCTTACTTTGCAAAATAATTATCTTTAATACATTGAATAAGTCTACTCAGTTCTAATGTAATTTATTTCAAGTATAGCACCTTTGAAAGGAAATGTTATTTATTGTTAAGTAAATAATCTGGCACCTGCATATGGCAATACTTCCATAACGAACAATGAATTAAGAAACTACGCCAATTCTTCGTTGGCCGTCTGTACATAAACGTCAGTTTCCTCATAGATTAATGATGAGGTGCTACATAAGTATTAATGACAACAGTTGTAACAAAAGTAACGAGGCGAGTAATACATGACGTCTCGTCATTAAAATGTAGACTCGCGTTATAAATATTTGTGACCACAGGTAATACCATGACGTCATATCTAAGTTATGTCGGAACGTTAACTCTACGGTTGTGACGCCACTAAAAATATTTACGTGGAAATAAAACCATAAACTACCCAGACGATTTTTTATTTAATCCCACAAATAATTTCCGAGTAAGATGTTGATAAAACATTTTCTTTATTATGGTGCCGGCATTACAGTGCCCCAGAGGAGGGGAAGGTCCCCAACGGGAGGTATAAACAACCAAAGGCTACCAGCATCGAAACCTACCCAGAGGAGGAACTGATATCCAAAATGGCGGAAGTATTATATTACTTACCCTGTGCTTTCACAGACTTCCACGTTCTCAAGGGGCAGATAGTTTTTTTTTTTTTTTTGTGTGGGGGGATGGGGAGGGGGGGAAGACTTAGGACCCGTTAAAGTGTCAACGAAAAGAGAGAAAGAGAGAGTCTTTCACGTCTTCTCGATAGAAAACTGGTCTCTTATGAACCGAACATCATAGAAAACGAAAGTCTTAAGGAAAACGAACGGTGTCTAAACTAAAAATATCCTGAACGTTTTAACCTTGAACATCGACTTTGTACAGACGGCCAACGAAGAATTGGCGTAGTTTCTTAATTCATTGTTCGTTATGGAAATATTGCCATATGCAGGTGCCAGATTATTTACTTAACAATAAATAAAATATCCTTTCAAAGGTGCTATACTTGAAATAAATTACATTAGAATTGAGTAGACTTATTCAACGTATTAAAGATAATCATTTTGCAAAGTGAGGAAAATATATACCGATGGGTCCACGATTTCTAATTTTATTCTCAACTCTAGCTTCGTGACAGCATACCGAAGATTTTGAAGTTGACTTTGCTGCCACTCGAGTCTTGATTCAACTTATCGTACTGCACTGGGGTGTTATCATTTCGTCTCCTACAGCCGATAAATAATACATCAAGGCGTTAACATTCTTTGAAAACGATGTTTAATTAAATACTAATTTTATCCTTTGATCAATAAAAATAATTTGCATGACACATTTAGTGGGCCTTAATTGGACTTCTGATTTTCCCACAAGATTAGCCTAGGTCTTATTTTCAGCATTATACTCTCTCGGATACGTAATATTAATGAATATTTAAATCGAATATTAATCTGCTTTATTTGATTATTCCCGTTTTTCTTGTTTTATTAGCCATGTTCGCCTTTCTTCTTATCCTTTTCATAATTGCTTAACATAATTAACTCAGACCTAGCTATTCAAGTCAAAAGCAGTCATAAAAAAAATCAAACGTATATAATTCCGTCTTATTTTTTTATCGAATTCATTGCATATCATCCTGTTTCATTTGGACACGTTGGAAAGCTGTGGGAGTCAAAACTGACGAGCGCTTACTTTTTATTAAAACTTTCTTAGGTTGATCTATCTGTAGCCATCCATTTCTTCTAAATAGAAATTAATTCAAATTAGTTTCACATGTATACCTAGACCTACTACCTAAAGCATATTATAAGTAGCTGAAAGGATAAGAAATATGAAAGGTGACGTTCTCGTTTAAGTCTATTTCATATGTTTTTTTTTTTTCTTTTTTTTTTTAAGAAAAACCTACGCTTTTAATCAAGGTGTGATCTTTGACGGCTACAGGGTAAACACGAGTGTATGCAATTATTTTGTGGAATGAAAGATAAAGTTTCTTTGACCAGAAAATATTTTATAAACATGCATTTTAAGGCGTCCGTTGTCGGCACGGAGAATTTTAAAATAGCCGTTATCATTTGTGATGCTTTCGCACGATGGAGTTCGTAGCGAGAAGTCGGATCAAGTCCCCTGAGATGTAGAAGAGAGCGGAGGTGGCGTATAGGAGTGATGGAAGGATTAGGCCGATGTAAAGTATCTCCCATAAAATGTATTCTTCAGGTTTGAAGAAAAAAATGCATGCATCGTTGAAACTGTATCCCTCCCTATCCGTGGTATTCACTGGCCACCGATAAAAACCAAACAAAAAGAGTAAGCCTAACTGAATCTCTCATCCACCAAAGATAAGTTTGCTTATTCATTAGACTTATTCATTAGACAACTATCAAAGACATAGATTTCGAGTGTAGATTTAAAAATCTCTTCCTCTCCATCTAAAGTATTCATCAGACACCAGTCATAAGCGTAGAGATAGTTATGATTCCTGGTTCAGCAATGTCGTGACGAGGCATTAGAATTCAAAGTTCACAAGTGAATGTTGCTCAGCAACATTTACACTTCTGTATTGTCTTGCTCTCTTGTGGTGCTCCGAGGTGTTTCCACCTCTAGGCCCATAATCTAAATTTTGCCGTTCTTTAAATAATCTTATTCATCTATATATGATTCTCTCCGGTTTATTAAGCTTTCTTGATATCTCTCCAACAGGAACTTGCACCGAATGCAGTGCAATAATTCTCTCGCTCATCGAGGGATGTTTCTTAGATCGATAAACGACACATTGACATTAGATTCCCGTGCACATGAAATCAAAAGCAATAGAGTGAGGTCGCCTGGTTCACAATGTTACGATATCGTTTTTTTTCTTTTTGGTTTAAAATTTGATAGCGTTTTATGAGATTCCAATGTTTTCTGTAAAATTTAACAAATGAAATAGTTCAACTACCTTCAACTTAATATTGAAACGATAATTTAAGGACTATGTTTATGTGATACTACTGGTGATAGGTGTCTCCTATCTATTTGGTAATGTATATCTATGGTTGTGATATGACGTTTTTTATCACTTCGTTTCGTTCACGTCAATTTTGCTATATGGAAAATAGTTTTACACAATAACATAACATAATGTTCTAAAGATATCAGTGACTGTTTTTAACGTCATTACACATGATTTCTTCCATCTTTGAAAAGAAAAATAGATAAATAAGGCATGAATCGTGCGTTCAGGCAGGTGAACGAAAAATTTTGAAACTCTGCCACGAGTTTTTTGGCCGACAGTACCTGACGGAATTCCCCACTTTGAGAGCTGTAGAGGAGGATTTACTCGTAAATATCAATCGATAATGTTATGTCATCCTCCTTTACATAGATATTTATATATAAAACTGACTTATTACTTCTTTTCAATACGATATTGACTAAAATAACTTGGTAATTTTTAAGGGTCTTATATAGGCCGTTAACCTATCTTCCAGAATTTTGACGTCAAATTCAGCATCAAATTATCGACACTGGAGGCAAAATTGGACTTTTTTCGATTCATGACAGTATTTGAACACTTGCACTTCAAATTCTGCAATTTCGACCTTAAATTTGACGGTAAAAATGTTCAAATACGAAAGATAGCTACTACTGTTTTGATAGACAGACTCTGATGTAGGTCTATAGGAATGATTTCCAATTCTTCGATTATTTTTTAAAAATTCTTCTTATTTAGTTGAACTTTTTCCACATAAATACAAATTAGTTTAATTTTAACTTTTAAAACGTAATTTTCCATTAAAGGGGAATATTTTTTAACATGAGAAAACATTGGAGGATAATTCGGTAATTAACTTTATTTGCTTCATTTTACAGCAAGTTTGGATGATTAGTTTCAATATTCCATGACAATTAACCGCATTTTAAAGTATTTTCGTTGCATTTATAGGCTTTGTCTGTCAACATCACATGCACCAAAATATCTGTAGTTAAACTAAGTTAAATGATTCAAAACTTATGAAAGCTATGGGTAAGTTTAATTTAGAGTCATTTTCAGTTTACATAATTTTTTGTTTACAAGATTAATTTGCAAAGTAAACAATGTTCATTTACATTTCCAAATGTCTTTTTCGAGCAAATGAAGGAATTTCAACAAGTAAACCAAACTAAAATTGATAACCTTTTTTATATTTCAAATTAAAAGTCGTCCTTTGGCCTTTGTTACAGCAATAACAATCAATTATACCAAGACACATACAGTCCTCCCCAAAAACAGACAAGTGACCCAAACCCCTTCAGGTCGAGCAAGCGCGCCTCGAGGCACTCCCCCCTTCCCCAAAAATGCCACCCAATTCGTCTTATTGGCATAAAACACCATTCAATGTAAGTGATTGAGTCAGGTTAATGGCAGGAGACGTGCAAAGCTAATGTCCTCCAGCCCTGAGTTCTCCTCCCCCCCCGACTAACGTCAGCCTTCACTTTACACGAGGACCACCAGGCCAAATTTTAGGTTCTGTGATTACATCTTGCAAAAATCCATCCCATAGACAGTTAATTAGGGTTCCTGCCCATCATTTTATCTTGACTTTCATCTGGAAGTTTTAAAATGTTCATGTCCTCTCAAAACTAACATCTTCTAGTTTTTACAAAACCTTGGAAAATATTTTTGCATTGTTCATGAGGTTAGGACCACCAGAGTACACATCACTCGCTAAACATACCATGATAAGAATTCATGTTTTTTATTATTTAAAGACAGTTGCATTGACTGAAAATTGCATTTTAATATTGAACAGGGTAACAAATCTTTGAAAATTGCAATTTCGGCTTGCTCACTAGAACAGGCAAACATGTATGATGAATTATAAATAGGGCTATACGAAACCAATAACTGTGACTTTGAATTTTGATTATCATTACTGAGGGCAAATAAATTCCTTTTTCTGTGCAAAAAAAAAAAACTTATCCCAAACTGACGAGCTTTGTAGGGCAACAAACAAACTTCTTATGCAACAGACCAATAGAATTCACTCAAGATTTTCTGAGCAAAGGAAAAAAATGTAATTTATACTTTTTGGGCAAAAACATAACAGATTCTCTAGCCAAGGAACCACACACTAATAATTTCCAGGCTAAAAGCAAAACTGCCCTGAATTAACAAAAGTCTTCACAAAAAACCTCGTTCAAGGTAACACTTGAAAAAACTTCCAAACTGGTGCACCTTTTGTGCAAAATGCCATTCCAAGCTATCACACTCTAGACGTAAAAAACTAAGGAACTGTCACTTTGTCAAAAAAACACTCAAGAACTAACAGACTGGGTTGAAAAACACAACCAAGTAATATACTTTTTTGCTAAAAAAAACTTATCGCCCCCCAAAAAATAAACACAGTTTTTAAGTAATAAAAACTACTGAATTGACCACACTTTACAAATCTCTTTCAGAGATGTACACTTGTTTTTCAGGCAAATCCATCTCCCAAACAAGCACCCATTTCAGGGAAAAACTCTTCCAATCTTTGTTTTAGGAGAACTAAATAAAAGAAAAAAACTCCTCCAGACACTTTTTAGGTAAAATCCTTTCCAAACAAACACCTTTTTTAGGCACAAAACTCCTCCGAACTGACATGGTTAAAAAAATCCTCCAAACACACACCCTACAAACAAAACAAAATCCTTTTTAGCACAAACTCCTCCTGACTCTAAAGGTTAAAAAATCCTCCAAACACATCCTACAAATTCCCCCAAACTGCTAATTGCTACAATGGAAAAAAACTCAAAAGAAACACCCTCTTCACATAAAAAAACTCATCCAAAATGGAACAGAAAAAAAACTCCAATCAAACTTCTCCAAACTGACACACCTTAGGCAAAACCTTCAGAGCATATATCTCATGAAATAAGAGGCCTCTTGGGCTGGTAACTAGTGAATTCCAAGAAAAACTCCCAAACTACAAGGAATCATTGGGAAAAAACTCTCCCAAACCATAAGACTTCATAGAAAAAAAAATACCAAACAAAGTCTTTGTAAGGAAAAAAAATCATAAACTAATTTTATAGTAAATTTTTCTGTCAGCCATTCTTCTCAAAAGAATCACCGACTGACAGACCATCTTGCTAATGATACCAGAGGTAATAGAGGAACACTTTCCTGCAAGAAAAGTAACTTAAAACTACCAGGAGAATTCACAAACAAACAGATTTCCTAAAAAAATATGTATATATAAAAAACAAAGCAACAATTCCAAGCAAGAAGGTAACTAAAAAAACTGCCATAATCCACAAACAAACAGATTTCGTGGCAATATATATATAATATATATATATATATATTATATATATATATATATATATATATATATATAACATTCATTGATAGAATGGCTTTCTCACTGTTAACCAGCTTTTTTGAAATTGCTTCATATTTTCTAATTATTTTCTTTACTTCATTGTTCAGGTTACTAATGGACACATAATGGGGTTCTTCCATTTACTCCAGTATTTTTACACGCGACAGCTGTTCGTCAACCTATACGTATTGACGTTTTCAAGCGTACTGATACAAATATGAGCCTACATGCGTTTTGTGACGTCATGAGGACGGAAAGGTAGTACAATTGCCAGATACCTAGTTTTAAGTATTTACAAAAGACTATAGTGAAACATAAAATAAGACAAATAAATAAATATGTTAACAACAGAAATTATATAAAAAGTTGAAAGTAAGTTATTATATACACATTATACATATATATTAATTACATATATGTTTAATTCACTGAAAGTCAGTGTGCGCTCCTGTCCGCTGTGGGGGCTTTGTCCCACGCGGTTGAAGGACTGCCTCCTACACGAGGGCAAGGATCGGTCTGCCTCACGTTGGATGTTAAGGCTGGGACGTTTGCATTGCGATGCTGACTGCTTCTGATATCAATAAACGATTGTAGTTGCCTTCCTTGTGTATTATTTTGGTGTTTGTGAGAAGTTCTTGTAATGATGGTTTTTTATTGTGGGTATCCACAAAGTGCTGATGAATGGCTCCTTGGTTTCTGTGGGCCTGCATGCGACGTTTGAGTGTGGTGGTTGTGTGTCCGATATAGCATTTTTGGGGGGACTGACATTGCTCGTCAGCACAGACAAACTTGTATACTATATCAGATTTAACCTCTTTCTCCGTCGATGGGGCCGTACTGTTTTTCATTACCAAAGAGGCCGTAAGGTTTGGTTTGCAGTAAATCCTTGCTGTTATTTTGTTATATGGCGCTAGGGGGGTGGTTCCTCTTCGCAGTATACCAAAGATGGCTTTCCTTTCATCTTCGTGGTGTTTGTTGTATGGTATATGATGGTATATCACTATTTCTTTGTCTTTGTCTTGTTGTGTTGTTCCTCGGGGTCGGATTATGGAAAGCCTCTAATCTCTTTTTGACAACTTGCTGGATCATGTCATCTGGATATCCGTTATTTGTGAGCAGTGTTGAACTCTGTTGATCTCTTCGTTAGTCGCTTTCCACGTGGAACAGTGTGTTATGGCGCGTTTATGTATGCATTTACCACAGATCGTTTTATATGCATCAGGGCATTCTCCTCTAGCATTCAAACATCTTCCAGCGTCTGTCTTTTTAGTGTATACGGTGGTATTGTATTTGTTGTTCTTTTGGGTCACAAGTACGTCCAAGAAAGGAGCATCTTCTCATCACTTCTTTCTACCGTAAAATTTTAATGTAGAATTTGCTTGGAGTTTATTTACTAATTCTTCTATGTCATTGTCGCCCTTTGTTGTGATAAAGATATCATCAATATATCTCCCATAGATTCTGGTTTTGGGTGTTCTTCAAATGTGACCTCTTCTGTGTGTGCCATGTATGCGTTTGCGAAAAGTACCCCGAGGGGGGAACCCATTGCCACGCCGTCCTTTTGTCGATATATTTCGCCCTATGTGAGAGGATGGGGCTTCCTTTGTACATGCTTCCAGCATCTCTTTTAAGATTTTTTCGGGGATCGGTAATGGTGGTTTCTCAGAGCGGTATATCTTGTCCATGATGATTTGTATTGTTTCATCCACTGGTACGTTAGTAAATAAACTTTCAACGTCCAGGGATGCTGATGTCTTCGTCGGTGTGCGGTGTCTTGCAGTAGGTCGATGAATTCCGTCGATGATTTTAGCGAGAACGTTGAGGGAATGTACGGCGTTATAATTTCATTCAATTTCTTAGCCACTTTATACATAGGAGATGTCATTTGGGATATAATGGGCCGTAGCGGGTTTTCCCGTTTGTGAATCTTGACTGTGCCGTAGCAGTATCCGGGCGCAAAGTCTCCGATGATTTTTGGAAAGCTTACTGTTCTCTGCTATTTGTTCGCTTTTCTGTTAGTCTCATCATTTTCTTTTTGAGGTCATTTGTTGGGTCTTTTTTAAGTGGCTGAAACTTATTATTATCACTTGTATATTATCCATTTTGGTGTCGTATTCATCTCTATTCATTATGACGTACACTGCGGTTTTATCTCCTTTGCGTATTATTATGGTTTCGTTTTCTCTCAGAGCTTTTGCTGCTTTTTTAACTGTGGACTGACCCACTATGCGACTAAAGTAGTTACCACGTGTTCTATTGGCCTCACCCAGTAATTCAGCGATGCACTCTTGTTTAAGTTCGATTTTGCGTTCTTCTTTCAGTCGCAGTAGTTTATCGATTAATACTTCTGTATTAATCCTCTTGGATTCAGGGTGTGGTTTTCGTATGTAATGGCAGTTCAGGCCTAGATTTAGTAACTGCTTTTGGTGTTCACTCAACTCTATTCCTGATAGGTTAATATACCCGGCTTTTTCTCTTCGTTTCTCACTGGTCCACCGTTTAATATCAGAAGCTTTTTGCTATGCCTTGCACTGACTATTTTCGAATGCTTTTCTATTTCTCTTTCCACTTGTTGTTGCACAGCACATTGGGTCTCTGTGGTAGTACTATTACAGAATTCACCACTCCACTTTGTTGCTCATTTCTTCTTGCAGTTTGGTGATCTTTTCTGCTGATTCTTCCATTCGTCGTCGGAGGCATTTTTCCACCTCGTTCCAACTCGACCGTGCCCGGCCATTATATTTAATACTTCTAGGGCACAATTTTTCACGGATACAACATCATTGAATAGAATGGCTTTCTCACTGTTAACCAGCTTTTTTGAAATTGCTTCATATTTTCTAATTATTTTCTTTACTTCATTGTTCAGGTTACTAATGGACACATAATGGGGTTCTTCCATTTACTCCAGTATTTTTACACGCGACAGCTGTTTCGTCAACCTATACGTATTGACGTTTTCAAGCGTACTGATACAAATATGAGCCTACATGCGTTTTGTGACGTCATGAGGACGGAAAGGTAGTACAATTGCCAGATACCTAGTTTTTAAGTATTTACAAAAGACTATAGTGAAACATAAAATAAGACAAATAAATAAATATGGTTAACCAACAGTAAATTAAATAAAAAAGTGAAAGTAAGTTATTATATACACATTATACATAAATATATATTAATTACATATATGTTTAATTCACTGAAAGTCAGTGTGCGCTCCTGTCCGCGTGTGGGGGCTTTGTCCCACGCGGTTGAAGGACTGCCTCCTACACGAGGGCAAGGATCGGTCTGCCTCACGTTGGATGTTAAGGCTGGGACGTTGCATTGCGATGCTGACTGCTTCTGATATCAATAAACGATTGTAGTTGCCTTCCTTGTGTATTATTTTGGTGTTTGTGAGAAGTTCTTGTAATGATGGTTTTTTATTGTGGGTATCCACAAAGTGCTGATGAATGGCTCCTTGGTTTCTGTGGGCCTGCATGCGACGTTTGAGTGTGGTGGTTGTGTGTCCGATATAGCATTTTTGGGGGGAGACTGACATTGCTCGTCAGCACAGACAAACTGTATACTATATCAGATTTAACCTCTTTCTCCGTCGATGGGGCCGTACTATTTTTCATTACCAAAGAGGCCGTAAGGTTTGGTTTGCAGTAAATCCTTGCTGTTATTTTGTTATATGGCGCTAGGGGGGTGGTTCCTCTTCGCAGTATACGTCATAATGAATAGAGATGAATACGACACCAAAAATGGATATATACTAAGTGATAATAATAAGTTTCAGCCACTTAAAAAGACCCAACAAATGACCTCAAAAAGAAAATGATGAGACTAACAGAAAAAGCGAACAAAGAGCAGAGAACAGTAAGCTTTCCAAAAATCATCGGAGACTTTGCGCCCGGATACTGCTACGGCACAGTCAAGATTCACAAACAGGGAAACCCGCTACGGCCCATTATATCCCAAATGACATCTCCTATGTATAAAGTGGCTAAGAAATTGAATGAAATTATAACGCCGTACATTCCCTCAACGTTCTCGCTAAAATCATCGACGGAATTCATCGACCTACTGCAAGACACCGCACCCGACGAAGACATAGCATCCTGGACGTTGAAAGTTTATTACTAACGTACCAGTGGATGAAACAATACAAAATCATCATGGACAAGATATACCGCTCTGAGAAACCACCATTACCGATCCCCGAAAAAATCTTAAAAGAGATGCTGGAAGCATGTACAAAGGAAGCCCCATTCCTCTCACATAGGGGCGAAATATATCGACAAAAGGACGGCGTGGCAATGGGTTCCCCCCTCGGGGTACTTTTCGCAAACGCATACATGGCACACACAGAAGAGGTCACATTTGAAGACACAAAACCCAGAATCTATGGGAGATATATTGATGATATCTTTATCACAACAAAGGGCGACAATGACATAGAAGAATTAGTAAATAAACTCCAAGCAAATTCTACATTAAATTTGAAATTACGGTAGAAAAAAGAAGTGATGAGAAGATGCTCCCTTTCTTGGACGTACTTGTGACCCCAAAAGAACAACAAATACAATACCACCGTATACACTAAAAAGACAGACGCTGGAAGATGTTTGAATGCTAGAGGAGAATGCCCTGATGCATATAAACGATCTGTGGTAAATGCATACATAAAACGCGCCATAACACACTGTTCCACGTGGAAAGCGACTAACGAAGAGATCAACAGAGTTCAACAGCTGCTCACAAATAACGGATATCCAGATGACATGATCCAGCAAGTTGTCAAAAAAGAGATTAGAGGCTTTCCATAATCCGACCCCGAGGAACAACACACACAAAGACAAAGAAATAGTGATATACCATCAGATACCATACAACAAACACCACGAAGATGAAAGGAAAGCCATCTTTGGTATACTGCGAAGAGGAACCACCCCCCTAGCGCCATATAACAAAATAACAGCAAGGATTTACTGCAAACCAAACCTTACGGCCTCTTTGGTAATGAAAAATAGTACGGCCCCATCGACGGAGAAAGAGGTTAAATCTGATATAGTATACAAGTTTGTCTGTGCTGACGAGCAATGTCAGTCCCCCAAAAATGCTATATCGGACACACAACCACCACACTCAAACGTCGCATGCAGGCCCACAGAAAACCAAGGAGCCATTCATCAGCACTTTGTGGATACCCACAATAAAAAAACCATCATTACAAGAACTTCTCACAAACACCAAAATAATACACAAGGAAGGCAACTACAATCGTTTATTGATATCAGAAGCAGTCAGCATCGCAATGCAACGTCCCAGCCTTAACATCCAACGTGAGGCAGACCGATCCTTGCCCTCGTGTAGGAGGCAGTCCTTCAACCGCGTGGGACAAAGCCCCCACACGCGGACAGGAGCGCACATGACTTTCAGTGAATTAAACATATATGTAATAATATATATTTAGTATAATGTGTAATAATAACTTACTTTCAACTTTTTATTAATTTCTGTGTTAACATATTTATTTGATTGTCTTATTTTATGTTTCACTATAGTCTTTTGTAAATACTTAAACTAGGTATCTGACAATTGTACTACCTTTCCGTCCTCATGACGTCACAAAACGCATGTAGGCTCATATTTGTATCAGTACGCTTGAAAACGTCAATACGTATAGGTTGACGAAACAGCTGTCGCGTGTAAAAATACTGGAGTAAATGGGAAGAACCCCATTATGTGTCCATTAGTAACCTGAACAATGAAGTAAAGAAAATAATTAGAAAATATGAAGCAATTTCAAAAAAGCTGGTTAACAGTGAGAAAGCCATTCTATTCAATGAATGTTGTATCCGTGAAAAAGTGGGCCCTAGAAGCCCATTAATATATACATATATAAAAGGAACATTTCCTAGCAAGAAAAGTAACTAAAAAAACTACCAGAAAAATTCACAATCAGAATTCCTAGAAAAAAAGTAAGCAAACTATCACACTTTAATAAAAAAACCTACAAACTCAAACATCTTCTAAGCCAAAGAATTAAATCTGACAACAAGGTAAATAAGTAATGATACACTATATCACACACTACAAGAATTACTTAAGGGAGAATATCACAAACTACTGAACATCCTAAAACCCAAAAAATATTACTAACAGACCTGAATGCTAAAATAAATAAGCAAATACTGAAAGTATCATGAAGACCAGAGGCGTATTACTCAATAGGTTAACTAGGCTGAGCCTATGGGACCCCAAGCCTTGCGGGGGAAAAGGTCCGTGGCCTCGAAGTAGCCATATTAAAAAAAAAAACTGTAAAACTGCAGTGTGTTAGGCAAGGAGAAGAACCAATGCCATAGAAACCTGGACTGTTGTCATTTCAGGCTTAGTTTTTATCTGATTTTGGTTGGTTATAGTGGCTACTGAAAAACTTACATTTTATATAGTACATACTACCAAGCAACAATATTATTATCAAACTGATATTCTGAATCATGAATCTCTTGAATAATCATTAATGAGCACCGTTTGGTTCAGTGCATTTATATAAGGTTATGTTAATCTGTAAAGTACTATATGTATTTACTCTCAGAATAAGCTTAATTATTGTGTATTGCTCTAATTTCCTCGACATTGCTCTGCATCCAGCTTCAAAATGCTCCTAAAATTGCTGATATTTAAAGAATAACCCCATGTAATTTGGCCCCCTTGACAGGGCCCCGAAGAGTCTTAATCTGGCACTGATGAAGACTAAGGCTTTCTAGGTTTCACAGATCAAGAGACCTTTCTAAAAGGGAAAGATTAACAGACTTTGCAACAGCAACCACAGACTAACAGACTTTCTAACACTAACAACAGACTAACAGTCTTTCTAACAACTACAGACTAACAGACTTTCTAACACCAACCACAGACTAACAGGCTTTCTAACACCGATCACAGACTAACAGACTTTCTGATGCCAAAAGAATCACAAACTGACAGACCTTTCTAAACCAAAAATCAAGCAAGAACAAGAGACCTCCTGAATCTGAATTGATATCAACCTAGACGTACCAAGCTTTCCTGAACACCAAAATTACTACCACGAACTTAGAAAATAGTAAGTAAAATTCTTATAATTTACCCAAACTAATTCCCTACATCACTCTACAAACACCAAAATTCAATCTTTAATTTACCATATTCCAAAACTTTACAGTTGTAAACTAACACTTTGAATTCAAAAGTACCATTAGCAAGGACCTCTTGATTCAAACAAACCACAATCATTAAGAGACATATTTCATTCTGAACTACATAGTACATTGTCAGCTTCGACACTCATAATAAAACTGCATATGATCAAGACTCTGAAGTCCTCTAAACACCAACATCTTAAAAGTTAAATTAAAAATCTACGTAAAAACCAGGAAAATTTCTAACCACCACATCGTGACCACTGTCCTAACTTAGGATCAGGTATATTAACTGTAAAACCACCACTCAGTAAGGCCTGCCAAGACCATTTTGGAGCAATGAAAAAGCTAATCCAGTTATTCATCTAAAGCTCCACAAGGCAATAAAAAAAATTCTCCCAGCAACAAATGCTTCACAACAGTTACCATCACTACACAGCCACCTCACATGAGGGACATGAATCTTCAATTAAGAAAAACTTGCAGAGAAAAACCTGAGAGTCCAAGTGTTATCATAAACTGACCTAGATGTTTCAAGAGTTACACAAAAAATGTTGTTGTCTTCAGAGGAAACCTGTGAACAGCTAAGCCCAGGAACTATCATAAAAAGACCTAGACATTTCAAGTTTAATCAAATATCTCCGTAATCTCTAAAATAACATCTACCTTCTCCATAGCACCAAATCCATTTATATCATATGAACTTTTCCTAAGAAATACTTTATTAAATAAGCCTCCCATTGGCTAGGCACCCTAAAAATGAAGAGCTTTCCTAAACCATTAAAAGTTTTGCATAAAGTAGTCTTTATTATAATCTTTCCAGGATATCAAAGCCCAATGAATTACACATTCCAGTCAAATAGCTCATTCCCTGTCTAATTACTGACGATGTTATAAACTTGCAAGGTGTGAGAACAAAGACTTCTAAAAACTGGCCATCGTGGTGTTTATCCCCTTCTTTATTTCATGTACACGAATGAAATGTCAACCCCAAGACAAGACGGTGTTTAAGCCCCAAGCTGGTACCACCTTTTGAAGCAGCGGTATGTGGCCGAAATATAATGAAAAGTGTTGTCATGTACTCGACCAAAAGCATAACTTTTTTGTCCCTAAAAGGTCTGACAGACTCACTTGATAACTTTTAAGAAACTTTCTTAATATTTTGAAACTGAATATCTTTTAAGACATCTGGTGGGTTACAAAAGATACTGAATACTTAAAATAATCCTGTAGAACACTGTCATGTAAACTACTGCATATGACACTGTCAATCAAATCCAACATTAGCAATCTAACAATTATCATAAAAGAATGTGACAATCATAATAAAATTTTACCCCAAATAAGAAATTTTCTTAGAAAATAATCGTGGAATTGGAAATTATGCATATAGTAGAGTATCTAAGTATGTATATATATATATATATATATATATATATATATATATATATATATATATATATATATATATGTATATATATATATGTATATATATATATATATATATATATATATATATATATATATATGTAAGTGCTACATAAGCAGAATATATGGAATGTTATTCCATATATAAAAAACAACTAAAACTATGATTAATTAAAAACCAGTGACCCAAGAGGTCAACCAGTTTGCTTGCAGGAATGTATCAGACCAGATACGATAAAGTAGGCTAAGATGACGTGTTGTGATCAGTCAGTGTCTAGTTTGCCGTCACCTGTGGTCATTCATTTGTTTTGTAAACTATTGTCGCAGCTTCCTGCTAGAGACAACCACAGTGACCTACAGCTCAAACGGCCTACGTGACTTGTAATCTATGTCATCTGTATGTTCGTATGTTCGAGCTACTGTCTGCTTCCTTTATGATTTGTAACCGAGATTGTAGTGAGACTTGAATTAGCCATCATCATTGGCAGACCTGTACAAATTTCCTCTGATCTTCATCATGTAATCTCAGAGAATAGAGATATTTTTATACTTCGTGTTTTCTACTAGAAACCTCACATCAGAAAGAAGATAGGCTACTGAATGAACTTAGAATTTATCATCATGAGTTGAAACATCTCCGTCGTCATAACCAAAGAAGATACTGACTTCGTAAGTTATCATCAAAGCCCAAGACACTCCAATGAGTATGGAAGTCATAACCAACCGACTTAGTGTAAAATTATCGCAGGTCTAACATAACCTCAAAGGGCGCCTTATTATATCAAGGCAACAGCCCTAATGTATATATATATATATATATATATATATATATATATATATATATATATATATATATATATATACAAAGAACTTTGATTCGTTCATCCAAAATGACAATATATATCAGTTTTCGTATAAAAATATCTATGAATACAAATCTTATAACCCTATCTAAAATGTTTACAAGCAAACTTATACTACACAGCTCCAAGGGAAGGATTCTGTCCCCTTCAAAGCCAAACAGTTAGCACATTCAAAATATACATATATTTACAAGACTCAGTTTCTGCAACAAGATGTGGGAGAAAATCCAACATGAAATCTCAAAAAAAATGTTGAAATTATATGAAAAAGTTGAAACTACAAGAACGTTGTAATTACGTATAAGAAAAAATGTTGAAAGATTTATAGAAATTCTAATATACAGAGAAAAATAAAATAGGTTCTGGGAGTTAAAACCAACAAGATCACTATACCAGTTCAAAAGACACTCCAAGTCAGTCAAGCATTAGCCTAAGTATGAAATCCAAGTCACATGAGTGACAGTAAGCCAAGGTTTCTCTGTAGTAAAATTCCTGCACATACCTGTTTCCTTTGACATTTTAATGGGGCTTAACAATCCCCCATGAAGACATTAAAATGTGGAATACGTCTGTGAAAGCACAGGGAAAGTATATATAACACTACTTTCCCCATGGCAATCAGCCGTTGGCTTAGAGAACAGTTCATCTGGGAAGGTTACAATGCTGGTAGCTGATTGGTTGTTTATACCTCCTGCTCGGGCATTTCTCCCCTCCAGGGCACTGCAATGCTGACCCAGTTGTTTATTTCCAAACATTTCCAGTTTTCTATTCTACAATCTTTTCAGTGTATACAGATATAAGGACAGGACTGTATTTCAGCTTACATCCCTTCATTATGAGAAAGAATTCAATTTTCTCTAGACTGCTAAGGTTTACAGTTAAATCATTTGTTTGCAAATACTGATCTAGTTCTCACACTGGCCTCGGTAATAAAAAAAAATAACCTTCTTTCTCAAAAATAAAAACAAAATATAAAAAAATAGCCCTCTTTCTCAAAAATAAAAACAAAATAAAGACAAAAATAACCTTCTTTCTCAAAAATAAAAACAAAGTAAAAACAAAAATAGCCTTCTTTTTCACAAACAAAAAACAAAGATGAAACTCAGAACTTGCATCATATTACAATACATGAACTACTTAAAAACCTGGAATTCATTTAGGAATATCTTTACATCCAAAGATTTTCAACTCAAGTTTCACCCCTGAATATCGTGAAACAATTGATCACCTAAAGGTTTGGAAGAATGATTTAACAAACAAATGTTTAAGATCATGGAATAATTGAACACCTATGTAAGTTTTCAGAAGAGTGAGTGTGTTGAGAGTATAAGAACTAAAGTGTGGTACAGTTAAGAATGAAGTATCTAGTTCCTGTGTTTAGAAGCAAAGGCAAAAGCAAAGCATGTCCAGTGTCTGAAAATTCTCGAGCAAAGACTGACACTGATACATGCAGTACGGTATAGTAAAAAGGAGCTTCTAAAAAGTGTGTAATGAAGCTTCAGGAAACCATGTCAAGACTTTGTGACAAAACACAAAATGTGCAGAAATGTAGTTCAACGAGAGAGAGAGAGAGAGAAGAGAGAGAGAGAGAGAGAGAGAGAGAGAGAGAGAGAGAGAGAGAGAAATATACATGTGCATACTGTAGCCATGTAACAATTTTCAACAGAATACAATGAATGCCCCTGAATATATACTGTGATCTGAAGCTCACAAAAAAATCAAATCTAGTCAGAATGGATGGTTGAGAGGAAGTAGCTAGAGAGAACAGTGTCTAAATTATTCATCTAAATTAAGAGAAATTTGTCATTTCTATATCTGGTTTACATATTCCAAGTCTATCAAACCTGGATTAAATTGTTTACACGGTTAACCATAACTAAGTTAGAAACTGGTTAGTGTTACAGTTTTCTTGATTCTTCGATATGCTAAGAACTGGTCACAAAGGCACTTTTTGCTTTTACTAGCTAAATGAAGGCTAAGATTTGAAGGCTGAGACTTAATGAGAACTGGACAAGAAGCTGAAACACAGAAGTCCTAAAATCAATGTACAATTTAGTATTCCAAACATTTTCCCATTAATCAAAATTGAAAGTAAAATTTTCAACAAAAACGTTTAACTGATCTGAACAAATTACTTAAATGGGAACTTTATGAAACAAGTTTACAATACAAAAAAATACATTAACCTAAAAGAAATCTTATGTCAGGACACTGTTGCACTGGGAATTCTAAAATTGACAATAACCTGTAACTCAGGAATAATAGACTACTTGAATTTCTAAAAACAATTGACGTTAACAAAGACACAGGCATCTAAGACATACCCTTTTTGTATATGAGACTTACCCAGTAATTATGTAGCTACTAGTTTCCACGTAAACTAATAGCTATATAATTAGTACTGGGTAAGTAGTATATACAAAACCTTATTTTATAATAAAAATATCATTTTTGAAATATAACAGAAAACTTACAAACTTACTTAGTTCAAATGCTAAGACACAACTCTGTCAACATTTCATTTCTTTTGGGTTTTGCTGTTCAATTTCTCAACCCAGCCTTACTCTACTTGACACTTTTCATGGACAATCAATCATAATGAGAGTAAGACCTTACTGGTCTCACTAAACAGATTAAAAAATGTAATGAATTAAATAGCAACTCTCCTAACAGCTAATGAGTCCACTGAGAAATGAATTTGCCTTTTTAAAACGAATTCATGCAAAATATTCAGTACTATACTCTCTCTGGTATATTGACTTATCTATGCAACATTGAAACGAATAGATATGTTATAAAACTGCGAATGTTTATTCATTCACACATCAAAATTATTCTTGTCAAATTCCCCTTAAGAGCTACGTATGTAATCGAGTTTGCTAATTCATATACTACCTAAGGCACCACTGTTAAAAATACCTATCTCCACTTAATTATTGAGTCATTTACCCAGAATATTTTCAGAAAATGTTCTTCCAAAGCAAACTGGATTTATTTGCTGAATAACAACATTAATAATAATAAAATAATAATAATGAAAGTAACACTTCACAAACCAGCAGTCTTGATACATGCAGAGATGCCATGATAATAAAGTTCTTGATAACACTCTCTCCAATATTTACAGAATTATTAACTTAGAACAGTATCGACTGTTCAGCAAGATGCATTATTACCATGGCCAACTATTCAGCAAGATGCACTATTACTTGGCACGCTTTATACAAAAGTTGAATCGCTTGAGAATAAAAAAAATTTCATCTTGTCGTGAGTTTTGAAATTAAACTGATAAGCTAGATTTTCAAGTATCTTCTCTCTTGAAGTGTAAACATATTGATGCTTCAGGATGTGCTCTCTCTCTCCTGGATTAAATAGTCTAGCCTTTCATTAACCTATGTTTTGAAACGAAGGTACAAGTGCTAACACGATATTACAGTACCGCAAGACCCATAAACCATTAAGAACTGTCTTCAAGGAACTTTTACCTGAAGCAAACAATGGGAAGCTTAATTCGAAGTCCCTGCTATGGTGGAAGAAGCTAGGTTATCTATATGACTGACTGGGAACGAATAGAAATCATATGAACATTTGCCACAAATATTACCCATTCCATAAGAGTTAATATAATAGTACTTGACACATTTTACTCCACACTACTATTCCTAACGATACTGACTACCAAGAAGATATGTATGCCTTAAAATCAATTAAATTATTTTTTTATAAAAAAAATCAATTTTCTATAACAAATGAACCTGTTGCTATGATCATTTGCAAACTTCGGGATAAGGACTGAAAATCATAAGAATAAACCTACTCTTTATCTATCAATTTCTGTTACTTCTTCCACATGGACACCATATTCTTTGGAAGCTTGAATTTCAAGTCGGTGGCCCCTTTGCTAGGCTGTTCTATATGAGTAGGGTTCCTCACCTTCTGAATAATAATAATAATAATAATAATAATAATAAAATAATAATAATAATAATAATAATAATAATAATAATAATAATAATAATAGAGAGGGATCTTCCAGGGCGACTCACTGTCGCCACTACTCTTCGTAGTAGCCATGATTCCCATAACAAAAGCACTACAGAAGATGGATGCCGGGTACCAACTCAAGAAAAGAGGCAACAGAATCAACCATCTGATGTTCATGGACGACATCAAGCTGTATGGTAAGAGCATCAAGGAAATAGATACCCTAATCCAGACTGTAAGGATTGTATCTGGGGACATCAGGATGGAGTTTGGAATAGAAAAATGCGCCTTAGTCAACATACAAAAAGGCAAAGTAACAAGAACTGAACGGATTAAAGCTACCAGATGGAGCAACATCAAACACATAGATGAGACAGGATACAAATACCTGGGAATAATGGAAGGAGGGGATATAAAACACCAAGAGATGAAGGACACGATCAGGAAAGAATATATGCAGAGACTCAAGGCGATACTCAAGTCAAAACTCAACGCCGGAAATATGATAAAAGCCATAAACACATGGGCAGTGCCAGTAATCAGATACAGCGCAGGAATAGTGGAATGGACGAAGGCAGAACTCCGCAGCATAGATCAGAAAACCAGGAAACATATGACAATACACAAAGCACTACACCCAAGAGCAAATACGGACAAACTATACATAACACGAAAGGAAGGAGGGAGAGGACTACTAAGTATAGAGGACTGCGTCGAACATCGAGAAACAGAGCAACTGGCGGGGCCAATATCTGAAAACCAGTGAAGAAGAGTGGCTAAAGAGTGCATGGGAAGAAGGACTAATAAAAGTAGACGAAGACCCAGAAATATACAGAGACAGGAGAAAGACAGACAGAACAGAGGACTGGCACAACAAACCAATGCACGGACAATACATGAGATAGACTAAAGAACTAGCCAGCGATGACAATTGGCAATGGCTACAGAGGGGAGAGCTAAAGAAAGAAACTGAAGGAATGATAACAGCGGCACAAGATCAGGCCCTAAGAATCAAGATATGTTCAAAGAACGATAGACGGAAATAACATCTCTCCCATATGTAGGAAGTGCAATACGAAAAATGAAACCATAAACCACATAGCAAGTGAATGCCCGGCCCTTACACAGAACCAGTACAAAAAGAGGCATGATTCAGTGGCAAAAGCCCTCCACTGGAGCCTGTTGCAAGAAACATCAGCTACCCTTGCAGTAATAAGTGGTACGAGCACCAACCTGGAGGAGTGATAGAAAAAACGATCAGGCAAAGATCCTCTGGACTATGGTATCAGAACGGATAGGGTGATACGTGCAAACAGACCAGACGTGACGTTGATTGACAAAGTCAAGAAGAAAGTATCACTCATTGATGTCGCAATACCATGGGACACCAGAGTTGAAGAGAAAGAGAGGGAAAAATGGATAAGTATCAAGATCTGAAAATAGAAATAAGAAGGATATGGGATATGCAGTGGAAAATCGTACCCATAATCATAGGAGCACTAGGCACGATCCCAAGATCCCTGAAAAGGAATCTAGAAAAACTAGAGGCTGAAGTAGCTCCAAGACTCATGCAGAAGAGTGTGATCCTAGAAACGGCACACATAGTGAGAAAAGTGATGGACTCCTAAGGAGGCAGGATGCAACCCGGAACCCCACACTATAAATACCACCCAGTCGAATTGGAGGACTGTGATAGAGCAAAAAAAAAAAAAAAAAAAAAAAAAAAAAATAATAATAATAATAATTTCACGTGACCTTCATCCCCCAAGGCAAGTTTGTAAGCATTGAACGACGACCCACTAGATAACGCAAATCAAGGTAAGATTTCTATTATGTATTTAAAAAATCAGTCCATTACCTGCAAACTAGTATTCAGCTAAGGTCAGGGAGAAAATACCTTCCAACATAAATAACTCCTAAATACAAAATACGTACTAATTGCATATCGATGACTGCCTAGTAGCTGATATGAGACCAATAAGAAATTTCTTTTTTATTTTACGTATCCTGAAGTAGCATGCACTACCTGATAGCTGAAATTAAGCTAATGAGAATTATAGATGAAAAAACATTTAGCCTGAACTACCTCATATGATAGACTCCCGTAGTTTCTGCTTGAAAGCACAACTCTACTACTCAACTTTGGGTCAACAGGCACTGTTATGACCCTCACGAGCTGACGCTTGCAAATGAATTCAAGTTCAATTCAACCATAGTTTTCATAGTCCGATGAGGTTAAGATTTTAATCTCTCTTGACTGTGAAAGTACGACTCATTCCAAATTATTCTTTTTTTTCTATTTCAGTGAATCATATTCAAATGATGATGCTAAACCACCACATCCTGCCCTCGTCAATAGATCTGATACAGTAATTAAAATTGTACTTCAAGTTGTATCTTGAAGTAGATTCTCTTCCTCTGCAGGAGATTCTTGTGGAATTATCATGTGAGAATGGTGTCTTCAACTTGTCCAATTTGAAGTACTACTTGTATAAGCTGTCTATTTTTCTGAAGAGATGAGGAAGCAATTGACGACACCATATTTCGCTGAGATCTGTTGTGAGCTTCAATTGCTTGAATTGGAATGCCTGAAATAATTTGTTATATTAAGTCTTAAAAATGTCAGCTCAAGTCCTTTTTTTTTTTTTGAAAGCTCCTTCTGAGAAATCTATCAAGTGTGTACTTGACCTTAAAAAACATTTAGAAAAGATTTTACAGACATTAAGTTATTTCATTAACTTGAAGAGTATTTTAGTACACAAAATCTAAGGAAATTTTACCATTGTCTTATGACAGACCGACTTTAATATATCTTTAACTTTTTAAAAAATTTCTTAGATGTCTTACCTTCCATTTCACACTACAGCGTTCGCATCAAAAGATAATTTTAATTCATTTCAATTCCAGTTTGGTTCTCACCCTGAAATAAAATGTGGTCCTTTAGTATTGAGTAAGACAGATCTAAAGTATTTATAATACTTTTCCAAATACTTGGAAAATTTGGATGCCACATTGATTACAAAATCTTCTAACTTTTAGTTCACTTATACCACCACTAATGTCTTTAAGCAACTGTATCAGAAGGAAATGATTTGTCCGATAACATTTTTTCCTGTACAAGACCCTCCTCTTATATTTGAGCAAAGTTCTAAGCAGAGTGTCATTTTCTAGCATCAGGTTTGACATTGTTCAGTTTGCTGTAAGTTTTGTCATGACCACAACTAAAATATGCAATGCACACATACATAATTTGCCTACTGCAGTTGTGGAGTCCTCTGAAAACTCTTATGGACAAAGTCAGACGAGAAACTCAAGAGCGCTCCATAGGGAAATCCGCTTGCATTAGGAGACATGTTACAGGAAGAGGTGCTGAATAAATAAATGAGGGAACAGAAAATAAAACCGATACATCTGAAATTCAGATATCAGTCAGCAGAATGCAGAACTGAATTTGTTCCTTGCTTAAACATATGGAGATCAGTGGACTGCACAACTGCACTAGGCTAAACTATTCCCATTTCAGTAGTGAGCAAAAACTTTGGCTCTAACAACATACAGAGGGCATTGTGCAGGAACTCAGGGCCCTCAGAAGGAAGATATTCCATTTCATTTACAAAGTGACAGAATGTACCTACAACTGCGAATACCCAGCCGCCCTTTTCACTTGAGCAATCAACGTTATTTCGTACTTTCTGAATAGTCCGTGAACAGAATCAGATCTTTCAAAGTTTACAAGTTTACTTTCATTGTCACTCTTCCAGAAATCTTGTGAACCGAAAATCATACCTATAAATTCTTGATCCTTTTAGTACTACTACAGTCTCCTAATTCTCTACTTCTGTATTATTTTACTCTTTATTTGTAGAATACATTAGAAGTATTAAACCTTACCTGAACGGTCTACGTAAAACCCTGTGAAACAGAATTGTATACCAATGAAACACTATGAAACTCGTCACCAAAGACAAAGCAAGTTTTAATGCCCAAAGCCAACAGTAGTCAGGTGTCTCGCTCTTGTTAGTTTTCGTGGAGACCTTCGTGTCAGCCTTCAAGTGTTACACAAGGTGGGTCCTCTTGTTAGTTTTCGCTGACAAGTTCTCTTGATGAACTGCATTACTTCATTGTCCTAGAACTATATGATATCTCAGTGTTCTTGTATCTCCGTAGTTCCTGGACATCTTGAGGGATAGTCTGGTGGTGCCTTGTGCTGGAAAAATTCACTTTTCTGATATTTCAATGTGATCTGGTTCCCCTAATCCTTATTCCCCTGTGCTACTGTATATGGACAAACTAGAATGCAGGTATTTTGGGGCGATATTATGAATATTTCTCTCATTTTGTTTTTACATTTTCCAATTGTCTGGGGAGACTTTATACTCCAGTGCCTCCTTTTCATTTCTGTCCTTGGCACATGTGTAGCCAGTAACTTTTCGTAAATTTTTCATTTTTTAACGTGTCACTTAAACATGTATCAGTTGTCAGTATCATATAGCTCCATGTCCTTAGAATCTTTCCATTCAATAATCTAGTTCTCACTGGTTGCCTGGTCAAAAATTAATGTGGTTTGAGGAAGTTTCAATGCTGTTGTTATCTTAAACTTTACATTTTTTTCCCTGTGACAAGTGGCTGACTGATATGAAACAATTTCAGCTGAAATTACAATCTCTCAACCTGTGGCCACTACATGGCCCAAGCATTTGCAGATTAGCCCACCTTCAGTCATGGGCACTGCAGCTCAACACACCTTCAGTCATGGGCACTGCAGCTCAACACACCTTCAGTCATGGGCACTGCAGCTTAACACACCTTCAGAACCAAACCGAGGTTACGCCGACATCTGAAGGCTGCCATCTAAATTTCATTGTAAATCCTGATTGTAAGAAGAGATTCCCAAGGTCATCAGAATCTACAGAAAAGAAAATGGATAGGAATGATAATTTTCTATGTATATGTATGCTTAGGTTTAAGTTTGCTGACTGGTTCAAGAAAGTTGAGCTGTCAAACAAAATATATAACGTAAATAATAGCATAAGGCTTGAGTTTTTTTTAATCAGCAATACTGTTACTTACTATGGCCTTGTTGGCAGTCTGGTGCAACTTCAATAAGTTCCACAGATCCGACACATCCACAACAGACAGATAGAGTTGACCAATAACTTGGAAATTCTAAAAATCATCTGTGGGACCCTTTCTTGCATCTGAAAGTAAAAGTTATGTCAAACAAAGTTCACCCAACGTATGTCAGCATAGCAGGAAAACCAATGACACTTGAAACATATACAAGGCCATAAGACTACAAATACAAACTCTATTTCTGCCTAAATGTCCTATTATGACTAAATGACCAAGTGGTTTGAACACATGTTAAAAAAGAATTTACATTTCAGGAAAAACCTTCCAGGCAAATAGAGAGGGTGTCTGATATGTCGAGGTCAAGCGATATACCAAATGGCGGGTGTCTATTTACAACAAGAAACCTAATTCACAATCGTATTACTACAAAAAAAAGGGGCTATTTCAAAACAGGTGTGCTCCAAAGGACAAACCGACCACTCACCTCAAGTGACTGTGACTGCTGCCAAGACAAGACCACCAATACAACTTACAGTACAACTAGACGACTCGACGCTGGCCAGTGCAACCACTTAACTCAACTGCATCAACTTCTGTTTTTTGAGCTGCCCTCTCTTCAGTGGCAACAACATCAACTCACACGCTACTTCCTCCTCCTCCTACCTCTTCACCTCCTAATCCTCCTTCTACTAGTATTAACTTCTTCCTCTAACCACACTGGCCCCAAACCCCATGATTTACACATCAATGACTCACATAATGCTACCCCTACCTGCAAGCCTTAAGGTATAGTCCCCCCTCCCACCCCAGCTTAGGGCACCTCATGCTATCCCCACCTGCAGCCTTCAGGTACAGCCACCCCTCCCCCCAGCTTAGGGTACCTTATGCTATCCCCACCTGCAGCCTTAAGGTACAGCCACCTGTCCCCCCAGCTTAGGGTGCCTCAAGCTACCCCTACCTGCAACCCTTAAGGTGCAGGGGGCTCGTCTCCCCCGGGTTAAGGTACCTAATGCTACCCCTACCTGAAAGAATTGACCCTACCTGCAAGCCTCAAGGTACAGGCCCACCCAGCTTAGGGTACCTCATGCTACCCCTACCTGCAAGCCCTTAAGGTACAGGGGCTCCCTCACCCCCCTTAAGGTACCTCATGCTACAGGCCACAGCCTTGGGTACCGTAACCTTGAATGGGGTAAAATACTGCTGTGCGACCATTGATCCGAAGAAAGACAACTTTTTCAATCGATATTTCATTGGTGAAACAATACAATTGAATATTGAAGCATACCATTCAAACGATTGAAGTTTCGTCAACAATATGAGATACATATGTATGAAACTGTCATACGAAGTAAAATAAGCATGTGAAATCTTAATAAAATATGTGTTCAAGGCAGCTTTTAAATCCAATATTGCGTGTGGTGGCAGTTTGCCCAATTCGGTTCCACAACTGGATTGAAAACTCAAGGCTGTAGTTGTAATCAGCACAATAAAACAACATTTTGTTGTCCATACTAGTGAAAGTATGAGACGTCTTATTCCCAGGGTCATGTTTGGAACTGAAATGCATTTTTACCTTGTAATCGGTGGTTTTACCCTTACTGCCATCACAAATGAAACTCCACAGTGCTTATTTGATTGTAATTATAAACATTTCGTTATTAATTCACTCCAAATTTCACTTAAAATACGTGACAGTTTGTTTACAGCAAAGCCATGGCGGGAATAATTTTTCAGCCTTGTTGTACATCTGGCAGCCAGAATCCACAAGCAGACGACGGCTTAGTGAATTGTTTATGGCAAAAAATTTGTATTTTTTTGCTAGGACTCTTCATTTATTTAAGTCTATATTATTATTTTGAATTTTTTTTATTTTTAATGATTGTATGGCTGAAATAATTTTAAATTTTTTTTAATAAATGAACAGTTGAAACAAAATGTAACCTTTAATGTTTGCGTGCTAGGAATGACAATTCATTGTTGCCAATTTAGTGGAACTTGGCACATACGCCGATGCCTTTACAAACTGTTTCCGTGAATTCCAGATGTCATAGTAATGCAATAATGATAAATTTGCTTTTATATTTATGTATATATATTACAAATAGATATGCTAAATTCACTTATTTCCACGGTTTTGAGTAAGTCTTATCCCAAGTTTGGAGGGTAAACACATAACAATTGGCAAAAATGATAAAAAAATAGGAAAGCACAAACAACACATTGTAGCTAATGTTCACAGCAAAACCGATGAATTTTGTGTCAGGAATCTGGTTACTTTTACAGCAACAAATATTATAAAATGAATTTTCATGAATAGGTAATAAATTTATGCAATTCATAACCTTATTCTGGTGTTTAAACAATTATTTAAATGTTATCTGGCGCACTCCTCTTCTTCTTCCTGAACAATTGCCATGTTTAGCTGTCCAGAGGTCGATACACCTCGTCATTTCAGATTGTTGTGAAGAAAGTGTCCCAGCGTTTATGGGTACAAGTGTGTGTGGATTTAGCACAGGAAATGGGAAGTTTGTTTACACAAGTGACTGCAAACATCGAGATGGCGTCAATCTTCTATATGTTAGGAGTTTCAAGTAAAAATTTTGAAAGTGTCATGGAGGTAAGATAGCACTGCACATGGCTACCTAGAATTTCTGTTTAATCAGAAATTATGGAATTACGGCCTTAATTTCTTACTTGGGAGAAAACACTTACTTCGAGAGGAAAGTAGTCGTCTCAAGGAGTTGCTTCTACAGACGTTGGCTTGTGATTGACATCTAACTTAGGTTACTGGAAGTGCTAAAGTTATTTTTGGGAAAGCGGCTGCGCTACCGTACAGGTGGTCGCCGGGAGAGCGTGCGACACTTTACCCTAAAATTGTCATACTTTAAACTCAATGATAATGAAAAGAGTTTCATCACACAATTACCATCACATTCTTTCATTTTTAAGTCTCGATGATTAGACCTTATGACCTTAACTATATTTGGATCTTGGCTTAATCTGGATCGCGGGATTCTGTTTCAGCAACGGGCATATCTATGCCCATGCTATATGCTAGGCTATATGGTAACCCTCACTAAAACTTTTAACCTAAAACATGTATAATAATAAATAATAAAAAATAAAAATGATGAATTAAAAATAATAAAAATTAGAATAAAAATAAAAATAAAAGGATAATAAAATAAAAATAAAAATGATACTATTTCCTGGTGTTTTGTGTAGAATAATGGCTGTTGCAATAAAAAGCAGAGCAAGTTCATATCCGCACACCGCCGATTTTCTTATTAATGTGTGCTGTCAGTAAGAATGTGGTGGAACGGCGCTTCACACCTGATCCACATATTTAAATATTCTTGGCAATTAAGCTTGTTTGTTCTGGCAAGAGGTAATGTTTCACTGCGTGCGCTAGCCTCAGGATTAAGATCAACTGGGTACTTAGATAGGAGCTGTGACTGCATACCGCGGATATGCAAACTGCCCTAAAAAGCAATAGTAATATAGGGTTAGTGTGTCATAACAATTGATAATTACCATTATGGAGTTCATTTTTCGAGATACTCCTACCGGCCATTATCTGTCCATCAATCGATGTAATTTTCCACGTAAGCTGGGGTTTGTCTCAGCTAAAGGCTAATCATTGAGGCTTAGATTGCATACTACTACAATGTTATGCAATAAGTTGCCTAATTTCCAAGCCAGTTTCCAAATTATGGGTTGCAACTTTTCAGATGATTTATATATATCTCATTTTATTACCTTACCGTATGCTTCCTAATTCTGCCTAAAATGATTGACCTCTACAGACTGATGTAACTTGCTCAGTCCTTTATCAGTCTCAAGAGGTGGAACAAATGGGGATACTGTAAACCCTACTAGTTATAAAATCTATTGAACACCAAAAGGTAGAATTGAAACACCATTCTGATGAATTTTAAGCGTCTATTTCCAAACTGGTTCACATAACACACAATGGTGGGTTAGAGAGGTACACTTATTGTATGCTTTAGCTTTCAGGGCGACGCCCGAGATTACCTGTAGCCAAGATGAAAAGAAAAACAGAAAAAATACCTCACACAGTAGATAGATAAACGGGATAATCGGATACTCAAGTCGGGTGTTTGGGGGAGAGAGGTAGGGAGGGAGGGTTTAAGACGACAGAGTTTGAGCCATGAGAGAGAGAGAGAGAGAGATTTGAGGATTTGAGTCTGGATGAAAAGTATGCAGGAAGTGCTTACGAGGAGCGCAAGAAGTTGCCGGGGGTGGGGTGGGTGGGGGGTGATGGCAGGGATCTCAGAACCCGAGAGTTTTTGTGACTGTGAGGTTAAGTTCTTCTTATTACAAACTAAATTCAAATCTAACTCCGGTTACTTTTTCTCACAACGAAATCACTCAAAGACAGTAAAAATATCCACAGAAACAACAGAAAAAACTTGGGACGAGGAGGAGGAGGAGGAGGAAGGGGAGGAGTGGCCCCAAGTGACAGAGGTATAACCGGAGCAGAACACCTAAAAAAAAAATAAATAAATAAAGATAGAGAGCACGAGAAAGACATGAAAATGCAATGTTGTCTTATGACATCATCGATCTCTCCTCTTCATCCTAAGTAGGCCGAGGGAGTCTCCCATTTAAAAGTAAAAACAAGGGATTGGGTTCCATAATGGATGGACTGATAACTGTGACAGCAAACGAAAGTTTTTTGTTTTGTTTTCATCTTTCATAATCTAAGCGAACAAAATCTTCCGTTTCTTTTGACTTCAAATTATTATTATTATTATTATTTTTTAATTTCTATATTTGCGTCATTGACCTAAAATTCAACCCCCACCCAATTACAAAATGTTATGAATATTTTTAATTCTCTGAAGGTTATGCGAAATCGAATTGAACTCGTTACATTGCCAATGGCTGCTCTTAAGTGCCCGCCGACGCTACTTATTTATTTATTTCTTTATTTATTATGTCCCTGCAAATCGTGTTTGCCAAGAAAATGATACGTCACTGACAGCTTGTAATATTTACTTTCACTCTTTATATCACTGCTTAATGTATTTAAGTTTTAAAACCAAAATAAATGTTTCCATCTGTATAGGCATATATATACATATATATATACATACATACTATATATATATATATATATATATATATATATATATATATATATATATATATATATATATATATTATATACACAATTATTACATCAAACAGTCAAGGACTCGTTAATGAGAATTCATGAAAGAACCTTCCAACATAAAATCCTTTACTACTTCAGACGTTTTACAAATAATAGATCCATAGCACCATTTAATATAAGCTTTTACAACACAGACACTGACGGCTTCCAAAAGACCCTCAACATACATTTATATATAATTCTATATATATCTATATTTATATATATAATCTGTTACAGCTCTCTCTCTCTCTTTATACATATATATCTTATATACGAAAATTGAAGGTTTATTCCATTGAAGGTCCAGAGGAAGTATTCTTGGTTGACATTGATACACAGCATTATTTTATTTTATGTTTTTTTTCTGCAAAGGAACTGAAATCAACGCACATCCACGCGAGGCGCATGCGTGTCGACGACCATCGCTTGAGCATTGTTTTTATTTATTTTTTTATTTTTATCTTGCTAGTCCTTGAGTTGTCTGTCGTGTTGACGCCACCAGAAAACGGCAAGAAAGTAGTCGTCTTGATCACTTGGTCAATTTCACATTACAGCCAATTTCACGGTCATATATATATATATATATATATATATATTATATATATATATATATATATATATATATATATATATATATATATATATATATATCATATAATTCCACATATCAAACCAGATAATCCTCTTGATATCGAACTCACTCAACTTTGGAAATAATTCACATGGCAAGGTTGAAGAGAAGTCGATATTCGTGGGCTAAAACGTTTGAGTCTTGACGTACGGCAGTATATATATATATATATGAAGAATGCCGCGAGTAATTGGGCGAGAAATTAGCTGCTATTTCTTGCCATTCATGAAATGCTGATATCACTGCAGGCGACAGGCTGCGCCTCTCCTCGGTGTGTTCCTCAATCCCTTTGCGCACAATATTAATACTATACATAATTGCAATACCAGTTTTCAATATACTTTTTGTTTTGAAGTTAGTGTCCTAACGTTGACTTCTAACACGTTTAAAAAATAATCCATTCAGTAAATCATATCAAAATAGACATGCGAACTACCTTATTGACAAACTATTATTATTACCAAGAGAGAGACGATGCGGATCATCGGGCGGCAAAAGGCGGGAAAGCTTCAGTCAGTCAGTCGGGGATGAAAACAGACGTCTAATTGCTCGGTTACAGAAGTGGATTTTGGAAGGGGTAGAGAGGTGCTGGGGGTAATGGGGAGGGGGAGGGTGAAGAAGAATATCATAGGCATCATCAAATAACCGCATACGTTTTGGTTTCTCGCATTTGCTTTGATAGGGGTGTGGGGTGGGGGGGATACACGAACGTTTTATTATTATTTTCTCCACTGAAGTTACCGCCAGGGCGAAGCGACGCAGAGTATACTATAGTATAACATTCAGCACAGTCATTTGTTTTCATTCTCGTCCAGACGATCGCCACCAGAGGCGCTTGCTTTTCCACACTTGTGCTGACTGCAGTGCATCTCGTCAAGAACATGATACATGTCCATATAAAACACAAATTTGTCACAGAGACAAGAAAGCCATGGCAACCTTACTAACGAGATATGAAAGGGGGCGACGGGATGAGGGTTCGACATGGCATCTCGTTATATATATATATATATATATATATATATATATATATATATATATATATATATATATATACTATATATATATATATATATATATATATATATACGAGAGCAGCTGCTTCATCAGCTGGACAAGTTTATTGGTTTCAGTTTCTCTCGTATTAAAAGTCCATAACGAATCTGAAAGCGTTCAGGGGAATGTCGGTATAAGTGTTCTATGTATTTATATATATATATTATATTCATATCCGCGACTGGCGATAAGGGGGCAAAGGTTTTTCTTTTTTTAAAGAGAGTGAACAGCAATCTGGTCTATCACCTTTGCCTTCAAAGGACACTTGCAACTTCATGGCCACTGCTTCGTCAAAGGTCAAAATCAGAGACAAAAACACGGATTCACTTCGGCGAGTCAGTGACGCCTCCCTCCGAGAGTTTTATAAAGTGACGACGATTCCTGGGCGATTTCCTGCTGCTCTCCGCGGGACAGTTGCAATAATTGAGGACTCCCCTCACCCGCAGTCGCAGCGAACATTGAAATGGAAATGCAAAATACAATATCGTCTCTTTCATTCAGTTCAAAATATCATTCACAAAAAAAACAGAGAGGTTGTTCAGCCCGCGAAGGCACAGATGATCAGAAGGGTGACAGCGTTAGTTTTGGAAGGTTGTCTTGACGGGGCGGTGGAAAACGAGGAAAGGAGATATTATTATAGAGTAGTTTGTCCGAAAGCTCACTCGCTCGCTCCTCTTCAGGTTCGATTCTGGGTCGGTTTTCGTGTCTGTTGCTCCTTGTGGTCCTCGGTTCTATTTATCTATTTTTTTTTTTATGATTTTGGCTCAGTTGATATTCTACTGGCGTACATAATTTGGCCGGTATCGATAATAATAATCCATCACATCAAGTGAAAACTTCTGAGAAAACTATATATATATATAATATATATATATATATTATATATATATATATATATATATATATAATATATACATCTCATATATCTACCTAAAACTTGAAGAAAACCGACCTCTCACAAAACTAAATAGGTCTGCGAGCGAGAATATTTTATCTTTTTATTTTTTTTTTTATTTTTTTTATTTTTTTTTTTTTTGAGAAATAGTACATTACATCCAACAAGTGCTTGAATCGGTTAGCTCAATCCGCGGCATGCTTGTAAAAAAAAAACATATCACTAAAATCAACGTTTCTGTCTTGCCCTCGACCGCCCTCACCACTCTTCAAGAGTATCCTTTGGAACGTGGATGGTACGTACATGTGATGGACATCCACTTAATACCAATAAAATAAAAATATTCAAGGTATAACCTGAAGTACACAAACAGGCGTTTTATATTTTTTGTTTTCACGGTAGTGACTATTATAGGACTTAACACCTGAACAGCGAAAATATATTATCAATCATACGAGCACTTCGACCTGGGGGAATAACAAACTGTCAAGAACACATGACCAAAGGAGTAAAATCACAATACATTTCCCATGAGATCATGCACCGTTTCGTAATGTTTCGGGTCATTTCTCTTCTTAACCCATCGATAAGGAAATGAAAGAGGTCTATGAATACACCAACTAACATAGCATTAAAGAAAAAAAAAATGAAAGGAATCCTACACAATTCAACAAACTGAGCGAAAACAAATGAGGGTGAGATGAAAATGATAATGACACTACGATGATCACCAGAAACGTACAAGCGCACGAACGAATTCAACCTAAGCGTTGCTGACTGACTGAATGGTAAAGTCATGTGACAGCGTCTGACCTACGTCTTCCACTCTGATTGGCTGGGTCTAGTCAAACGACACCACTTCCAGCCAGCGATCTCCACTCCGACTGGCTGGACCAAAGACTCGGTTTTATTTAACCTAGCGATGGAAAGTGAAGAGGTAGGTGGCTCTTTTGAGAAGCGTTGACGGACAAAGCTAGCGAGGATCTGGACCTAGTTACTTCTATGGGGAGGTCTATGGGTGACATTTAAACCGTTATTAAAACTCACGATATTAAAACCTAGTGCAAAACACACGAAGCACACATGATATGTGAAACACACACACACACACTGCTTTTCGTTTGCTAAGACGAAGTCGAACCCAAAGCGAATGATATCTGGCCATTTCAAAAATCCCATCAAAAGCTTTATACAAGGGTATCTGGAGTATAAATAGGCAAACAGGTATTATGGCCCAGTTTGCATTTGAAATACTGTCAGTATGCATGCATGCATTGTGACTGCAAAAACTCGCCTTAGGTGAACCTATACATTTAATAGTAACCTCACAGTAAGCTGTTCCAACGCTCCCTTGGGAATGTCTCAATGCTTTCGACAGCATTTCTATCTTGGGATAAAGTGAGTGATGTTGAAGTCAATGGAAAGCACAGATGGACTTGATCAAGTGTACAATCATATATATACATACACATGCAAAACATACACGAGTGTATACATGGGCATATACATACACACATATATACTGTATATATTTTGAGGACTGTTATTTCTCGTTTTTACAAAACTCTAACTGGCAAATGTGTCTGGATCCGATCATCCGAGTTATTATTATGTAATAATATCTAATGTACGCTACACTACACGACATCGAACGAACGCAACGTTATGAGAAACATCTAAAAAATGACGCAACGGCCAAATCTTCCTCTGTGATCTTCGTACGCATATACATAAAACAAAACGAAGAAAAAAAAATATTGAAACATCTCGTCACATCTGCACCCTTTTCTTTTTCTATCAACCCTCCCGTTACAGCTCTTAGTTATAAGGTCTCATGATATATACGTTAATCAATAATACCATACAATACTTATATACATACAAAATATTATATTTATATTAGGTTATAATAATATATAATAATAATAATTATATAATATATATATATATATATAGATATATATATATATATATATTATATATATGATATATAATATGATATATATATTTAAAAGTCGGACCTTTTCTCGGTCTGCCTGGCATTCCCTTGTTTTTGTTGACCTAGAATATTTCTTTTTTCTTTTTTTCTTCTAATGGTTCGCTGTGACGTCCGGGAATCGAGTTCTGGACTAAATGAGTCCTTGTTTCTTTGCGAGATTGGAAAGACGAAGAAATTGTTATGTTGGCTGTTCTGTTTCATTAACTTTGTGTGTGTGTGTGTGTGTATTATATATATATATATATATATATATATATATATATATATATGTATATATATAATTTATATATACATACATTTCTGAATACACACACTTACATATATATATATATATATATATATATATATATATATATATATAATACTATGTATATATAAATATATTATACATACACACACATATATATATATATATATATATATTATATATATATATATAATATATATACTACCTAGTATATCATATATATATATATATATATATATATATATATATATATATATATATATATATATATATATATATATATATGAGAGATTAAGGAAGAGAGAAATCTGGTTCAGAAAGCAACTGAGATGGGCGTATATATAATACACCTAAAAAATAAACCCACAATCGGCTATAGTTTACATAGGTAAAGTGTCTACTTAATAATACAAATGCTTATTCTCTAACCATTTAGATTCCTGGGTATCGTCAACCAGATTTAAAATGTTCACAAATTGAGGTACATAAATTTTATAATACATAAGAATTTTTGCATAATGCTTCTTCATACATATATAATTTTATTTTTTTGGGGGGTGGAATTTAAAAAAGAAACCCTATAACATTAACCGTAGAGAAATGATTTCACTTATGGGAAGGCACTCAGATAGGATCAAAAGTAAATTTACTTTTTTTTTTCTTCTTTTGCTACTAAACTATGCGAGTTTCCAGATTCAATAGGAAAATGGGTTTTTAAGAAAACGAGACACCAAAATATTCTTTTAGAAGAATGACTATAGTGAGATTCACGAAAAAAAATTTTGGAATACTTTTTTGAATGAAATTTTTTTTCTAATTTAATGAAAAAATATTTACTGAAAATAACTTGTACGGAAACAAACATTTTCAAGTTAATTGTAAAATATACCTAAGCTTTTTTTTTTATCTTGCTAAACTATCAGGGAATTCATTTTACCCGAAAAGGGGAAATGTGTAATATTTACAGTCTATAATAAAAATCCTTTCGCATCAATGAAAAATATAAATCACAAAAAAATCTTGTGACACATTCAACTAAGTTTTACTTCAATTTACCTGATGTACAATTTACACAGCCTTTCATGCTTCACACCAACCAGTTCAGGTTCCGATTCGACAAAAATTTAATTTTCCTGAGCATTAATTGCAAATCACACGATTACACAACCAATAAACTAACTGTGAAAACATGTAAAATCTAGAGGCCGTGTGACGTCACATTTTCGATTTTGGGAGTTCATACGCAAATGTAGGATTACGTATCAATATATGAGGCAGGGATCATTATTTATATTTTTCACTCAGAACAACCCAACTTAAGAAGACGCATGGCGTTGAAAAAAAAATATGACGATGTATAATATCTAAATATATATCTATAAATTTCAAGTTTCTGAAAAGCGTTCCTTACTGCCAGAAAGCATCTAAATAAATAATAGTTATATTTTTAAAAATCTGAATAATAAACTCTCTAAAATATTCAATTCTAACTGGAATATACTCTTTTAAAATATTAACTTCGAACTGGAATAAACTCTTTAAAATATTAATTTAGAATGGGATAAAATCTTTTAAAATATTCACTTCGAACTGTAATAAACTCTCTTAAATATTCACTTCGAACTAGAATAAATTCCTTAAAATGTTCACTTCGAACTGTAATAAACTTTAAAATATTCACTTCGAATTGGAATAAACTTTAAAATATTCACTTCGAACTGGAAAAAACTCTTTAAAATATTCACTTCGAAATGAAATAAACTCTTTTAGAATGTTCTCTTCGAAATGGAACAAATTCTTTAAAATATTCATTTAGAACTGGAATATACTTTTTGAAATATTAACTTCAAACTGGAATAAACTTTTAAATATTCCTTCCGAACTGAAATATAGTATTAAAATATTCGAACTGGAATAAACTCCTTAAAATATTCACTTCGAACTGGAATATACTCTTTTAAAATATTCATTCAGAACTGAAATATACTCTTAAAATATTAACTTCGAACTGGAATAAACTCCTTAAAATATTCACTTCGAACTGGAATAAACTCTTTAAAATATTAACTTCGAACTGGAATTTACTCTTTTAAAATATTCACTTTGGACTGGAATAAACTTTGAATTATTCACTTCGAACTGGAATAAAATCTTTTAAAATATGAACTTTGAACTGGAACAAACTCTGTAGAATATTCACTTCCAACTGGAATGAACTAAATTCAAACATTAGCATCGTACGTCTGGTGGGGAGCAACGAGATTTCTGCCGCAGTCACTTCCGAACTCTGCTGCTTCTTTATTGTGAAAATTTCATACAAGTTATCCATTTTATCCTTGGTAGGCCGCGCGGAAACTATCGTTATTGAAACATTCTAATGCATGAGGTGATAAGTTAAGTAGCATGTTCATCAATTAGTAAACATACCAGTTCGTATTGTCGGTCGAATACTTTCGTCATACCTGAGAATAAGTCTTTTGGTTTTATGCTAAACTTAATCCTACAAAAAATATACTGAAGTAATGAAACTGTGGTTTAATTTCTAACGCACATCAAGATGGCTTACCGTTCAAGTACTGTCCATTCACTAGAAAATAATGATATCTCTCTGAAAACAATTAATTATAAGATCCGAGAAACGTCCACACACACACAAAACAGAAGTGCTACTGAAAGCCTAGTAGAGCGCCTCAGTGGCGTGATCGGTATGGTCTTGACCTGCCACCTCGGTGGCCGCGAGTTCGATTCTCGGGCATTCCATTTAGGTGTGAGAGATGTGTATTTCTGGTGATAGAAGTCCACTCTCGACGTGGTTCGGAAGTCACGTAAAGCCGTTGGTCCCGTTGCTGAATAACCAATGGTTCCATGCAACGTAAAAACACCATAAAAAAAAAAAAGCCTAGTAGCTGTCAGGAGGCAGCCAAAGATCACGAATGGAGAAACAAGTGACGTGCGTTGCCAAGTGGAACTTACTTAAGAGTAAGTATAGTATAGTACGACGCTTTCTGATTAATAATGCTTTTTCAATAACTGACCATAATTAACGATATTTATTTGTGGACGAAGCTTTTCTTACGCTTTTATATGTTCTTCTAGAGTATTTCTGAGCTTATTTCTTATAACCTTAATTGTTTTTGTCCTTGGTGAATACTTGTGATGACAACTAACCCGATCGTTGATAATTTATTTTCATACCTGTGTCTCCAGCTACAGAACTTCGTGGCATATGAGATTAAAGATGCAGAAAAAAAAAACAATCCCCGCGCGTTTGGAAGATAGGTCTACGGTGCTAACGTGAATACTGAAATCACCGAGTAAGCTCCGGTGAAAGGTGAGATTATTCGTAAGCTAGTTAACTTTGCCCGTGTGGTACCTTCGGCAAAGTGGCGTTCAGTTTGAATATCTGTTATCTTGGCTCTGTTTTCTTATATTTCATCTTAATTCTAAAGCGAACACAAAGTCACAGCTTACGAGTCGCAAAAAATGATTAGTTTACTGTCAGTATTGCGATAGCACACAGCGTCAATAATTAGGAAGCTGTAGGCCCACGTGGTATGACATGAATGAGACCGTCACGTTTTTTGGTGACACCACCTTAATTCTCATAGTGTTTTCCATGACCTCATTCTGTACGCGTTGTCATAAGGTTACTGGTAATGTTTTTTTCTTGGGATCTTGACCTTACTTAGAAAATCACTAACGGAAATCTTGTTGACTGGTATAATTCTGTTCCTAAAATGGTCAATATTTTTCTTGAATTATCGAAAATTTTCCTAAAACTGGTAATACTCTCTCTCTCAGGCGTTCATTATACCTGCAAATATCTTCATTGTATATCTATGATGTTTTCCCTAACAGGGTCACTGGTGATCCGTTCTTCCGAAAATGGTCTATAGTATTTCTTTACAAAACCTCTTCCTTTTCCCAGACAAATTCTAAGGCGGTTCCGTGGCCCCTGGGCTTTTGAGGACTACTGGATTTATGCGTCAATCATTTCTTCTCTCAATATAAGTAATAGCTTCTCGTTAAGAATGTGAATCAACTCTTATTCTCACAAAGGCAAGAGTCTTCTTTGCCCTCAGCACCATTCTTACCAACAATGTTTTTTATTTCCTGTTCTTGGGACTCGACGACAACCAACTTGTGATCCAGACAAGAAACGAAACGTCTGAAGTTGTATATATATATTATATATAATATAAGCTCGTTATGGATTGCATTCGGAACATTGCAACGGTATTTAAACATCTGGTGAGATTTACAAAAAAAAAAAAAAAAAAAAAAAAAAAATTGTAAATAAAAGTGATGCAGACAAGCAGGACATTGTTATTATTACACATGGCGATATCATAATGATGATTATGATGATTATGATGATGATGACGACGACGACTGTGATGATAATGATGAGGCCCACATTGCAAGAAATAACCGAACTTCCTCCAGAGGAATCATCAGTACCTACTAACGAGCTAAGGGGCTAATTACATTAATTTACACAATTTGAAAATAATCACTAGCTAAACCGCACGATTACAAATGACATGTAAAAATCTGGACATCAAACATTATGGCAAAATTGCTATGTTAGCGGTGTACCCACGAGAGAGAGAGAGAGAGAGAGAGAGAGAGAGAGAGAGAGAGAGAGAGAGAGACTTTAAAAGCTCAAATGACAAACGACCAAACACCGTTTTCCGTTGCGACTTCTCCACCTAAATTATTCGGGAAAGCGGAACATGCATCTTTCCCTCTTCACAACAAAGTGGGTTGGTGGGCGCTCGGGAGCGTGGCTGAAGTCGAGTATGGGCGGGGTGGGACTGGGTAGAGACAGAGAAGGGGTGGGCTGGGCGGGGGTGTGGGAGAGAAGGAAATGAGCATTTTTTTCATTGTGAAGTTAATTTCTCTCTAACAGACAAAGGGATGACGATGGTAATGGTACAGGAAGGAGGAGTGCTTATTTATGTTTTTCTTTTTCTTCTTCTTCTTCTTCTTCCGTATTTCTCTTATTCCCATTTTCCTTACTTATAGTCACCGTATTTTCACTTCATTTATACTCTAATACGCCTTTTGGTACGTCTCTGCACCGAGACTTCTTCCTCCCCTTCTTCTTCATCTTCTTCTTCTTCTTCTTGCATTTTTCTCATCAGAGTAGCATCGATGGAATAACAGATTTATAATATCCTTCGTTTTATGTTCAAGAAAACGTAAAAAAGGCAAAACACCGAACTAATATCGTCGATTCTTCTTTTTCATTATTTTTTTTTTTTTCATGAAGAGAGGCGACGATTTTCTCTCTCTCCCTTCCACCAAAGGAAATAATCAAATTGCAAAATACTAAACATTTTCATTCGACCGCAAAAGGTCCGAATATTCACTATTCATTTGCCTCAGACCTTTTATATATTCTTCATCTTTCAGGGAATCTTTCTAGAGATTTTTTTCTCCGAATATCATCATCATCGGCTTTCATTTTCCCTCGGGTAACGAACCTTCCTTTTGCGACCACTTGCATCGTCCACCGTGATGGCGGAACTCTTTTAAGATTTCTTTGGCACCCTGTCTTCTTCCTTTCAATTCACGCGTGACAACATTAACTGCAAAGCCACAGTTACTCGCTGACACCTGCTCTTCGTTCTTTTCTCACTTCGCACTGTTTATTGTATTCTTTTCTACCTTTTCCTCTCTCTTCTTTTCAGTCAAAAGCACTTGTGGAACAGACGAAGTGATGTAAAAATATAGCGTTTGTTTAAATGAAGTTAAATACTATTATACATTGTCACATTTTACTACATGCTAATATGTTTTGTTTATTTTTTTTCTTTCTAGAGAACTTATCAAAAATACTATGATTTGAAAAGACTGTCTGACTATAGGGCGTGGGATTTCAAAGTCCGTTCTGTCTGGAGTCGTTCATCCGATCGGGAAAGATCAACAACTGTTCATTCATTTGTATATATAGAGTCCGGGACAGGTTTGTGCGTCTCACGCGAAACGTTGAAGAAATATATATATATATATTATATACTTTATATATTCATCCACTTATAACTCTCTCATTTCTTTTTTTTTTTCCTTAAATGTCTCTCATCAGGATGTTGTCTTAATCTGTGTCCTTCTGCCGCGTCGAATAGCAGCATCAGGTCGCGTAGGCTCCGAGGGGCGTGGCGTTGGCGGCGGCCTCCAGGCATCGGCGCTGGAGGAGCAGGAGGAGGAGGAGGGCGAGGAGCGACATCAGGTAGGTCATGGCGACGTCTGGACGTAGGTGGCCGGAGGCCGAAGCGTAGGACGTCTGAGCCTCAGGGAAGTTCACCTCCACCTGGGCCAGGATGAACATCGACAGGTGAGCATCCGTCAGGATGTCCGAATGGCGGGGCCTCATGTTGATCTTCTCGGCGAGGGCCTGCAGCGGCCCGGCGCATTCCTCCTGGAACAGGACGATGATGATGCATTAAAAGTAAACATTATAAGTAAAAACAAAAAAAGTATGTTTTTTGAAATGATGAGATCTGCTTTCTGGATAAACCAGAAGCCTTCGCTGTAGTAGATTCACATCAACCGTGCATTTGATGTCTAGGCCAGTCCCTTTAGACGCTACTGGTTGGCTGTTGATAAGCCAATCACAGGGCTGGAAGCTTTCAGTCTCTCTCGAGATTTCACATAGGCAGCATGTAATGTTCCACTTCTCCTGAGGGATAATTTTGAAAGACGTATCATCCCTCAGGAGAGGTGGAACATAGATCCTATCCATGTGAACTCTCGAGAGAGACTGAGAGTTTCCAGGCCTTTGACTGGCTTATCAACAGCCAATCAGGAGCATCGTGAGGGACTGGCTTAGACATTAAATGCACGGTTGATGTGAATCTACTATAACTGCAAACACTTCCCTCGAATGCCAATCAGAATGGGGGTGTTAACAGATTGCTTTTAAATGTAAAAATAATATGAGATTTGCCATCTGGATAAACCAAAAGCCTTTACTAACTACAAACAGTCGCTCCGAATGCCAATCAGAAAGGGGAAGTAGATTTTTGTTAAATTTAACAAACGGCTTTCTAGGTAAACAATATCTCATCCGTTCTTTTCACCTACAATTAACTCTCCCCAAAATCCTTCATTCTACATAATGCTTTTCTATCTCCAACACTAAAAAACTTGGCCATTGAGTTTCTGCGTCCCTTCCAGTGGAATGGAATGGAATACATAAAATTTAAACCAAAGCAGCCGCAGGGGTTTTCAACCTTTTTCTCCCCACGTACCCTTTTGGGTATTTTTAATGTCAGTTTGTACCCCCTTCACTTGTATAAAGTTGCAAACAAAACAAACCCAGGATAAACATTCCACTGTATATCTGCAATTACTATAGTGAAGGGAAGTAAGTATACAAAACTATCCTGACAAAACCAGTAATACTGCAAACACAAAGAATTCCATAAGAAATAAAGACAATTGTTTTTATCATTATTTGCCTGTGGCTATGCAGTACATTTTCAAGGTTATGGCACTGAGCTGCAAAAACAAAATACATTATTACTACATCAGCTGCAAAGAGAATTAATGAGATGGCTGAGAGAGATAGGCTCCCATGTTGAAAATCCCTGGCTGAGAGAGAGATAGGCTCCCATGTTGAAAACCCCTGGCTGAGAGAGATCAGCTACAGCCTTACCTTTTCCCTTCTTTGCCTGATGAAAGCGTTCATGAATATCTCCGGATCCACATCCAACTTGGCTATGGCTATTACGTTCTCCCCAATGTGGTTCTTGAGAGACAAAGTGCACTGCAAAGAGGAAAGTGCAATTAATACAAGGGACGACAGAACCAATGCAGAGGTGGCTTGGATTGAAAACATTTAAACCTTGTTGTTGTCAATGAATTTGTGGATAGTAAGTCAGTGATAATTATCTTATAGAGCACATGAAGAAGACGAAATGTGTGATGACTGAGGAAGGTAAAAGATCCTTATCTTGGGTCACAAGGAGGATGAGCAACTGAAATGATCATCAGATATCCTTTAGGGAATTCAGTAACACACACACGCACACACACACATTATATATATATATATATATATATATATATATATATATATATATATATATATATATATATATATTACAATCTTTTCATGTAAAATCTAATCTAATGTATATGGCTTATAGCTGAAATGAAGGTTTCACTTCTATATATATATATATATATATATATATATATATATATATATATATATATATATATATATATATATTAGTTCATTAACTCGCCTTTTCGCCCAGTACCTACACAAGACATCAAGCTAATTTCAAATGCACACAGCGCCTTCCCCTAAAAAAAAGAAAAAAAAATCTTACAAGCGAGAAGGAAAATTTATCTATTTTTTTTTTTTTTTGTTTCAGGCACAGACATCTCCCTGTAAACCTGACAGCTCCTTTGGTTCCTTACGTTGAATCTGTATTGTTTGACGAGTATCGCTTCCATCTGGCTGAGTGCGTCCAGCTCGTTCTTGCTGGTGACCGGTTTCAGGATCTCCATCTCTCCTTTGCTGTAGCCCAAGAACATGTAGACTCCTGGGCCGAGCGGTGCATAATCATCTGGAACGAGGCAAGAAACCGACAGGTAAGGAACTTAGTGATCTGCAGAGTAAGCCAAGGGAGAGAGAGAGAGAGAGAGAGAGAGAGAGAGAGAGAGAGAGAGAGAGATAATTTCCTCGAAGTCATTAAAGGGACTGATTTGCTGTTGGCAATACTACAATGTAAATAAAAACTTTTATGTTTTACAAAAAATAAACCTATAACAATGTATGGGAGAGAGAGAGAGAGAGAGAGAGAGAGAGAGAGAGAGAGAGAGAGAGAGAGAGAGAGAGAGAATTTCCTCGAAGTCATTAAAGGGACTGATTTGCTGTTGGCAATACTACAATGTAAATAAAAACTTTTATGTTTTACAAAAAATAAACCTATAATATGAGAGAGAGAGAGAGAGAGAGAGAGAGAGAGAGAGAGAGAGAATTTCCTCGAAGTCATTAAAGGGGCTAATTTACTGTTGGCAATACTACAATGTAAATAAAAACTTCTGTTTTACAAAAAATGAACCTATAACGATGTATGAGAGAGAGAGAGAGAGAGAGAGAGAGAGAGAGGGGAGACAGGTAGCTTACACAAACTAAAATCTAAGCTTTCGTACAATGTTGTCATCCAGTCAACTATGGAAATCAAAGCATGCATTGCATCTAACAGTCACGGTTACCTCCTTCTCTCCGAAATTCTTAGTCACAGTCACGGGCTTCACGATGTTCAGGTTCCTCTTCAAAGCCTAAATAAATTATATGATTCTTGCCTAAGCTCATTCATGCATATTGACATTCTTACCCACGACTCATTTCAACACAATGGAATTGACATGCCTACCCAGTCAAGATACACAAGAGCACATTATTAGTAATCCAAATTCTGTAACGAAATGTAATTTGCATTATTAACGTAATTAATCCTTCCTTACCTTCCACCTTCACGTACGAAATGCAATGGATTTATCAAATATTGAGATTACAATAATTGTTTGAGATGTCGTCTCCTGAGGAATACATTCAACAAATCGTATGAAAAGTGTAACAGATATCTAACGAATCAATCATTCTTATAAGCACTTAAAAAATGCAGCGAGGTTTCTTCGGCGCAATCTATTTTTCTGTACAGTGTACAATGCTGTATGAGCCGTGGCCCATGAAACTTTCAGCCACTCATTCAACCTTTGATTACCACTAAAATAGTTATTAAAAAAAATCAGTTTGAAAAATATCATGACATTCTCTTCAAAATTTTACTCTACTGACTAAAATTGCTAATTGCAACTAAGTTAATTTATTTTTCCAACTTTTCCTAATAAGCAAAGGACTTCCTCAAAATGCACAACCCTTAAAATTCAGTGCTCATTCATCTTTGATTTATTCGCCCAACTCTTACAAATGCGCAGTGACACAATTTCAGATAGAAATTGCACCAGTGCCCAAAAAATTTCTTTATTGTTTTGCAGAGACAAAATCAACACACCAATATTTTTCCATAGAAGAAATCCATAACAAAACGTGTTCATTCCCATTAATGCATTTTCAAGCAACGGCAATTTTTGAACACTTTCACTGTCATTTGTTCCAGAAATAGACCCTCGAAAGCGTTTCCCTCCAAGTTCCATTGATCGAATGTCAACCTCTTTCCTCTGCGACTCAGCCGAAAGGGTCGCTGTATTTTCTTCCCTGCATCACGCAGGCATTGTCATCTAATATCCACAGCCATCAAAGACAATGGAGGCTACTTTCCACCCTCCAAGCGACCATTGACTCTTGTGCAGTGAGGTTACTTTTTACATCCAAGCTCGTTCATTCATTCTTAGACAATTGGCTTTAGATCTCTCTAAACATTTCCCCCATTTTTCACTCGACGTTTCAACGTTCGTGGAGAGAGTGATGCTTTTCTTATACTTCACTTCTTCTTACATTAGCTTATCATTCCTTACACCTGCTTATGAATCTGAGTACATATACTCAAGCATAACACGCTCTCATTACAATCACACTCATATCATGACACTCTCGACCATTTCTCTGGGAAATGGAAACAAACACACACATAATCTTACCTGGGTCAGGCTTCTGGCAAATGAAATTCCCGTCGTAGCAATCGCAGGCTCCTCTGTGGGCAAGGTAGTACGGGGCACTGTGAGGGTACTTGGCACTCTCCGTGTTGCAAGATTTGTTCTCCATGCAACGCAGGGTCGTGCAAATAGCCTCGGGCTTCGCCGCCCCGTTGGGAATCCGACACTCACACAGGGCCGAGCAGTCAGACGTGTTGTATATCTGTTTTAGCGGTTGGAAAGAAGAGCGATATCTTTCACTGTCAAATCGTAGTACACAGAAGACAGCAATTTCAGGACTGGCAGTGTGATTGATTTAGAGTTAGCTCTGGGGAAAAGTTCTTCTTAGTAATATTCAAATTAATGGGCCCTATGTGAATTTTTTTTCTTTTATATCAATGACCTATACGAAAAAGCAATACAATTACTGATTTCCCCGTTTGACTGGTAATAACAAACTGAAAATAAATCAACGTGGTTTTTTTTCCCGTGGTATAATGCACCAAAACATATAGACATTTAGTGTTAAATAAAAATAACACGTAGACATGTAGTGTTCAATAAAACTTTGGACAAAATTGATTGTTTATTTTTATGATTTAGTGACTTATCTTGGAGTATTCTCGTTCCTAAGCAACGTAGTAGTAGAGTTATTAAGACTTTACGTACCCTTCTGCGACTGCCTTCTGGAATTTCCAAGTTCATCATTTGTTCATTCTTCACGTTCTTAATGGAACAAGTTCCTGAAAACGGAAAGAGAACTAGCGTGAAATGACAGTAAACACTCGGATGTTTCTTGAGGACAGTGTTTGCAAAGACTGATGATTCAATGAGAAAGAAACGTATGGAATTCAAAGGACGCCGGGGCATTGCAGGACTTACTTCGAGGCCTGGTGGTGGTTGGAACATCAGTCGTCGTAGTCAGATACGGAGTGGGCGCTGGCATGACCGCGGGCGTCGGAGTGAGACCGCCTCCGACGGGATGTGGCCCCACTGGGGGTAGGGTCGTTGGGAAGTCGTCTTTATCTGGAAGGTCCGGTAAGGGCGGCATTGCGTAACCGCGATTTCTCCAGGTGCTGCCCGTCCTCCCGTTGGAGCCCAGTTTGCCCCAGCTGCTGCCCTTGTCCGTCGGCGCGATGTGAATGGGCGTGCCCCGGTGGCCGGCGCCTCCGCGATCTCTCCCGTAGCCATTCACCGCGTGATTGGGGTCGTAACGACCTCCGCTTCTCCCCCCTCCTCCTCCTCCTCCTCCTCCTCCTCCGACACTGACGCCACCGTTGGGGACCCGAGATCCCCAGGTGCTTCCGGTTTCCTCGTGTTCTCCGCCAAACCGCCCGTTGTGACCCCCAACGTTCAGACCGCTCCCTCGGTTGCGACCGTTATGCCATCTGGATCCAGGAGGTAGGGACTCGTGAGGGAATCCTCGGTTGGGGGGTATCCTCCCCGCGGCGCCGCCGTTGTCTCTCCCCAAAGTTATGGTTCCTTGACCCCGACCCGTGTCCTCAATGACATACACATCTCTGTCGAGAGGAAATCGCTCGCTTTCGCCCGGGAGGTCGCCGTTGCCCCTTCCGAAGGGAATACTTCCAATCCTGTCTCTCCTTCCTCCAGCCCCCTCGCCCACAGTCAGGCCGGGCCGATGAGGAGGTCCCCAGACGTTCGGAAGCTCTTGGCCATACGTGCTAGAGGGCCGAGGGCCCATGTTCTCTGGGCTTATTTCGTGTACGACCCCGTAACCGCCCGGAGGTTGGGGCAGGTTTTCCTCTTCCTCTGGCGTAGGGTTAATGTACGGGATGCGAGGTGGCGGCGGGGTCGTCCGAATCTGCGGTCTGCGGAACACTTCGTCTAAGCTCTCGGTGGAGCCCTGGCTGATCTCCTTGTGAAGCATCAGGTGCGACTCGACTGGAAGAGAGAGAGATTGAGAGCAACGGGGGTAACAAACACTCTTCGTAAAAGGCCACTGCAAACTCCACAGGATATAATCTTTGAGAGCAAATTTCGACAGTTATAAATTAACGTGAGCTACTTATTTTCTGAAAGAGAGAGAGAGAGAGAGAGAGAGAGAGAGAGAGAGAGAGAGAGAGAGAGAGAGAGAAACTTACTGACACACGGGTTGGACCAAAGGAGCTTTTGCCAAGTGTAACAGTCGTGCTGGTTCAAGAAATCTGTCCCCTTGCAGACGCAGGTGGCGTGAAGCTCTGTCCCGAGGATGTTCATGACGGCCTTCTGGCAGCTGCGGTGGGTATCGGCACATCTCCCGGTCATGGCGTCTGCTGCACACTTCTGCTCGTACTCGCGGAGTTTCTCTCTGTCAGGGGAAAGAAGCATTGAGATACAATATGATAACAGATAACAGATCAGTATCGTACTTTGAAACTTGGATGCGCTCCAGTGCTTTCATTTCCATCCTCGGAATTCAGTTCAAGGTGAGGTTACTGCCCCAGGACCCATGCAATTATTATTATAAATAAACCTTCAGGGATACGGCCTATCTGTACATATTTTTTCAATGGTTTGTACGGAACCCCTTTTATTCCTACGTTTACAGACAATTAGGAAATAACGCTACAGTAAAGAAAAAAAAATCGTTAATTACGTTTGTAGCAGTGTGTGTTAACACTTCGGCAGGTGTGCTTACCTGCATACGGGGCTCTTGCGACACTGCTCTGCAATTTTGTGGCACTTCATAGGGTCGCGACCTGAGTGCCTCTCGGCGCAGGTCGGGTGGAGCTTCCTCATCGCCGTCAGACATTCTCCATTTGGGTCGTTTTGTCTGTTACGGGAAAGGAAATGGAGGACTTGACATAGACATAGACACACCATTCATGGGATATGAACACAGTTCATGAGACATATGTGAGAGAGAGAGAGAGAGAGAGAGAGAGAGAGAGAGAGAGAGAGAGAGAGAGAAAATCATTAACCAATCTTAGGGCACGAAACAAATTTATAATTGCTAAATTGTTTGACTGCAAATGTCAGACTGAGAAGCTGACATTTGCAGTCAAACAATTTAGCAATGTGTGTGATGCCCAAGATGGCAGGGCACTGTGCCACAGTTAGGCTTGCTGTGACTCACTCTAAGAGCAGTGATTCTCAGTCTTTTCCTATAGTGATTGAAAATTTCTACTGTATATTTAATCCTGAGTTGCTTTTAATATCATGGGCTTGATAATACAGTGTAAAATCTTTTCATTACATATATATATGCATGCATATATCTTGGATATGGGTCTAAGGCTCTGTAGTGACAAGCGCTTGCAAAAAGTGAGAAGAATTCGAGAAGTTAATAGGACATTGTGGCTGTTACAAATGCACATGAAAGGTGGTTAAAAATACGTATGGACTTAAAAACGCCAGCATATTATATCTCTATAGCCTTTATAGAGATATAATACACTTTCGCAGCCCCATTTACCACAATCATCAACGGCCCTAGGAAAATATTCCCGTGGCCCTATTACCAGGCTTTTATGGACGCTGCGGAAGAGGAGAAACCTTAACTAAGGGCATTTAACGACCTACGGGGGTTGAGGGGGGGGGGGGGGGGGGGGGGGGGGGGGGGGGGGGGGGTGGGGGGGGGGGGGGGGGGGGGGGGATACGATCCAAGAAACCCGCCGTGTTTCCTCTTACCTTCACAGTAAATCCAAGGTGTCTAGCTAGAGTTTGTAGTGAACAGCGCTGTTCACATTTTGTGTTCGATTTCTACATTAAACGGAGCTGCTCGTTTTGGAAATTGGCAGACAACGTTTCTATCTTAAAGGCGATTTTGATGACTGACTAATAATTTTCAAATTCCATGGTTCTGCCTTTCCATGAGTTTCAATTCTTCTAGCAAAATTACCTTTGAATAAAAAAAACCTTTTGAGTTTAAAATACAGTTATTTTATCAAAATCACCTTTGAATAAAAAATAAACTTTTGAGTTGAAAATACAATTCTGTTATCAAAATCGCCTTTGAATTACAGAAAAAATCTTTGAGTTGAAAATACAATTCTGTTATTAAAATCCCCTTTGAATTAAAAAAAAAACCTTTGATTTTAAAATACAATTCTGTTATCAAAATCACCTTTGAATTACAAAAAAAAAAAAAAACTGAGTTGAGAATACAATTCTGTTATCAAATTCACCTTTGAAACACACACACACACTCACACAAAATCTTTGAGTTGGAAATACAATTCTGTCATCAAAATCACGTTTGAATTAAAACATTCGCCATTAAAAATTCATGTAAGAAAGTCACCTTTTGAAGACGAGTACCGTAGCATACAAGAAACGAGCGACAAGTGTCGCGGCACACTTTAAAGATCTACTTCTCAAATTCATATTCGCAGACTCTTCGAAATTCCACATAAAAAGGCGCACTGGAAGGCTTCCTCTATCCACAAAACCCAGAAATGGAATATATATGTATATATATGATATATATATATATATATATATATATATATATATATATAATATATATATGATATATTTATATAGATATATATATATATAATATATATATAAATATATATATATATATATTTATATATACATAGATAGATAGATAGATAGATAGATAGACAGATAGTGGGTATGCAGTACATATGAACCACTGCTAGACCAATTAGACCAGTATACATCTAAACAACTCATACAAGCTTAAACTCAGCCATACACGCCAATAACCCTCCATCTACAAGGGCAAACAATTGTGTCACTCAAACGGGTATTTGGACAGGAGTGCGTTTGCGCGCGCTCTAACGCGCTCACAACATGAAATGTCATTGATTTTCCCACCTGCCTCCGCCTAGGTAAAAAGATCTTGGAGGTCGTATTATTATGGCAGAAGCAGCTTATTCCAGCCCCTCATCCCATATCCTCATGGGGGGAACGAATAAGAATTTATGATACTCCTTCCAAGACTGCGTGGGGAAGGGGTCGATAAACGCCCTCTCCTCGCCCCCTCCGCCCCCTAACCCGAAATGTGCACGGAGAGAGAGAGAGAGAGAGAGAGAGAGAGAGGCTCTTACAATTGTTTATTGCCCGCCATCCCATATACTGTACTTTCCAACACGTTTGTAAATCTCTCTCTCTCTCTCTCTCTCTCTCTCTCTCTCTCTCTCTCTCTCTCTCTCTTTCTCTCATATACTCGCAATGCTCTTCTTAACCATTTCTTCACCCCACATGAACGAGACTACTCCATTGCATATACGACAGTCTGTGTATGCATGCAGATGCATACTCTCGCATACAACACCACTGAGAATGACAACTGCATTTTCTTCCATACCACTGCGAATAGATCCCCTTTCCTTATACCTTCGTACAAATCAAGATTACAGCTTCTTTTCTGTTTTTTTTTTTTTTTTTTTTTTTTCCACAAGCCTAACGCTAGCAGACCTTCTCTTTTTCCTCCACACTGCTAATGATAGCACTTCTTCCCTTCTTCCTTCATGATACTAAGGGTATCATCTCTTTCCTTATTTCTCCATACTACTAAGGATAGCACCTCTTTCCTTATTTCTCCATAATAATAAGGATAGCATCTCTTTCCTTATTTCTCCATAATAATAAGGATAACACCTCTTTTCTTATTTCTCCATAAAGATAAGGATAGGCCTCTTTCCTTATTTCTCCATACTACTAAGGGTAGCACCTCTTTCCTTATTTTCTCCATACTACTAAGACTAGCACCTCTTTCCTTATTTCTCCATAATACTAAGGACAGCATCTCTTTCCTTATTTCTCCAAAATAATACGGATAGCACCTCTCTCCTTATTTCTCCATAATAATAAGGATAGCTCCTATTTCCTTATTTCTCCATACTACTAAGGATAGCACCTTTTTCCTTCTCCTTAATAATAAAGATAGCACATCTTTCCTTATTTCTCCATAATACTAAGGATACTAAGGATAGCATCTATTCCCTTCTTCCTTCACACCGCTTGGGATAGCAAATTAAAAACTCTCTGGGAACTAGGGACGTCTGTTATAAGCAACACAGTACATGAATAATAAAATAATCGTTCCCTCTTACTTCCTCCTACTTTCTTATCGTAGCAGTGTCCCACTTACTTACTTCTGAGCATTTCCCCACTTCCTCTGTGTACGGTCCTGGCGTATTCTGGGTCTATTCTTGACGCGGGAAAAGAGGGAAATAGAGATGGCAAGGAAATGATGAGATGAGGCTGGAATAAAATGGATATTCTTCGAAAAGGAATGGAGGTAATTGAATATATTTCCTCCATTCCTTTACGAAGAATCTCCATCTCATTCCAGCCTCATTTCGTCATTTCCTTGTCATCTCTCTCTCTCTCTCTCTCTCTCTCTCTCTCTCTCTCTCTCTCTCTCTCTCTCTCTCCCTCCTCCCTTCCCGTGTCGAGAATGAATCTATCCAGACCTTAGGTTAACATTTATTTTTACGACCAATTCTGTCATTTCTGTGCCTTCCTTAATTCTCTCTCTCTCTCTCTCTCTCTCTCTCTCTCTCTCTCTCTCTCTCTCTCTCTCTCTCTCTCTCCCCTATTCTGTATTTATCTATAACCATCGTCAATACTTTCCGTTAACTTGACTGTTCATTTCCTCTGTCTCTCTCTGTTACAGTGACTCTCTAGTTATTTTCAATTTTAATGTTTCGGATACATTTACAAACAACTGCTACAGTGGGTCTCTCTCTCTCTCTCTCTCTCTCTCTCTCTCTCTCTCTCTCTCTCTCTCTCGCTAGGTATTTTCAATTTTAATGACTTTGATACCTTTACAAACAGTGCTACTGCTACTGTGGGTGTGTCTCTCTCAGTGCTACAGTGGTCTCTCTCTCTCTCTCTCTCTCTCTCTCTCTCTTTCACATGATTAATGGTAACATGGGAAGAGCGACCACAGTTCGATTACGTTTATTGTCTAACAGGAAAATCGTGACACAGAGGATGGAATCTCACGGCAGCAGGAAGAGGACACGGGACACACAAAACACACGAGACCAAAAAAGACACAATATCACAGACAAAAACTATCAGAGGACGAAAATGAAAAAAAAAACAAAGTATCAAAAACATGAAAGACATGGGACATATAAACACGAAATGATAAAGGGACAAATAGTTGCTAACACATGACGTACATAATATCAAAGACAAATTTCCATCAGGAGACAGATATAAAAAAGGATTAAAAAACATGCATGAGCGCCTCAGTGGCGTGGTCGGTATGGTGCTGGCGTGCCACCTCGTATGGCCGCGAGTTCGATTCTCGGGCATTCCATTGAGGTGTGAGGGAAGTGTATTTCTGGTGACAGAAGTTCCCTCTCGACGTGGTTCGGAAGTCACGTAAAACCGTTGGTCCCGTTGCTGAATAACCGCTGGTTCCATGCAACGTAAAAACGCCATACAAGCAAAAACAAACAGAACATGCATGACATGGTCCGCCTGAACATGGAATGATAAGGGCAGAAATAGGTGTTGATAAAGGAAAATAAGAAATTGACAACTGGAAGCACTGAAGGACAAACACAGACAAGCAGAAATGAATGAAGGTCTCGTATGGAAGCAACAAGTGACATGCGCATAAACCACAGACAAAAACGGGTGAACAAAGAGTAAGGCAGGAAAAATGAAAGCGAGAGAGGCGCACAGATAGGGAAACAAGACAGACAACAAGAAAGTGACAAAAAATAAAAAATAAATCATAAAGATAAAGGATGAAATGACTAGTATATTTAAAAAAGAAGAGAATGAAGGAAACCGAGAAATAAGAAAATAAAAGGGGAAAAAAAGAAAAGGGGCCAAAAAAACAAGCCCCACAAAGAACGGTTTTTAAAGAAAAAAATCCCCTGGGTAGAAAAATAAAACAAACCTAAACGGACAAGACCTTTTTAAACCGCAAGGAAGGGAAAAATAGAAGGAAAAAAAAAAAACCAAAGAAGAAGGAAGAGAAAGAAAAACAAGAGGGAAAACGCGAAAACAAAAACATCCAAAGGTGGAATAAAAAACAAGAAAATGACACGATGCGTGCTGGAATCTCTCCATAAATTTAACTTGGCAACTTCAATTTTTCCTCGTTTCGAACAACTCACTTATGCAGTGCAGTTACCTCCCTGCTTCCTCTCTCTCTCTCTCTCTCTCTCTCTCTCTCTCTCTCTGTAATTTTTGCACTCATAATGCATTCTCAGGATGATGCAGATGTCGTATGTGTTAGTACATTATATATATACTATATATATATATATATATATATATATATATCTATATATATCTATATATATATATACATATATATATATATATATATATGTATATATCATATATATATATATATATATATATATATATAGATAGATATATATATATGCATATATATATATATATATATATATATATATAGATATATATATACATATATATATATATATATATAGTATATATATATATATATATATATATATATAGATATATATATATATATATACACACACACACATATATTACATATAAGATATATATCTATATATATATATATATATATATAGATATATATGTATATATATATATGTATATATACATATATATATATAATCTCTATTAATATATATATCATTAGTATAGTATATATGTATATATACATACATATATATATATATATAATATATATAGTATATATATATAATATATATGTATATATACATACATATATATATATCTATATACTATATATATATAATAATATATATATATAACGTAGAATATATAGTATATGTAATCGTTTAAATATAATTGGTGGTTATAAATATTTTATATATATATGTAGTTTTTTATATATATATTTTTTTTTTATATATATTTGTATTATATATATATATACCATTATATATATATATTATATATATTATATATATATATATGTGTGTGTGTGTGTGTGTGTGTGTGTGTGTAGAGAGAGAGAGAGAGAGAGAAACTGCTGGTCGCCACCTACATAAATATACTATACATGAATTTTTTTTTAAGTAATAAGCGTGTCCAGAAGAGAGGATATCAAGATGTATGTATGTATGTGTGCGTTTATGTGTATATGCATTTATGTATGTGTATCTATATACAGTATATCTAAACAATTAAGTTTAGCCCAAAAGGAAATAACCGCTAAACGCTATATTAACAATGTAGGGAAAGTTCTACTCTGGCTCATGAATATATGAAATACATGCTTTTATCCTGCATCGAAACATGGCATGTCACGGCATCTTGACGAAGTACTATGTTAGTTCGGATAACTCCTAAGTGTGAGAGATTTCCTTCATTTATTCCTCACATGAAATCAGGGTTTGCAGTGACAAGCGCATCCACAGTGTTATGATAATCGAGGAGTTAGAAGGTCACTGCAACATTAGTGAGTTTATGCAAGCACACATATACACATACACGAGCACATTCATTCTTATATAAGGTGTTTTTGTATTTGTTCATAGATAAAAAGAAATGTCTATCCCCGGCCTGCCTTTACCCCTTCTTTTTCCTCCTCCTCTTCTTCTTCTTCTTCTTCTTCTTCTTCCTTCTCTTCTTCTCTCCCATCCCTCTTTCGGCAGAGACGAAAAACACGTCGGGCGAAACAACCGGCAATACATTTTATCTTATGAAATAAAGCAAATGTTGTTACCTTGATCCAATTACGCGGACGCCGAAGGTAATTAGCTTGATTACACCTGAATTACATTTTTCATCGCGACATAATCATATTTCATTCTCTCCGAAGGGAAGAGAGCCGGGAAGGACGAGCGAAGGGTCATTCGGGCTAATTTCGATTCTATTACTTTATTGGATATGGAGCGCGCGGTGAGGTCCCGCCAGGGGAGGCCCCGGGACCCGAAGCAATCCTCGTGATGGGTAGGGGGGAGAGAGAGAGAGAGAGAGAGATGGATGGTGGTAGAGGGAGCAGGTACCGTTCGATACAACTGAGTAGAGTGAATGAGAGGGGGTGGGGGTGTGGGGGGTGGGGGGGGGGGGGGGTGGGGGTGAGTACGAGCATTAAGTAAATGGACAAATAAAACGGATGAACGTATAATGTTCGGGATGGGGCCGTTTGCTAGCTGTGAGTCAATTAAGAGGATAACCGATTGATTTAAGACTCATTCGGAGTCACGGAAGTGAATGTGACGGCTTTACCTGATACAAAAACGAGAACTTTGTCGAGCGGATGAAGGAGTGAATGAATTCACATTTCTCGAAAGGACAGAGGGCGTTTGTGACAGGTAAATAATGACATCAACAAGGGGTCGAGCAAATATAAATACACCTGCTACTAAATAAAACGGGTAAAAGGAGATAAATATATCAGCGAAATAAATATAAATACACCTGCTACTAGATAAAACGGGTAAAAGGAGATAAATATATCAGCGAAATATATGTGAACGGATGCATAAAAGAAGGAATGCAATAGGAAGGGGTAAATAAACAAATCTATGAGGAAATGAATTTAATGGAAGGCAGGTCATGCAGAAACAATTGGATACAAACTGTTACTCGTGAAATTGCTAAATGATAGAAAGTGGATCTGTATAGCCACTCATTAAAAAGAATAGTAGGGCAAAGATGTGGTCTACCTACTAAGTATCTAAATAATCACTGACATTCTTAAAGAGGGCATGTGATTTACAAATATGAGGTCGGATAAGGTCACTAGGCCAGATGAGGTCAAAGCTAGGGTAAGCCGTGATAATCACTTGGTTATAGGGAGCAGATATCAAAGCAGATTAAATAATGACAAAAATGATATGGCTAGAACTGGAGAGAGTAACAAGACGAATAATAATAATAATAATAATAATAATAATAATGATAATAATAATAAGGAATCTGGAAAAACTAGAGGCTGAAGTAGCTCCAGGACTCATGCAGAAGAGTGTGCTCCTAGAAACAGCGCACATAGTAAGGAAAGTGATGGACTCCTAAGGAGGCAGGATGCAACCCGGAACCCCACACATACCACCCAGTCGAATTGGAGGACTGTGATCGCCCCCGCCACCCCCAAATAATAATAATCCAGGAATGTTATTAATATTTACTTCTGTTTTTTCACTATCACCACCGTCTCTACGGCACCATTTCCAATATTACCACCCTATTTATAGCACTAATGTCATTCCCTTGTAGGGAAGATAAGCAGGAGATATATATATATAAAAAAAAAGACGACTAAGCTGAAGGTTCAAAGCAAGTGGTCCACATCAAACATCGACCTTCCATATAAATTATACCCTTCAGCAGCCTTCCGCCCCGACAGACTCCCGATACCACGAGCGCTCAATTATGCTCTCTCACACAGACACTTCAGGCACTCGCTGCATAATTCGCCAGGGCGTGGCTTCAAGGAAACGATAATTAAGATTGGTGCAATCAATCTCCAGCGAGAGAGAGAGAGAGGAGAGAGAGAGAGAGAGAGAGAGAGCGCCACGCACTCACTCAAAAAAATTTTTTTTTTTACTTTCCTCTCAGTGTGGATGGATGAGAGGAGAGAAGGTTTATTGGAGGGGGATGTCTCCCCTCATTATGTATGTATGTATGTATGTATGTTTATGTACATACGTATGTATGTATATGTGTGTGTATGTATGTACAACAGATCTATCTCTCTCTCTTTCTCCTTTACCTTTTTTATTGTTTACTCCCATTATATATTGTGTTCAGTAGATCTTTCATTCATTCTTTTTTTATCATACATTTTTCTCTCATGATTTATGCATGTATGCGTGCATGTATGCATAGCAAATCTCTCACATGCTTTCTCTTTTAACTTTGTCCCTTTTCTCTCATTATATATGTACCTAAGTATGCATGCACGTATGTAAAGCAATCTCCCTCCCTCTCTCTCTCTCTTTTTTTTTTTTATCTTATTTACCCTATTCTCTCGGTATATATGCACGTTTGCGTATATGACTTTATGGGTAACCTCTAACTTCTCTCTCTCTCTCTCTCTCTCTCTCTCTCTCTCTCTCTCTCTCTCTCTCCTTTTTAGTCATTTTTCTGGGTCACGATCTGGCTCTAGGGAAAAACTGGTTGTATTCTCCCCACCTACGATCGCTTGCTTCTTTATTTTGAAGCGGGAAATAACTCAAGGCGAACGACACCTACGCCGCTGTGACGGACGGAATATATGATTTGTTTTGTCACTCTTCCGACCTGTTTCCAAGATACGAGAATGACGTCTGAGGTGATCTGTCTCGGTTGGAGCAACAGATACACAAGAAAGTGAAAAAAACTTAAAAATAAACATTATTAATTCTATCGCCTGCTGACGCTGCCCTTGTCGTCGGTCGAATAAGGCGTTTTATTACTTTATGATCAAGGAATTTTTTTTTTGCTTTCTTAAAGCAGACGCAAGAAAAAGAGACGGTGGACTTTGCCTCAAGAAAAATTGTGGAAAAAATGAAGGCTTGCAAATTTTCTCTTCACGTGAAAAAAAGGAAAAAAACCTCTGATCTGAGATATTTTCTTTTATACATCCGCTGACCGACTGGGCTATTCATATGGACCCCCTCAAAATTTGCATATGTGGAACAAATATCTTGTCTTCAGAATTTTTTGTGTTAAAATGGGAATCTCTCTCTCTCTCTCTCTCTCTCTCTCTCTCTCTCTCTCTCTCTGTATAAGTTTAAGTATATTTATATCCAATGATCTCAAAATCATTACTGATCTCTCTCTCTCTCTTTCTCTTTTTGTATAAATTTGTTATATTCATATCCATTGTTATCGAAATCATTACTAATCTCTGTCTCTCTGTCTCTCTCTATTGATATTTATATATATATATTACATATATATATATATATATATATATATATATAATATATATATATATATATATATATATGACTGGTAAAAGTGTTCTGTAACAACGAATTCCATCTAATAAAAGGAGCCCATAAAAACACCAAAATGTAGAGAGAAAAGTACTATATTTCAGAGACTGCTGTCTCTCTCTTCAGGTATATGAATGAGAAAAGTTTACAGAAAAGGTGGTATTTATACCAAGAGATTCGTCCACAAGTAAGCCAATTTAGGTCACCCCCGCTGATAATCTTCCTTTAATCTTCTTAAGCGTTTGGTTGAATGAACACTGCGTCGACGATGTCTGATGTCCAATTCCCTTTTGAGATGTTCATTACCTGCTTCTATTTTATTAAGGCCGATTCCATCATTGACTCTTGTACCGGCAGTTGCTGCTATAAATTACACGTGGACATATTCCAGTTTATTCTATGGTTATGTTCATTTATATGATTGAAAATAGCCGAGTTCTGTTGTCCATACCTAACTGACCGTTGTGTTGTATTAATCTCTGGGGAAGTGATTTACCTGTAAATCCGATGTAAGATTGGTCACAGTCCTGGCATGGGATCTCATATACCCCAGAGTCTTTGGGCGATGTCTTTTGTTGGACGTTAATCAGGGATTTGGCTAAGGTTATTTGGGTAGGTAAATGCAAAAGGGTTGGATTTCCCAAGGGTGTGAGTTACTCTCTTAATCGTCTCCAGGTGGGGAATTTTTATTTTATTGTTGGGTGTGTCTCTGGTCTTGTCTTTAGGGGGTCGGTAGAAAATTACGTTTGCTTTTGAATTGCTTTCTCAATTATATGGTCAGGATACTTTAAAGATGAAAGTTGCTGCGATTAGTTCAAATTCTTTTTCCAGGAAATCTGGGGAACAAATTCGTAAGGCTCTTAGGAATAGGTGCTGGCTAGACCTATCTTGATAGTATTGTCATGATAGCTAAAGTAGTGATATATGAAAGTGAGAACGTTGGTTTTCTGTATATGGTAAATTTGTATTCTGTCGTGTCTCTGATTATTAAAACATCAAGAAAAGGAATTTTGTGTCTGTTTCCCATTCAACTTTAAATTGATGCTGGGCACTAATGCGTTTAATTTTGAGAGGAATTCATTAAAATTACCCCACTTATTATCCCAAAATGTTAGTATGTCATCCACGTATCTCATCCACAGCATGGTTTTTGGGTTTTATTGCATTTATTTACTGTAGTTTCAAAGTATTCCATGTAACAGATTGGCTAAAATAGGACTTAAAGGACTACCCATACTACAACCGAATTTTGCTTGTAGAATGATCCCGAATGAAAATACGTTATTAGATGCACATAATTCAACTAACTTTATTATTTTGTCAAGTGCAAAGGGAAATGATCTGAATAGGGGGATAATTTTTCCCTTAAAAACTGAAGAACGTCCTGTACTGGTACTTTTGTGAATAGGGAGTCTACGTCAAGGCTTAAAAGTTTTATGTTGTGAAGTGGTATATGTGTTCTCTGGATTTGTGACAAAGGTCTTCCGAATGTTTGATGTGACTGGGAGAAAAAGTGCCTAAAAAAGGAGAAAGGAGGCCAGCTAACCATTTAGAAATTTTGTAATTGAAAGCTCCGGCGCATGAAACGATGGGTCTGAATGGAAGATTGTCTTTGTGAGTTTTGGGAAGACCATAAAAAGTAGAGTAATTAGGATTAATTACTTTAAATTTCTCTAATAGTTCAATACTCTTTTTGTCTTGGCCAATTAATCTTACTTTCCGAAAAAATCTGTGGGAACGTTCTGGAGGGGATTTTTCGTCAGTTTTTCGTAAGTATTTGTGACGCTAAGGAGCTGGTTGATTTTGTCGAGGTAGAAGTCTTTGTCCATTATTACAATTTTGCCGTCTTTGTCGGATATACTTATTATAACATCTAACTTTTTTAGCGAGTGGATGGCTATCATGAATCTGCGGGGAACAGGATATTTCTTATGAAGGTCAGTTAAAGCATTTAGTAACACTCCCTTTTAAACATATCTCTTCACGGCTGTAGTTTTTGTCAGATATGAATTTATCAAAAGCCACTCTGAAGTCTAGGTGTTTTTTGCGGTCTGGCATTAGGGCAAAGGATAAGCCTAAATTTAAAACTAAATGTTGATTTACAGTAAGGGGGGTGTGTTGGATAAAGTTTAAACTTTGTCTTGTTGTTCAAGATTATTCCATGCGCTATTATCTATTAGGTTATTTAACTTGCCTTTTCTGTAAACTTTTCTCATTCATATACCTGAAAGAGAGAGACAGCAGTCTCTGAAATATAGTACTTTTCTCTCTACAGTTTGGTGTTTTTATGGGCTTTTATTAGATATATATATATATATACATATATAAATATATATATATATATATTATATATATATCTATATATATATATTATAGTTGTTAGCGTTGTTTGTTTTTTTAGCATCATTTGTCTTGCCACGAAGTCTTTCTTGTGGACTCTGTATTGTTTTCTTGGCACTTGTACCTGAACCTGATGAGGTGTAGAAATACATGAAAGCGCTCGGTTCAAGTCATTTCATTTCACCCTTCTCCTGGCTATGCATATATATATATATATATATATATATATATATATATATATATATATATATATATATATATATGAGACGATGAGAGAGAGAGAGAGGAGAGAGAGAGAGAGAGAGAGAGAGAGAGAGAGAGAGAGAGAGAGAGAGAGAGGCGTTAGGCCTCGTGATATGCGGAGAGGAAACCAGTCTCCAGCCATTATTCTGATGAGGCCTTCCACAGCCTCAAACCCCCCCCCCCCTACCCTACGGGTGTCACGCGCGTCAGACTTAGTCTGTGTATGGGGACAGACTCTCCCCGGCTATTAAGGACGTGTCAGGTTGACGGAGGCTGCTGCTGCTGCTAATGTTGCAGCATTTATTTTCCGTTTGTCAAAGATGGGTTGTTGTACTCACTCCTTCCGTCCAGATGGAAGGGATGTGAATGTTGGCGTGGTCCCGATAAAGGTTTAAGACGTAATGCGTATGTGTGGTTCGCGTCTCTATACGTATATATACGCTTGTATACCTATAGCATGTATTTCATGTAATTCAGAACATATATATATATATATATATATATATATATATATATATATATATATATAATATATATAACGAAATTATGTTTTCAAACGCAAATATCCGGTTTCGACAAATTGCCACAAAGAGAGAGAGAGAGAGAGAGAGAGAGAGAGAGAGAGAGAGAGAGAGAGAGAGAGAGAGAGAGAAAACGAAAAAGTAAAGAGGGTAAGAAATCAACGCTCACGAACTAAAATGTTGAGAAAATTTTTCGCAACTCGGAGGGCAGTCTTCATTCCAGCCAGGCCTTCTCTCTCTCTCTCTCTCTCTCTCTCTCTCTCTCTCTCTCTCTCTCTCTCTTTTTGAAGCGTGTGAAAAATGTGTAAATGGTAATTTCTGTTAAAGGCTGGTTCTGGAAAAGTGAATCCAGGGCAATCTCCATCTATTTGCTTAAAAAAAAAAGAGAGAGAGAGAAAAAGAGCAACTTCGCTGCCAGCGCGTTTGCCATCCGAGGTAAAAAAAAAAATAAAAAGATGAAGAATATCTCAACAGTTTCCATAATTTCTCTCTCTCTCTCTCTCTCTCTCTCTCTCTCTCTCTCTCTCGTGCAATCACACAAATACGTGCCTTATGAATTCAGATGTTTCAAATTTTTTTCACTTTTTAATTACATCGTCTTCCTATTTATTTGTTTCCTTAGTGGGATGAAAAACGCTGCTGATTTATCAGTACTGTAATTCATAGATATCCGCTACAAAATGACTGCCTTCGCACATTTGACGATGGTATTTAAAATAGCAACATTATGCCACATGGGAGGTATCCGTAAATTATCTGAAAAACATCACTTCCACGAGAAACAGCCACGTAAACGCTCTCTAATTCTGTAACCCAATTTAAAATTCCTGCCCCTAGGAACCACCGTAAGAAAGTTCGACATACTTTCTGTGAATGAAAACCGTCGTGCCGGTTTTGTCTGTCCGTCCGCTTTTCATCTGCCAGCCCTCTGATCTTAGAAACTACTGAGGCTAGAGGGCTGCAAATTAGTATGTTGATCATCCACCCTCCAATCATCCAACATACCAAATAGCTGCCCTCTAGCCTCAATAGCTTTTATTTCATTCAAGGTTAAAGTTAGCCATAATCGTGCATCTGGCAACGACAAAGGCCAGGCCACCAACGGGTCGTGGTTTCATGCAGCATTACATCGAGACCACCTAAAGATAGATCCATGGCTAACCCTAACTTTCAATAAGATAAAAACAATCGAGGCTAAGGACCTGCAATGTGGTATGTTTGATGATTGGAGGGTAGATGGTCAACACACCACTTTGCAGCGCTCTAGCCTCAGTAGTTTTTAAGATCAGAGGAAAGGACAGACAAATAGCCATTCTCAATAGTATTTGTTTATTTTTTTTTTTTTACAGAAAACTAAAAGAACAGAAATAACGTGAAAATCCAGCCAATTGGAATGATTTAAGACCTGAGATTACACATAAAAGAATTGACAATGTAGCTTTGTTTGCAACGAGATAATTGGGCATGTTTAATTTACCCCTTAAAAGGAAGTATTGACTGCTAATCCCTCTGTATTACGAAACATAAAAAGGTAGATTGTACTCTAATCTGTCAAATTAAAATAATAGTTTGAATCCTTATTTCTACCAATATGAACAAGTGTGGCACACCATTACAGTAACAAGAAAATCATTAATCATTGTTACCAGCAATGAATATACTTTATACAAAACTTGTAATAATAATAATAATAATAATAATAATAATAATAATAATAATAATAATAATAATAATAATAATAATAATAATAATAATAATAATATGTAGTTATAAGACCCTCTTTTAAGCACGTAATGTCGAATGTGATAGCTGCAACAGATGCATTCAGCGTACACAATTTTTTCCTCTATCTTTCTAATCATTCCATTTTAAAGGTTATTGCATACTATCAAAAAATTCGCCAGTGTTCGCCCCGTCTTTTGAGAGACAAATAATTGCCAACTCGGGGAATTTTATTAAGGAAAAATCCACTCGAAACAGATGCAGAGAAACGACTTCAGTAGAGGTTCCATTAGTTTGAAGACGGAAAACTCTACGGAAGACACATTCCAGATTTCAATTACCTTTGTAATTACTCGATAACTGTTTTAATTGTGTTAGTAGTTCATTCAAAGAGTGTAGAGTAAATTAAACGATTTTTTTTATAAGTTTGACAAAGTTTTTCAAACTCAATGCTAAACTGGGATCGTTCTGCTGAACTTATTTTAGCTACTCCGCTCAGAGTAATTATAAATAAACTACTAAAGTTTGTAATTATTTTCCTCTCCTAAGAATGACGAGCATTGGTGAGTTACTTGTAGAATTCAGTAACCTTCAAAAGACAACGATTGGAAAGACGGAGAAAAATATATAAACTAAATTCAGGTGGTACAGCTACCACTTTCAAAAATAATAAAAAACTTATATGCCAACATAGCTTGCTTTACACAATTCTTTGTCATTTTGAATTTCCTAAAAATTCGTTCTGTGGATCGGTAGAAAAAGGTGCATGAGGAGTCGAAAAGATAATAGAAAAAATCACATCAACAAAAAGTTAAACTTATTTGCGTCCGAGCGAATAAATAAAAGTTAAACTCTGGCGGGCTCCTCCACGTGTGTGTGTATGTAAAAAAAAAAAAGATTCCCACCTACTATACACGAGACATATCATGTGCAAATTACAGAGTACACAGCATGCAAATTCCTTAAAAAAAAAAACAAAAAAAAAAAAACTGACGTTTCACGCAGTCAAGTTATTTGTCCAGTTGGCCTTGAAGGAACCCACGTAATGGCATTTGAGAGAGAGAGAAAAAAATTAATCTTGCAGTTGCACTGAAGTGAAAGGGACCAACGATGCAAAATTGAAACGCAATCATGCCTGAACTGACCAGCGTGGGAGCTGTTGTTTAAAAATGACTTAAGCTCTGAACACTGCATAGAAAACGGTCAACGCAAGCAAGTGATGAATAGAAAACGAGCCATGGAACCAATCGGGGGTCAGAAAACGCTCGTGTATGGCGAACGGATTTCTCTCTTCGTGAGCTATAGCTGCTCAAACGCTTGGTTACGCGGTCATGAAACTTGACAGTAGCAACAAAAGCTGTGGAAGGAACAGGAACAGTTGTAAGGGAGGAGGAGGAGGAGGAGGAGGAGGAGGAGGAGGAGGAAGAAGAGTGGAAGCAGAGAAATAAGAGAAGAGAGAAGAATGAATAATGAATAAATGAAGCAAGCGAATATCAAGAGGATGGACAGTAAGAGAACAAGAGGCAGACAGAAGGGAAACTATGCAAATCACTTAAGTAGAGGTTATTTCATAGGGAAATAACATCACTAAGAAAGGTTGATACACAAATTGATATATATATATATATAGTATATATATATATATATATCAATTTGTATATATATATATATATATATATATATATATATATTATATTATATATATATATATATATATATTTATTTATTTATATATTTATACATACACACACATATACATATGGTTTTGTGTGTGTGTTTGTATGTATGTATAAATTGTCTGTCCATGCACGAGTCACCACATGTATTTATAGGAAAACAAGGTCGTAAACGAATCATTCTTTTCTTTGTACAAGTCTTCTCAAAATCTTAAGGCGAGTTTATTTTTCGTGGTCTACAGACAATGGAGAGAACTTGACCAAACTTCATCAGAGGCTCCATTGTTTCTTTCCTCTCTTCTCAGAGCAAAAGACGCCGTATATTCTTTTTCCTACTTTTGCTCCAGGGATCTTTTTCCTTCTCGCTTATTAGCTGTTACTTATTTTCAGGTAAATGGCAACAGTTTTCTTGAACTAAGAAAGAAGTTACTTAAGTTTTCCTCGCCTCAGGAAGTAACTTTGGAAGAGTAATGGAAAACATATCACATATATCATTAAAAGAAAGAGGATTTAGTCATGCTTACTTTTGTGTGGAGAGAGAGAGAGAGAAGAGAGAGAGAGAGAGAGAGAGAGAGAGATGAAATGCTTCACTGAAATGACATGTTTAAAATGACAAATAACTTGTTACTGAATTAAATACATTAGATGTGGATTTAGTCATGCTCACTTTGTGGAGAGAGAGAGAGAGAGAGAGAGAGAGAGAGAGAGAGAGAGAGAGAGAGAGAGAGAGAGAGTTGAAATGCTTCACTGAAACGACATGTTTAAAATAACTTGTTGTTGAATTAAATACGTTAGATGTGGATTTAGTCATGCTCACTTTGTGAAGAGAGAGAGAGAGAGAGAGAGAGAGAGAGAGAGAGAGAGAGAGAGAGAGAGAGAGAGATGAAGTGATAAACTGAAACATGTTTTAAAATACCTTGTCTCAGAATTAAATACGTTAAATGTGGATTTAGTCATGCTTACTTTGTGGAGAGAGAGAGAGAGAGAGAGAGAGAGAGAGAGAGAGAGAGAGAGAGAGAGAGAGAGAGAGAGATGAAATGCTTCACTGAAACATGTTTAAATAACAAATAAAAAACTTGTTGCTGAATTAAATATTAGATGTGGATTTAGTCATGCTCACTTTGTGGAGAGAGAGAGAGAGAGAGAGAGAGAGAGAGAGAGAGAGAGAGAGAGAGATGAAATGCTTCACTGAAACATGTTTAAAATACTTTGTTGCAGAAATAAATACGTTAAATGTGGATTTAGTCATGCTTACTTTGTGGAGAGAGAGAGAGAGAGACGAGAGAGGAGAGATGAGAGGAGAGAGAGAGAGAGAGAGAGAGATGAAGTGCTAAACTGAAACATTTTTAAAATAACCTGTTGCACAATTAAATACGTTAAATGTCTAGATACTTTGCCGAAGCTCGCATTAGAATAGTGTACAACAAACACCATAAATAGTTGACGGTAAACCCTCTATCGATAACCATGTTAAAATCTAATGACATATCGGCCTCTGGTTCAAGCTCAGTCTCGAGTCAAACAATTTTGCAACATTCGGCTACGAACCATTTTTTTTTTGAAGAGATACGTGTTTGACTGAAAAAGTGCTTCATTTCTTTCTATATTACTCTTCCACAATCAACACTTACTATGACTTCTACACGTGAGTGAATGTATAGGTGTGATTTCCGAAAAATACTTAAAAATCCCCGATTTTCCATAATTTTTTTTCTGAGCGTGAACTGGTATTTTAACTTAGATATTGTCGAAAGATAGGACATTTTTTCAGAGATATTTCGAGAGGAACGTTATTTCACATTTAGTTAAAAGTGGAAAATATAAACGTTATTTAATAAAAGTATTTTATGGCGGAATTGCCGTAAACTGCGACGAACATATTAAACGTTACAATTGCTGTTCATTAACCACGAATTATTTTTTATGAGAGAGAATGTTACTTTTATCAGTTTCACATACACACATATAATATATATATATATATATATATATATTATATATATATATATATATATATATATATATATATATATATATATATATATATATATAGAGAGAGAGAGAGAGAGGAGAGATGAGAGAGAGAGAGAGAGAGAGAGAGAGAGAGAGAGAAATCACTCAAATATCAACTAAATTTGACCTAAAGACCAAAATACAAGCATAAAAAGCTCTAGAGTTACCGCGGCCCCGAACCCTTGGTAGATCAAACCTTACCTGCACACGCAGAAAGCCACTTGCAGCGTGCGCATGATGTTGACCCGGTCATAGAAGTCCTGGAGGGCGGAGCGACAGCGGTCAGGCTCGCAGTGCGCATGCTCACACCAGACCATGACGCCATCGAGGAGAGGGCGGCACTCCTCGTCGTTCTGACACTTCTCCAGAGCCACGTGACACGTCGCCTGGATCACTTCGACTTGAGTGGCTTTGCTGATGTCATGCTGACCGACTGTAAACAAAGAAAAGGAGGATAATTCGCTGTTCGGAAGAATGAAAGGCGCACTTAAACCTCTAGTAGTAGTAGTAGTAGTAGTATAAATAGATATTTCGAAAGTGAATGCAGGTATAAATGTGAGTAACAAAAATAATAGATAATACTCGAATAATACACAAAAAGAGACCACGCCTCTGGGATAATCCAGTCGCCATATTGGTGGAGTAAATCGCGCCAGAAAATAATGAATTATAGAAGTTTTCAGTTACGAATCACAGAGCATCACAAAATATTTAAGAAAATCAAGGAGGAGAGAGAGAGAGAGAGAGAGAGAGAGAGAGAGAGAGAGAGAGAGAGAGAGAGAGAGAGAGTTCAGAAGATTCCTTTATCTCTCGTAGTAAGGCGTCCCATAATAAGTGAAATTTTATCGTTACAACATATTGAGAGAGAGAGAGAGAGAGAGAGAGAGAGAGAGAGAGAGAGAGAGAGAGAGATTCCTCTAGCTCTCGTAGTAAGGAGTCCTATAGTAAGTCCTATTTTATCCTTACAAAGTATTGAGAGAGAGAGAGAGAGCGAGAGAGAGAGAGAGAATAATCAAAATGAATTAGTCTCGGTGGACAAACTGTTAGGCAAATTAGCAACATAAGAAAGGATCAAGAATCTTCACTATTTATATATATTAATTATATATCTTTTGAAATCAGGCCTACATTCAATTACACATACCTTAACGTTTCAAGGCAAGAGAAAGTATTTGCAAGGAGGAAATGAAAAACCCAATAACAATGAATAAATATGAACCAGTTTACACGGATGACTAAAAGTTAAATACCATACTGACAAGAGTGAACAGTTTAAAGCCCGAATCGTATTATTATTATTATTATTATTATTATTATTATTATTATTATTATTATTATTATTATTATTATTATTATTATTATTATTATTATTATATTCAGAATACGAACCCTATTCATATGGAACGTGCCAATAATCCAATGATAATTTCAATATATTTGCACTTTTTCCTCTCTCTATCTTCTTACATCATTATTATGATAAGTGTGATACTGTTGGTTATTATATTATTATTATTATTATTATTATTATTATTATTATTATATATATTATTATTATTATTATTATTATTATTTTTTTTTTTTTTTTTTTGCTCTATACAGTCCTCCCAATTCGACTGGGTGGTATTTAGTGTGGGGTTCCGGGTTGCATCCTGCCTCCTTAGGAGTCCATCACTCTTCTACTATGTGCCGTTTCTAGGATCACACACTTCTGCATGAGTCCTGGAGCTACTTCAGCCTCTAGTTTTTCTAGATTCCTTTTCAGGGATCTTGGGATCGTGCCTAGTCCTCCTATGATTATGGGTACAATTTCCACTGGCATATCCCATATCCTTCTTATTTCTATTTTCAGATCTTGATACTTATCAATTTTTCCTCTCTTTCTCTTCAACTCTGGTGTCCCATGGTATTGCAACATCAATGAGTGATACTTTCTTCTTGACTTTGTCAATCAACGTCACGTCTGGTCTGTTGCACGTATCACCCTATCCGTTCTGATACCATAGTCCCAGAGGATCTTTGCCTGATCGTTTTCTATACACTCCTCAGGTTGGTGCTCGTACCACTTATTACTGCAAGGTAGCTGATGTTTCTTGCACAGGCTCCAGTGGAGGGCTTTTGCCACTGAATCATGCCTCTTTTTGTACTGGTTCTGTGCAAGTGCCGGGCATTCACTTGCTATGTGGGTTTTATGGTTTCATTTTTCGTATTGCACTTCCTACATATGGGAGAGATGTTATTTCCGTCTATCGTACTTTGAACATATCTGGTTCTTAGGGCCTGATCTTGTGCCGCTGTTATCATTCCTTAGTTTCCTTCTTTAGCTCTCCCCTCTGTAGCCATTGCCAATTGTCATCGCTGGCTAGTTCTTTAGTCTGTCTCTGTATTGTCCGTGCATTGGTTTGTTGTGCCAGTCCTCTGTTCTTTCTGTCTTTCCTCCTGTCTCTGTATATTTCTGGGTCTTCGTCTGCTTTTATTAGTCCTTCTTCCCATGCACTCTTTAGCCACTCGTCTTCACTGGTTTTCAGATATTGCCCAAGTGCTCTGTTTTCGATGTTGACGCAGTCCTCTATACTTAGTAGTCCTCTCCCTCCTTCCTTTCGTGTTATGTATAGTCTGTCCGTATTTGCTCTTGGGTGTAGTGCTTTGTGTATTGTCATATGTTTCCTGGTTTCTGATCTGCTGCATTATTATTATTATTATTATTATTATTGATTATTATATTATTATTATTATTATTATTATTATTATTATTATTATTATTATTATTATTATTATTGTTATCTTATTATTATTATTATTATTATATTAAAAAATCCTCATAGTAGCACGAGTCTTCAAATGAAGAAACAATCCACAGTTATGTAAATGTACATATATTTAAGTTTAAAAACAGCAAAGATAGCTTTCGGGAATCTGTTACGGTTCCCCTTATCAATCAGATTGATAAGGGGAACCGTACAGATTCCCGGAAGCTATCTTTGCTGTTTTTTAACTTAAATATATGTACATTTACATAACTGTGGATTTGTTTCTTCATTATTATTATTATTATTATTATTATTATTATTATTATTATTATTATATTATTATTATTATTATTATTATTATTATTATTATTATTATTATTATTATGACTGACGTGAAGTACTTTTAACGTTAAGTATAAGGAATTGACACCATGAGATGTACTCAATTTAGCCTTTGAATGACTCTCAAGTGCCAATAATACTTTTCTATTCTCAAGACACAAAAGAATTCACTTGAAGTTTCTCCCAACTTGAATTTTTTACTTTCGGTTAAAACAAAATAATCTGCGATTTCCTCTTTTGAGAGTAAATAGTTCCTTGTCAGTTTACCAATTTAATAGGAATATTTAAGACAGGGAGTAAATGCAAGAATATTGAACAAGTCCTCCTGTATATAAGAGGAGAACGAAAGCTTATAAAAATGGATTGAATAAGCCTTGCTCATGACATAAAAAAAATTGATGTCATATATATAAAAACCATCCACGTTGATTTCTTTAAATCTCAGCAAAATATTTCATTTCAAACATAAAAACATCCCCCCATATTCAGTATAAAATCAGAAATGCAAACACAGTACGATTGCAGATTTCCCCATTATGGAAAAATAAGGATCACACAACTTCTTGCAGCTGTCTTCTTCTTCCTTAAGAAGATCTCGGGAATTGGAGGAGAAACTTCCGACTCACTTCTTAAACAGACTTTTTTCTTTTCCCAAACGAAAGATGGAAGAAGGTGACCGACCCGGGATGTCCCGGCTCCGTTTTCCAAACCTTTGCAAGGAAAGGTCTTCGAGCGAGAGACGACTTTTTATTTATTTATTTATATACGAAGAAGTAAATTACCGTAAGCAGAGGTTTCGCAGTTGAAAAATTATAATCTACACCTATAACCTTACCAGCAAATATCTTATAAATGCGAACAGTTAAGTAATGAGAAAAACAAAATACATTTACGTAAGGAATCCTTAACTGCTTCTCTCTTCCCAAATGTCGCATCTGCCATCCTCTCATGACACCACTTTCCGAACTCGAGAGAGAGAGAGAGAGAGAGAGAGAGAGAGAGAGAGAGAGAGAGAGAGAGAGTAACATAGTCTGGATCCGAGCTACAGACAGGAAAACGTCAAATTGAAGAATAAACGGACATGCTACTTGATATAATCTTTATTATTATTATTATTAATTATTATTATTATTATTATTATTATTATTATTTATTATTATTATTATTATTATTATTATTATTATTATTATTATATTATTATTATTATCATTATTATTATTATTATTATATTATTATTCAGAAGATGGAAACCTATTCATATGGAACAACCCATCGACTTGAAATTCTAGCTTCCAAATAACAGTGAGGTGTTCATTAGGAAGAATTGAAATAAAGGTGCCCTGTCTAACAATGGAACCAAAAAATACAATGAAAAAATAAAAAAAATGAAAAAACTAAGATTTTAAATAAAGGTGCCCTGTCTATCAAAGAAAAAATACAATGAAAAATGAAAAAAGAAAAAAATATTAAGATCTAAATAAAGGTGACCTAGCAATCAAAGAATAAAATTATAATGAAAAAAATAAAAAAAAGGGAAAAACTGAGAATTTAAGTAAAGGTGCCTTGTCTATCAAAAAAAAAGAAAAAAAAAAAAAAGAAAAAAAGAAAAATGAAAAAATAGAAAAAGGAAAAAGCTAAGATTCTAAATAAAGGTGCACCTGTCAATGAAAGAATAAAATTACAATGATAAAAAAGGAAAAACTAAGAATTTAAGTAAAGGTGCCTTGTCTATCCAAAAAAAGACAAAAAAATAGATAAAGGAAAAAAAAAAACTAAGAATTTAAATAAAGGTGCACCTGTCAATCAGAAAAAAGAGCTAAGAAGCTGAATATAAGTTCCCCTTTTCTCCCAACCACTACAAAAACTCATCTTTAAGCCAAAAGAGAACAATATACGCCGTTCTTCCATCGAACCTCTAAGTGACTGCACGAGGGGATGGTGGCTGGTGAACACAGCTCACAAAAATGAGCTTATGGTCGAGTGAGGGAAACAATCCAACTCGAGGAGTGATCAATTCATTCTCTGGGGGAGAATTCATAACGCTGCATATTCTTTTACTGCTTGGATTTGCACGAGTTTGTTTTTATAATGAGGCCTGTGTTGCATGGAAGGATATATATAGATATATTATATATATATATATATATATATATTATATATTTATATATATATATATATATACTATATATATATAGTATTGGGGTTTAGACTTTTGGGTTATTTTTTGAATGAATGTGGCGTGAAATCTTTTTTTGAATTTGCCCGAGAGGGAAAATTGCTTGTCCAATGTAGCATGCGGGGATGGCTGGACTAACTAGTGTAAATAATCATACAGATATATATACGATATATACGTATATCATATATATTATATAAGATATAGATAGATATACTAACTAGATATATATCTATATCTTACGGTATATATATCTATGGGTTATATATATATATACATATATATCATATATAGAATTATTATCAATATAGATACTATCTTATATATTATAGCGTAATATATATATATACGTATATATACTATATGCCATACTATTAATATAGATATCTATTTATTATATATTCATATATATATAGATTATATATAATATATATAATATATATTTATATATGAATATAATATTTTGAACCAATATAATGGTTATATATACACATATATTTACAAAGTGGTCCAAAAGTAGGTGGACAATAAATGATAACGGTTATTTTGAGAATTTCTTATACAAATAGATTTACTAATACAATTATTACATTGACAATTAAATTTTATTGTGTGCAATAATACAGAAGCACTGGAAATCATATAGTACAAATAATAAAGTTATAATGAACACCAT
>NC_061099.1:8991933-8999433 GCF_015104395.2 Macrobrachium nipponense
TTTCCAATTTTTGCTTTACATTTTGCCAACAGAATTGCTATTTGATCATTGCATAACATGTTCCTATTCATCATCACACCAAGGTCTTTAACTGCTTCCTTATTTGTATTGTCTCATTATTAGGTTCCCCTATATGCATATAAAGCTTTCCTTCTCTGCTCCATAATTTATTGATTCAAATTTATCAGAGTTAATACCATCCTATTTACCTCTGCCCAATCATATACTTTGTTAAGGTCTCTTTGTGCGCGTTCCTATCTTCATCACAAGTAATTTCTCCTACTTATTCTTGTGTCATCGGCGAAACTCTCACTACCAAGTCCTTAACATTACTGTCTATGTCTGCAATCATAATAACAAACAGTAATGCAGCTAACACGCATCTTGTGGCACACCGGATATTACCTTAGCTTCATCTGATTTCTCATCGTTTGCAATAACTATCTGTTTTCTGTTGTGTAAAAATTCTTCCAAGTCCCGTTTTTAATTTTCTTTTGATTGTATAATCTTTTGTTCTGCATTTCTATCTTACTTTTTAGTTCGATCACTTTCCATGCATTTTTTTTTCTTTTGCAAGACCTTTTTTCCACTTTCTGATTTTCTGGAACAAGTCCTTCTGTCTCTTGGTATGCATGACTGATGTTACTTTTCTTCTTCGGTATATACTTATTTTCACTATTTTCTCTAATATTTTATATAATATCTCCGTATTTACCTTTATATCATCACTTACGAAAGTTATCCCAATCTTTGTTTAATTCTTCATTATTTCTGACCATTTTTATTTTGTACTGTAGAAGTTGTATTTTTCCATATCCTTCCCACTTTCTCATTTCTGTTATCTCTGTTTTCACTTGCTTTGGAATTGGACTGTTTAATTCTATGACATTATGATCTGAAATACTCGCATTATAAACTATTATTTCTTTATTTAACATAATTTCTTCCCCTCGTTCACAAATACTAGGGTCTAAAGTATTTCCCTTCTTGTTGGGGAGGTGATTTATTTGTTGAATATTGTATTCTAGTAGGCATATCTAATAGCTTTTCGAATTGCCTCTTATCTTCTGCACTACTATTACTATCTTTTTTTATATGTATAAATACAACCACAATCTCCTATTCGTTCTTTCCAGTCTACGAAAGGAAAGTTAAAGTCTCCCGATAGGAGAATAGTCCAGTCCTTCTACATATATCATCCAATTTTTCTGTTATTAGAGAGAGAGAGAGAGAGAGAGAGAGAGAGAGAGAGAGAGAGAGAGAGAGAGAGAAAGGAGGAGCTTGTTTACCAGGTCACTGGAATCGACACGTAATAGGAGAGCGAAGAGCAGCAGGCGATAGGTAGTTAGACTTCCATATACTTGAATTACACCCATGTACAAGATAAAGCGCAATGGAATTTTACACGAAGAGAGTGAAAACTAGGACAAACAAGTTGAGAAATTCTAATAAATCCCCCCCCCAATTAAAAAATTAAATGGATTTAAAATTTACGAAAATAGAAAAAATACCACTTCCAGATCCTTTCCTGCTTTACGAAACAGCACAGAAAATTCTCTACTGAAAAGAGTAAAATCGCCGAATATTGACGAAGAAATGGGGTCAGACGAGTTCATTATGGTCATTAACCCAAAGGTCAAAGATGAAAGCAGCAGTACTCTTCATTTTTTGAGGAAAATAAGAAGAATGAACTTGCATCGATCTTATATCTACATCACAATTATACCAATTATTTTCAGGATTATACGTGTATCGATTATTATGATGCAAACCAGTACTACTCCCACTATTAGATCTTTTCTTAATATTACCGTAAAAAATGGATAGCAGACGGAAATTTGATTTTTAAAGTCTCTTTTGTACATTCTAATAATAATTCCAGTTATTTTTATAATCATGCCTGTACTGATTATTATTATTATTATTATTATATTATTATTATTATGAATATATATTATAATATATATATATATATATATATATATATATATATATATATATATATATATATAATATATTTGTCTATCATGTCCTCCAATTCGACTGGGTGGTATTTATAGTGTGGGGTTCCGGGTTGTTGCATTTTGCCTCCTTAGGATCCATCACTTTTCTTACTATGTGCGCCGTTTCTAGGATCACACACTCGCATGAGTCCTGGAGCTACTTCAGCCTCTAGTTTTTCTAGATTCCTTTTCAGGGATCTTGGGATTGTGCCTAGTGTTCCTATGATTATGGGTACAATTTCCACTGGCATATCCCATATCCTTCTTATTTCTATTTTCAGGTCTTGATACTTATCCATCCCTTTTCCCTCTTTCTCTTCAACTCTGGTGTCCCATGGTATTGCGACATCAATGAGTGATACTTTCTTCTTGATTGTGTCGAACAACGTCACGTCTGGTCAATTTGCACGTATCAACCCCTATCTGTTCTGATACCCATAGTCCCAGAGGATCTCTGCCAGATCGTTTTCTATCACTCCTTCAGGTTGGTCCTCGTACCACTTATTACTGCAAGGTAGCTGGTGTTTCTTGCACTAAAGGTACATAAATCAGCTGCTAAGCAGTACTACTGTCACTTATAATTCTTACCAATATTATGGTAAAAAATGGATGCCAAAAGATGAAAATATTGATTTTTTTAATCTCATCTAAACTGTAATGAGGCTAATAACTATTAATATATCTATATAAATAATATACGTCACTAACGTGGAACAAACCAATACGACTGCCCTTATAATAATTCAATAATATTTATCAATATTATTATGAAAAAATATTGGATGCCAACTGATGAAATTTTAAAATATTTTTCCCGGCCCTTTCATCTCTCTCTCTCTCTCTCTCTCTCTCTCTCTCTCTCTCTCTCTCTCTCTCTACCGAAACCCAACAGGGTTAATTAGGTCAATAGAGCCAGGGCTGATTATGGAATGGCTGAAGGGGGCCTAGCGGGAAGGAGAGCGCGAAGAGGGTTTATTTAGCCTGTTTGGATGGAAAGCACCCGATCTCAAGAATGGTGGAGACCCACGGTTTTCTTTTTTTTGAGAGAGAGAGAGAGAGAGAGAGAGGAGAGAGAGAGAGAGACTTATCTTATTTTTTCGACAGGGGAAATACTGATATTTAATTATTAATGTTATATATATATAATATAATATATATATATATTATATTATATATATTACAGAGAGAGAGAGAGAGAGAGAGAGAGAGAGAGAGAGAGAGAGAGAGAGAGAGAGACTTATCTTATTTTTCGACAGGGCTTCATATGATGTTAAATTATTAATTAATATAATATACAGAGAGAGAGAGAGAGAGAGAGAGAGAGAGAGAGAGAGACCATTTCACCCAATTAGGGCCTACTTGTGTTTAAAATATCGTGACCTTTCACGCAGTCCTTTTTTCTCTTTTTCTCTTGAGCGTTTTAGTGTCTCTTTTGAGTCGCGTCGTAAAATACTCAGTCATCTTCACCGTCAAGTATTTTGAAAACTCACAACTCAGGATTAGATGACAAGATGGAAAAAAAATGAAGAGGAACAAGAGGAGGAAGAGGAAAAGAAGGTGAAAATTACTTTGCCGTAGTAAGTTCCTTAAGACGGTTAGTTTATCGTGTCATAATAAACACAGACATACACAGGCACTCTCCCTCTGTGTGTGTATATATATATATATATATATATATATATATATATTATATATATATATATATATATTATATATATATATGTGTGTGTGTGTGTTTGTTTTGTGTGTGTGTGTGTGTGTGCGTGTGTGCGTGTGTGCGTGTGTGGAAGCACCTACTTTTATTCAGACTACTGAATCGAACTCCTTCACCTAATCTGTCAAAAAAAAAAAAGTCTGGTAGATTGTCACAGGGACACAGTTCCATCCCCATCTCTTTCCTACACTACACACACACACACACGCATGCATGGAGGCGCTCACACACGGGCACACGCACACACACACACACACACGAGACATCCCAAAATTGATCCCTGAGGACCGACTAATACAGGAGTCGAGCCTTCAACGATAGTTAATGTGGAGACGAGGATAATTTAGAAGGGAGAGGAGAAGGAAGGAACGCCTGGCATCCCTCGCACACGCGTGAAGGGAAATGATGTTCTCGCCCTGTCTGTCTGTCTGTTTGTCTGTCTGTCTATCCGTCCCTCTGTCTGTATGTCTATCCGTCCCTCTATCTATCTGTGTGCCTGTCTGTCTGTCCCTCCATTAATCTGTCTTTCTAAAAGTACCTTTGTCTATCTGTCTGCCTGTATAACCGTCCCTCTATTTATCTGACTGTCTGACTAAAAGTCCCTCTGTCTATCTGTCTATCCGTCCCTTTATCTACCTGTCTGCCTGTATAACCGTCCCTCTATCTATCTGTATGCCTGTCTATCTGGCCCTGTATCTATCTGTCTATCTGTTCCTTTGTCTGCCTGTCTATCCGTCCCTTTATCTGTCTGTCTAGATGTCTGTCTGTCCTTCTATCAGTATCTCTGTCTGCCTGTCTAGCTACCTATCTATTGCTAGGTCATAAATACTCTCTCTTGCTTTCCATATCTCGCTATAAATATGCTTTGTATATTTTTTATTTTTGGTGTTTATGTTCTTCTCTTCTCTCTATATTTAATGTCCATTTTAAATCTTCTCCATCTCTATTCGCATACGTATTTTTATTTTCTCTTCTCTTTCTGTGCAATTATATCCATCTCTCTTTTCTCTCTCTCTCTCTCTCTCTCTCTCTCTCTCTCTCTCTCTCATACACACGCACGCACACACACACACACACAAGTACGCATCTGCTCAAATACATGTAAATTCTTAACCTGTATCATGTTCATACTACTTAAATTACCATTATTCCAACTCATAACTGTTTACCTCAATTACAGTGAATAATACATATGTTGCTACAAACAAACAAACAATAAACATATGAAGGGATTCCTTGGTCGTATCTAACTTGAATTTTTTTTTTTTACATAATTTAAAAACCACTGGGAAGCATCATAAATTGCTGATGGAGGTAGATATCGTTTTAAAAGTCAGGTCCTCGAAGCTGCTCTAATTAGGAAGGCTAACAAAATCCATCTACGACAAGGGTCAAGGGAGCCAAATAGGGTCGACCATATATATATATATATATATATATATATATATATATATATGTACATATATATATATATAATATATAATAATATATATATATATATATATATATAAATATCAGCCACGAAGGAAAAGTGACCCTGTCTTCGTAATTGTTTCACTTTTCCTTCTTGGCTGTAACTTTGTTCATATGGTATATATATATATATATATATATATATATATATATATATATATATATATATATATATATATATATATATATATATATATATATATATATATATATATATATATATATATATATATATATATATATGAGAAACAGCATTATATCCGGAACTTCAAGACTCACGTAATACATCTACGGTAGAGATCACAACCCGGTATTACTACGTAACAGTAATTATCAGCGCTAACTCTTCTTTCCCGAAAAGGTCGGAGACCGGGTATTCCTTATTACATAAGGACTTCGTGGACGTCAGGAGGTCCTCTAATTATCGGGGAAAACGTCATCCCGGGACGACGCACGAAAGGAGTCAAAAAAGGAAATATCGATCGCCCCCAAATATTGCGGATTTTGTCGTAGGATTCCGAGGGCGAGCGGCTACACGCACCCGGAGGTTCTGTGGGATATTCACGGTATCCTTCTCTGAGGAGTTAAAAAAACGGTTTTTTATCATAGTCTCCGAAGTGAGAGCGGATTCAGGATTTTTAGCTTATAGAACTAAAATAACTAAAATAAACTATGGCAGATAATCAAAGTGAATTGTAAGCAATATCAAAACGTGGTGGATTCACAGTGACTCGCGGATTCGAGGCTTACAGTGGACAGTGCATCCAAAAGTTGTGTAGAAAGCTTTTTGGTAAGATGCACTGTGGCTATTAAAATACACATACACAAATTATATGTATGCATGTATGTATGCATGAATATGTATATATACATATATTAAAGTATATTACTCTGTAAAGAAACAAACAATCGAACACCGTTCAGTGTGGACGTTTAAATAATAATATACTTTAATGTATAATTGTGGATTTGTTTATAACAGATGGTTCTTCACGAGACTGAATTTCTTAACTAAACACACACACACACACACACACACACACACACATATATATATCTATATAGATATAATATATATAGTTAAAGAACGAATTCAGTCTCGTGGAGAACCACGTATATAAAAAAATCCACAATCATATATCAAAGTCTATATGTATATATAAATATATATATATATAGTATATATATATATATATATATATATATAATATAGATATATATATACTTATATAGATATATATATATAATATAAGATATATATATATATATATATATATATATATATATATATATATATATATATAATATATATATTAGTATTATAAGAATATTAATATAAAAAAAATATCCTATTATTATATATATCGATTTATATAATATTATAATATTATTATATATATATTTTTTTTTAAAAAATTAATTTTAAAAATCTATATATATTCTATATATATATAGATAATATAATATATAATTATAAATAAATTAATAATATAAATTAATATTATATTTATATATGCATGTCCATCCCCAACCGAAGACTGAATGACGATACAATGTAACACGAAGCTTAAAAACTTCATTTCAGCACAGTTACTCTATTATTAATTCTATTCGACGCCAAACCAAACGCGAGACGATCCAGTCTGAAAAAATATAACAAGTCTAAGAGCGAAGAGTCACCAGAAGAATAATAATTACCTTTCCTACGTCCCGCTCGTCCACGGAGGAGAAATTGCGCGAAATAATTAGATTCGACGGACGAACAGGAAAGGAGTGATCGTAAACAAGACTAGCTTGGATATGGTAATTAACCAATCGCTCCAGTCGCACGAGACCTCTGTTTTCTGACGAATGGAACTTCGAGTGGTTAATTGTCGCTGATTACGAATTAGACGAGTAAATTAACTGCGTTCAAAGGTGCAGTATTTTGTTTTTATTCAACAGAAGGAATGCCTTTTAGAAGATGGTACATTGAGATGTCTTGGTTAATATCATACATTAAATATAGACTCAGGCAGACAAATGTTTATGTATATAAATATACATTTACAAACGTATATATACTATAATATATATAAATAAAGGTATAAGCCACGAAGGAAAGTGAAACACTGAAGTAGCTGCTACTCCAGTGTTTCACAATCGTGGCTTATACCTTTGTTTATGCATTTATCAAGTTCCAAACTTTCGTGATTCAGTTGTACCATATATATATAATATATATATATATATATATATATATATATATATATATATATATATATATATATACATATATATATATATATATATATACTATATATATATATA
>NC_061099.1:9001933-9008476 GCF_015104395.2 Macrobrachium nipponense
GAGAGAGAGAGAGAGAGAGAGAGAGAGAGAGAGAGAGAGAGAGAGAGAGAGGGTGGGGGGAGGATGGGTTGGTCCAGACTCCTGTAATCTAATACCCAGTGGGACACACTTGATATTTCGGAGTCTGGGGAGTTGTATTTTACCGGCTTAATGGCACGTCCCTAAGACGCTGAGGAAAAAGGACACCTTAGATACTTTCGAAGCTTAGGATTTAGCACGTGAGAGACGGCGGGGGTGGGGGGGGGGGGGGGCGGGGGGGGGGGGGAGGAGGGGGTTCTTGTTGAACGGCTTGAATGGGAGAAGGAAAAAAAAGGCGATAAACTGTTCGATTTGGGAATGAGGAAGTTATGGGATGTGGGGCTGAGAAATTTATTTACTTTAAATGATCTCCATGCAAAATTATTAATTGCTTTTGAAGAGAAATGTCAACAATTCTTCGATAAAAACAAAGGATGACTAAAACCGAAAAATTCACGCATTGCCTTAAGAAAAACCTTTACTTTCCTCTGCATAAGAATGTCAAGGGTAACAAGTAAAAAAGAAGAAAGTCATATGTTTGCTGCAATAAAAGATTTGCCTTTTCCGATGAAGAAGGACGAATTTTGTTCCTAATCAAGGCTTGACGCGAGAAAGTTTTCGCTAAAACAAATTGGAGAGAGAAAGTGCAATTATACGAAAGGCGCCGTTGGAAACGTGAAGTTCCTTCAGTTCTTAAGTTTTAATCTTTCTCGGTGTGGAATAACTACTTTTTTTTTTTCCTTTCAATCAAAAGCGTTCTTTATATATAAAAAAAAAGAAATAAAAAAAAATTCTTGAATGTTTCGATATCAAGTACGGAGAAGTTCACCGGTACGTTTGCAATAATCCGATGAAATTTTGTTACCCAATTTATTTTTTTAATAGGGTACAAGCACGAACATTAATATGCACAATCCTTCAATTTTGAATTCCGGCAGCAATTTAAAAAGTTAAACAGTAATGTAGTCATGTTTCGCTGGTAAGGATGTCTTTTGCCGAAACGTAAAGTTAAAAGATCACCATAAATAGTCAACAGATGTGCGGGATATACATATATATATATATATATATATATATATATATATATATATATATATATATATATATATATATATATATATATAGAACGTATATCAAAATTTATGCATCGTAATGTTTTTCCAGTATCTAAAATATGTTTTATTAATTAACTCACGGCATTTAAAGAGAAATCATAATATTAATTCAAATTACTCATTGACAAAACATTTAACATCAACACTCAGATATACTTACTTAACACGAGGCCTTAACATAAAAAAAAGACAAAGTCTTACTGGGTCCACATTAAGGATGGTTACTATGATACTCTAAGCATTAGTCTAGCATACAAACACTATCCTAGACGACTTGACTACTGTTTCAATTGGTATATCAGCCAAAAGCGGAACAAAAATAACTTTTATCCGAGGCGGCTAGGGCCTAAAATGGTGATTGAGGGACTCTCTCTCGTCACGTTCAAAAGCATCTTCCAAGGCGAGCGGAAAAGCGTTTTGGTATGGAGTAATAAAATATCATAAAACAAAAATTTCGGCAGTCAAAACAGGTTTCATAAGTGACTGTAAATGAAATGAAATACAACTTAAGAAAAAGAAAAACTAAGGGAGAACATTCCGAGCTACTCAAAATCATTCTCCATCCTGTACGATTCCGCCTGCTTCCGCCACGAAGATCAAATGAACATAACTCTAGGCCAGTCAAAAAAGTTAGCCGGACAAAAGTTCAATTCATTTCTAAAATTAGAAAATTCCCGTCGGAGGGAGGAACCTGGGAAGTTCCATCTGGTGGAAAATCTTCTAACGAACGTCCCTTTTCTTTCTCTCTCTCTACTTCTAGATGTCACAGGGACACTAAAAAGGAACGATCATCTAATCGTCTACGCTAGTCCCTTTCTTATCATGACGTTCTACTAGCAACTAGTAACTAGTCACGGTAACGTCACGTCTCAAGGTATTGGAGGTGTTGGAAACTGGCTACGGTTTCTGATAGGTCACCCTCTTCTACGAGCGATCTAAAATTCGTGGCCGTTTCAACACCGTGGAGACGTTGGCGTTCCCGCTGGTTATATCTTCTTTTAAACGGTAAAAACAGAAAAAGACACAACTGACATCTAACGCTACCCCATTCGGCATCTCTAAGTATTACACGATCTAGCCACATCAACTGTTACTGCCACTGATAAACTACGCGGGAACTGCCTACTTTTTTTGGTCAGAGTACGCCCTCCCCAAAACAATTATACACTACGTCACAGCTATAGCTCTTCCCGGCAGACTTCTAATTATGTATATATACGTCGGCAAAAATATACAGTACACTTAAAGCGAGAATGACCCGTCAAAGACTTTATTCATCTGAAAGTATCTTTCGGTAGCATTTCTGTCTTCATGCTGCGTCCTTGCGAGCACAGTCAGATGATGCTACTAGGAAACACCACTTTCCAGATAAAATATCTACACATGAGTGGAGCCTTTCACGGGACGTTCCTTCATGTTGCATACCGAGCTTTCTCTCACTACGGCATAATGGAGAAACACTAGCGACTCGTCAAGGGCGCTGGGTAGGGATGGATAGGGGGGTTAGACGAAAATCTCTATGGAATACAAGGAACAGGTGAAAAGAAAGGGTGAGCTTGGGGGGTTGGGGGGCAAGTTCGCAGAGACAGGCGAGGCTGCCTCACATACTTTTATCACCCGGGTTGGCAGCGGAGGGCCCATCCCACAGGATGTGTCCCCAGGGTGCCATTGGTAAAAATGTTCGCACGTCGTCCCGGTTAGGGACTGGGTATCCCAGGACATTCGACAGGTCCAGCGGGCGGTAGAAGAAGTCCAGAGGTCTGTACAAGGGACTGATAAAGTCAACTCTAAGTGGTGGAGAGGGGATTTCTGAAAGAGAACAGAGAGCGATGAGATACAGAGAAGGCGCCAAGATCAGGAGGTTTGGTGAACCGAGTGAGATGATGAAGGCTGTGACACACATATGGCAATAGAATCCGGCATTTCGCATCTGATCATGATCACTTCACAAGTTAGGTCATTTCTCAAAAAGATAGATATCCAAGTGGAGAACAGAATAAAATTAACTGCAAGAATAATGATTTCAATTGAATTTTGTCTTTAAATAACACTCGATTAGTAAACTATTTGGAGGCCAGAATAAAGTATAATACTACAAGAACAATAATCTAAACTGAATATTCTCTTTGAGCAACCCTCGAATACTCAATCAGGGTTAGCATTGTCGGGCCCTGGTAGGTAAACAATAACTATCATCAAGGTAAAACTTTAAGAGATTCTTATCCAAAACGGTGTCAATTACCCGGATGTTGTGACGCCAGATATAATACACAATCAATCAATCTTATCCAAATGGAGGCCAGAATATAATTTCGTGCTGAAAGAACAATTAATTATTTCACCTGAATACTGTCTTAGAATAGCACTCGAATACCCATTTACGCTTAGGTGAATCATCAGGGTATAATTAGAACTTCCTGGACATCCTTACACCCAGAAGTGAGCATAATTCAGATGCAAAATGGCCCGTGCTAAAAAGAAATGTTCACACTTTCTGACCATACGGTGTGCGAGGAATTTTAAAGTGCATTGACGAGAGACAAATGGATATATCAACAAACACATGTGCAATAAATAGCTTTGGAATTTAGACATGACGTCAAAAGGGGATGAAACTGAAGAGGACTTCCTTGAGAGCAAGCAGATCAGTGTCAAAGTAAATAGCAACATCAGGGCTTGGTGAGCGTAAAGCATTGCAAAATGTGCTTTCAGGACAGACAAATATCAAGACACTTTCAAAAGACAAACAGTGGGGAAATTGTGCTAATTGATTTAATGACTCAGAATTTTTATATTTCTTCGATCATAAATGATGAAAGATCTGTAGGGAATTACCGGAGGATTTTATAAGAGTATTATTAAAGAAAATCATAAGGAATTATGATCTTACTGAATTTAGCTAAAATGTTGGAGTCTGGTAGAAAATAGATCAACTCGTTTAAAATGAGACATGGAAAGAATAAATATGATGTAGTACAAGATTTGACAACATATGAATGTTGAATATTTATATGAAGTTAATATAAGGTAGTCAAGTATCTTAAGAAGGGAGCTGGTTTAGATCTTTGTTGTTGGAAAATACATCAAATCGTAATATCATAAATGTGATAACTGAAATTCAGTGAAAAAATGATTAGAAATGAAAATAATATAGAGAATATTCTGGAAGAACATTTAAAAATATATGGTAATTAGAATATAGGTATATAAGAATATAGAACAGCATTTGCATAGAAAATAAAATGTTTTGTAGTTTATCACATCACAATACCACACACATTATATGGAAATAGATAAATTAACTGATATATTAATTTAAAATCAATTAACTGAGCTTAAATGTTACTTGAGAAGAATCAAATAAGCTGGAAAACATAAAAAAATAAGATAAGCTTGAATATGATAGAGGAAAAAATAAGTTATCTGGAACTGTATTTGAAATGAGATTAAATGGGTGAAACATATATGGAGTGAAGTATAATAATAATTAGTAAAGTTTCTGAAAAGGAAAGAAATTAGTAGAAATACATAAATATGAAAACAAAATAAACAGATCATGTGACGAGAGGGAAAGTACTTAGTTCAATTTAGAAATTAAACTTGAGCTGAATGTAGTTAGTAAAAGTGATTTTTCTTTTTTTTTACAGGCTGAAATTGAAAAAGAAGAGTTAGGTGGCGTTAAAAGCTCGTTGTAAAAAGATGCAATATGGTGTGAAAAATGACAGAATGAGATCAAGAATCAGTAGAAAATAACAGAAATTACTTTGAAATTTACATGCAAAGTGAAACCATTTAAAAAACAGTTAAAAAAATAATAGATTAATTCTATTATTGAACGAGAAGAATTGAATCATTTACGAGCAGTCAGTACGAAACTTAATTACCGGAATAATTATTCATTCATATAAAATACTATGAGGCAAGATTGCATCACATAACACATGAATGGATCCTATAGTAAGTGAGGACAAACACAGCACGTTTTTTGTCATTGCATTTGAAAGGACATGACCAGACGAGACAATGGGGACAAACATGATCAATAAACCGACATAACATGACAGAGAGCATGTGAGGGGAAAAAAGGCCTAAAGCAATTCTAATTGAGATGACCACACACACACACACATACAAACTCACAAAAGGCTTTGGCACACAATCAACACAAAGGGGCGAATGTGCTTCCACTCACATTACAAGATAAAGGAAAAATGTTGGAGATTCAAAAAAAGTAAATTTGGGGTGTTTGAATATGGGATGGGGGTAAGGTTAGACTTCGGGGACAAATGAATAAACAGGAAGAGGATATGAAGAGATATGAAGGTATTATGTAAATAATGGATTACCTGCGGATATAATCTTGAAGAATTCGTCGCTCATCTTGACAGAAGGTTTCCATTACCGGTACGTGTGTTATCTTACCAGAATACCAGTGTCTATGAATATATCACACAGATGCTCCTCTACTCACAATCTTTCAACTTACGAACTTTCAGAGGTACGAACAACCGAGATCGTAAATCAAAACTGCACTTTACTGTATTAATGTCATAATTTGCTTAATGTTTTTAAAGTATTTAGGTTTTATATGTAATTCGTATTGATAAAATGCTCTGTAAAATAAAGTACAGTGCTATAATTGTGTTTTATTACGAAAAAGCATAAATAGTACTGTACATACTGACTCTGAGTATATCAAATTGGACTTACGAACAAACCAAGAAACTAACAGCCGTACGGAATGTAACTCAATCGTAAGTAGAAGAGCGTATGTACTTACATAGAAATACATTTGTACAGGACATAAGCAGAATATATAACCACAAGGGAAGTGAAACAACGGAGTACTGAGTAAAGCCGAAAGATCTAACACTCCACTATTTCATTCTTCTCGTTGGCCAAATACTCTGTTTATATTTCATATCGCGCTGTTATTCCTTTGACAGAATCCTTACGTATCAACACTTGAAATTCCAAAATTCCAGCTGATACCTATACATACCAACGCTTGAGATTCCAGTTGATGTCTATACATACCAACACCTGAAATTCCAGTTGGTGTCTATACATACCAACACCTGAAATTCCAGTTGGTGTCTATACATACCAACACCTGAAATTCCAGTTGATGTCTATACATACCAAAACCTGAAATTCCAGTTGGTGAATTCCAACTTACCAACCAAATTGAAAATTCCAGCTTGAAATATATATATAATATATAATTATATATAATTAATAATAATATAATATATAATATAATATATTATAATTAATTATATATCTCAGAACTTGAAATTCCAGCTGATATGTATACATACCAACACTTGAAATTCCAGTTGATATCTATACATATCAGCACTCGACTATTTTAAGGTCACCGTATATACAGAAACAGCGCTGTTACTAC
>NC_061099.1:9008976-9023976 GCF_015104395.2 Macrobrachium nipponense
AATAAAGAGAGAGAGAGAGAGAGAGAGAGAGAGAGAGAGAGAGAGAAAACAAACTTTGAGCATTGGTATAAACTGAAATAAATAGACAGACAATCCGGGCAATTGCAAATCAGACGCACTACAGCAGCGCGATCTGTAGTTCATTCTCGTGTGCAGTGATAAACGTCATAATTATCCTATTCGTATTACCGCATAATAATGAACGTGAGCTCCGTTACACGGTCACGCAAGGGGTGTATGTGTGTATGTGTTAGTGTGTGTGTGTGTCATCGTTTTAGAAATAAATGAATCTTCCTTTTTTTCAACGAGTACAGGTGGAATTTATTTAGTTCTGTATTTCAGGTTTGTCTGTCTTATTTGCATATTTTTTTCATTATTTTCATTTTTGATGTTTCGTGCTTATTGATAACTTTTTTTAATCTTCTGTTCTACCTACTATTATTTTTTTCTTCATCATTTATTATTTTGAATATGTCGTGTTTATTCACACCTTTCATATCTTCTTAAGTTCGTTTCATTTTTGTTTTTTGGTATTTATCTTACTTTTTAAATTTATGGTGCTCATAACCAGCTAAATCTATTTTCCCTGATAAGGAATGGCTTCAGATGATAAAAAGCGCCAGTCCCATCAACATTCACCTTATATTCTTTTATATCTGCTATTTTATTTTTTCAACTGGTACGTATTTTTCTAAACTGACGAATCTCCAATATTTCTGCTTTTACCCAAATACTAAGAATGTTATACTCTTGGGATTTTTGTGAATCATTTTCTGTCCTCATGCCCTTTCTGCTATAATGTCCCCCTACCCCTTATCCACCTCCCCTCCCTTTCTTCTTACAGGTCCTCCTACTCTCCCTCCACACCATCCCCGTCCCCTAAATCCCTCCAAGTCTCTCTCTCTCTCTCTCTCTCTCTCTCTCTCTCTCTTCCCCCGGGGAATGTTTAATCGCTGGGTATGGGGCTCATGTTGGGGTGTTGAACTTTAAACCTTGTTTGAATACGCCCTAGGGAATTAATGACTTAGTTTCGAGTTATGGAGGAGGAGGAGGAGGAGGAAATGGAGTAAGGGGTTGAGGTGAAAGCAGATGGTTAGTGTGAGGGACAAAGGTGTGAGGGGACGAGAAGTGAGGATTAAAAATGGAGACGTGTGCATCAGACGATTCTCACCTTCTCATCCATCTTTGTCCGGGGATTAGCTTACACACCTTTAATCAGGGTAATTGCGCGTCGCCTGCAGTCTCTTTAGCCTTTTTTTATTCTTAATCTTGATTTAATTGAAGTTAGATTTGATTAACTCTTACCGTCGATTAAGTTCCTGCGTAATAAAAAAAAAGCGTACGATATTAAAATTACAAGATATACAGCTATATACTGGTATGAAAAATAAGTTTTGAAAGATATGATTAATCATAACATGTGGGAAAAAACGCAATATAAAACCGCGGTTGATTATTAATGTTTGGTCTTTATTCTTTGTATTTTTTCTTTGTTTTGTTCCTTTATATATACTTTCAATAATTGTTAAGTTGTCTTGCTAGTGTATAGTTAGGATCATGTCAGAATTAGCGAACTCTCTATTTTTCAAGTCAATATTATACCACTTTGATTTATATATGTATACACACATATACATAAATATATTATGCTCTCTCTCTCTCTCTCTCTCTCTCTCTCTTCTCTCTCTCTATATATATATTATACATATTATATATATATATATATATATAATATATATATATATATATATATATATTATATATATATATATATATATATATAAATCAAAGTGGTATGATATTGTCTTGAAAAATAGTTTGTTCGCTACTGTTGACCATGATCCGTATGGTTGAATACCCTTTGTATTTCAACATCATACACTTCCTTCTTACACAAGAACTTAATGGTGTCTTAATGGTATCGCCTTTCTAAAACTATCCGTTTTTCCCCATTAATTTACTGTATGCGTGTTACGTTTACTGTGATGAATCATTACCGGCACTTCATGTTTACTGCCCTTATGGTAATGGTTGTGTCTCTCAGTGGCGCCACATCCAATTGCGTTCAGGTTTATGATACCACCTCACGGCATTGATCTTTCAGGTTTGCGTTTTAGTTTCTCTATCAGTACTTAGAAATGGGTCTTTTAAAGTAACAATGTCATTTATGCAGTGTGTGTGCAAGGTATGCATATATATATATATATATAGATATATATATATATATATATATATATATATATATATATTGTATATGTATATATATCTATATATATATATATATACATATGATATATCTATATGTCTATATATATATATATATATATATATATATATATATATATATATATATATATATTATATATATATGTGTATATATACTTATGTTGAAGACGTTTTCTCTCTCTCTCTCTCTCTCTCTCTCTCTCTCTCTCTCTCTATGAGTGTTGAAACATTTAAAATGGCACTATGTTGGTAATATAAGAATTGTTTGTTTTTAGAATTTCAATCTCTCTCTCTCTCTCTCTCTCTCTCTCTCTCTCTCTCTGAGTGTTGAAACTTTTTAAAAGGCGCTAAGTTGGTAATATAAGAATTGTTTTGTTTTTAAAAATTTCAATCTCTCTCTCTCTCTCTCTCTCTCTCTCTCTCTCTCTCTCTCTCTCTCTCTCTCTCCCAGAATAAACACGATTGGAGCACGATGCACGGGAATCACTGATGGATCCGAACGGGAAGATGTAATGTCTGAAATGGCCGAGGCTTCACTTATGTAAATTGGAAATTATACCCACATAACTCAATCTGCCGATCTGCGCTGCCGTAGCTCTGGGTCCTATCATGCATTTGTGCGAGACGATCTTATAGGGTTCCTGGTCGATTCTACGGTTGGATTTTTTTATTTTTTTTTTTTTTTTTTATTATTTATTTTTTTATTTTTTTTTTGACTTGGCTGTTGCGATGGACCCCAAGTTGCATATTAGATTCGTCATCGTCCTGTTAGTGCATTCATTGTGGGGTTGGGTGTTGCGGGGGGGGGGGGCGGTTGCCAATTGTAATGCATAAATGGATAGTTTCCGGTACCAGGCAAACAAACACTATTGACCCTTTGAAGTGGCAGGTTAATTCCAAAAACTGTATCAGCACCTGAATTTCTTTAATGGATAAAGCAGTTTTATATACATATATGAATTTTTTATCACATCACCGTGATTCATATACATGCATTAAGCTACAAAATTTAATGTCCTTTAGTATCCACTTCGCTCTACTTCGGAATTAATATATTTTCATATATGTTAACCGAAGGGGAATTTTTTTGTTGATAATAAGTTTTCACATAAACTTCTCTCTCTCTCTCTCTCTCTCTCTCTCTCTCTCTCAAATGCTTTACAAAAGATTGTTATACAGCTATAATCACTTTATCATATTGTTTTTTAATGTAATTGCTCTCTCTCTCTCTCTCTCTCTCTCTCTCTCTCTCTCTCTCTCTCTCTCTCTACAAACTGAGAGCCTTCATATTTCAAGGTCTCCCCAGGTGGACGAACTCACGTGCATGATTAAGGAACACAGTGTGACGATCTGATTTAAACGCCAGACGTGCCCCCCCCCCCCCCCCCCCCCCCCCCCCCCCCCCCACTTCTTTCTCTCTCTCTCCTCGCGGTATTTGGAGGCTGAACTTGTAGTCAACTTCTTCGGTCGGTGTTTCATGACAAGAGCGATGTCATAAGGTTTTTCGTAATGTCGTAACACCTGATTGTTGAGGTAGTCCAATGCTCTGTTCAATTATTCTTTTCTTACGTTACGTAAGTTTGATATATAATCATAGTTAAGTCATTTTTCTAGGCATCCGTAGTTCGATATGGATTCGGCATTTGATTATTTCAATTTATAAATCATATTTCTCCCTTCTTCATTTCAACGTATTATTCTATTGATTTTAATTTTTATTGAAATCTCTGAAAAATTTTTTTTTTAATTCAGCTTCCTCTATTGAATGAATAAAAAGTAAAATTCGCCTTGTGTGATGTAAATAAACTCTCTCTCTCTCTCTCTCTCTCTCTCTCTCTCTCTCTCTCTCTCTCGCACAGACAAATAACGAAGTTAGTGTTCTCTTGAATACAGTTACATAACGGAGACTTATTTATATAATTGTATAATAGAATGCACTCACTGCAGGAGAATTTGTCATTCACTTTTATATGCATAATACTTTAGTATATTCGTATACATGCACATAATTAACGTGTGCATGGTGATGTTATCAGTATTCACAACACACACACACACACACACACACACACACACACATATATATATATATATATATATATATATATATATATATATATAATATATATATATATACGTATATAATCATTTATGCTACAAATTTGTATGATATCTAGTCACGTCTTTTCGGGAATATTCCCGAAGATGAATTATCACTGGCAATTCCCCTTCGGAATATTCCCAAAGTAGCGTGTATTGGATACCAAACGACTTTTGTAGCTTAGCGATTGTATGTAAAAATATATATATACAATATATATATATATTATATATATATATAGTATATATATATATATTAAGATATATACTATATATATAATATTTATATGTATATTGAGAGAGAGAGAGAGAGAGAGAGAGAGAGAGAGAGAGAGGACTTGAAACTCAGGGAAACAGACTTTTGTATAACTATAAAATGAAGGTAATATAACATTAATTTAACGTTCATTAACAAAGCACTGCAGATACAACCACAGTTCAATTCTCGATTAAAACGACGACAGGAACATTTAGGAACAGACTCAATGTTACCTTATTCAAACGACTCGAAATCTAACTTTGATCTCTTTTCGTTTGTCACTGAAACGGAAAATGCTCGATTTTCTGAAATATTTTTTTTTTATGTGACGTTCGATGGCTTTACTTGAAAGACCCAAGGTAATCTTTATTTCATTTCCTCTTTCACTTTATTTTTTTTTATCAGTGAATTCGTTTAGTTACTTGTGGCGTTTCTTGATGGTGTTACTTTATAAGTATTTCTTTTTAACCTTTTTGTTACTTGTAGTATTTATCTATCTGTATGACGTGCTTACTAAAATGCATAAAATTCTTAATATCATCGTGCTCTCTCTCTCTCCCCCTCTCTCTCAAAACTTGGCCAGTCTTCAGATAGATTATGCATAGAGTGTTCACACTCACGATAGCTTAAAGTTCCAAAGTAGTCTAAGAGTGGCTCTTCTCACGAAGTCTATTTTTCAGTGGAGTCCTTTTATTCTCCTTCTGGTTCCAGGCGGTTGTGTCTATTATGTAAAAACCTCCAGTGATTCGCTAGGCTTTTATTTTTGCGTATGAATTTCCCTTTACCTCGTCTTACTTCTTCCTAATGAACGCCTTAATATTCTTTGGAAGCTTAAAGAATTTCAAGTCAGTGGCCCCTTTGGCCTTGTGCCACATGAATAGGTTTCGTCTTCTGAATATTAATAATAATAATATCAATGATATGTTGAAAATATGTATCAAATGTCTACTCCTGCAAATGATAATAATGATGATACATAAATAAGGTACTTACGCTATTCATGTATATATATATTATATATATATATATATATATATATATATAATATATATATATATATATATATGGTATGTGTGTGTGTGGTGTGTGTGTATATATATATATATATATATATATATATATATATATATATATATATATATATATATATATATATATATATATAAGTACACTACATATGCAGTTCTGTGCGCAGGTAAATCATGAACCACAAGTAACTTCGCGAGGGGATGACAGCTCAACATACTCATCTTCAAGAGCGTGAATATTTATCATAATAAAAGATTACCAGCTTGATAGCTACTTTCTGTGAATTCAGGCAGACCGTAGAGAACAGAAAATGAATTAGTGAGAGAGAGAGAGAGAGAGAGAGAGAGAGAGGAGAGAGAGAGAGAGAGAGAGGACTGCTATGGCTTCTAAATCTTCCCGTAGATAAGCTCCTCTAGTGTCTCCGATGACGAGGGCGGTCACGTGATCGATTGCGTCATCAGCCAAGGATCATGAAGAGATAATAATCGCTCGCAGCTGGAAGGTGACGTCATTTCCCGTTTTAGACGGGCAATGTCGATTTGGGAAGTTCTTGCCGATAAAATTGTTTTTTTTTTTTATCTGTAAATCATCAATTTTTATGACTTTTTATAGCTTAAAATTCAGAGGGAGAGTTCATTTATTTTGATTTCTTTACTATGTTCAGGTTTTCATTATTACTGTTATTGACAAACCTATAATACCATGGGGATAACGTTAATTCATATGAATATCGTCTATGAATATTCCTGGGATTATATATATATATATATATAATATATATATATATATATAGATATATATATATATATATATATATTGTATATATATATATATATATATATATAGATATATATATATAAATATATATATATATATATATATATATATATATATATTATATATACCATATATATATACATATATATATATATATATATATATATATATATATATATATATATATATATGTATATATATACATATATATATATATATATCATATATATATATATATACATATATATATATATATATATATATATATATATATATATACGTATGTATGGATGGATGTATATATCTGTATATATGTGTATACATATAATGTGTGTATTATGTATATATAAATATTGTGTGCGCATGTATGTATACACGAGCACAATAGCCACGCAGGTGCCCGTTAGTGGCGTGTGTATATGTTTGTGTGAGTGTGTTTTCGTTTATCTCTGTATGTTTGCATGCCAGCCTCTGCCCTAAAAAGCACTATATGCCTTCAAAAAGCCATTTTAGGTTTCGTCTGTCCGCCCTCAGATCTTAAATCCCACAGAGGCTAGAGGGCTAGAGGGCTGCAAATTGCTATGTTGACCATCCACCCTCCACTTATCAAACATATAAAATTGCAGCCGTTTATTCTCAGCCGTTTTTATTTTATTTAAGGTTAAAGATCAATGTTAGGTGGCCTTGATTATATGACGTACAGGACACTCGACTGCGCCGAAGAAATCTCGACTCATTTTTTTACTTGTTTATATTCTCAACGAAGGAAGATCTTCGAAAAAAAAGCGTGACCCTTTTGGGGTGATAAGTCAGAAGAATGTGATTTATGACTTGATAAGGACTTTACGTCAGAGCAAATGAATCGGTGTCAGGGAGTTATTTATTCTCGAACCACAAGTTTTGCGGTTGACTTCTTCAGAATCGAATGTCGATTTAGGTCACGGCGAATGATGTCAATCACGCACCTGTGTAGATTATTTATGGGCACGGATATATATACATAGAGTTATACAGAAAATTTTATATATACATATATACATAATGCATACATATATATATATATATATATATATATATATATATTATATATATATATATATATATATATATATATATATATATATATTAGAGAGAGAGAGAGAGAGAGAGACTATGCACGAATGTGAACTTATACTTACCTATATAGTTAAAATTTGTAGTTTTAATCCACATCCAGTATAATAAAATCCCACCTTTATATCTGATGCAATCAAACAATCGAGAAGAGAGACAGAGAAAAAAAAAGACGGTAAAAACGTTACGAAAAAAGGAAGTCCGATATAATGAAACGTAAATGAAATTAAATTGCAAGGGGAGGCTTAGATAACATAAAAAAGGAAAATTTAAAAGCCAACGTAAATCTTTACTGAAATAACTCTTAAATCGGCTGAAAAATAAGAGAGAGAGAGAGAGAGAGAGAGAGAGAGAGAGAGAGAGAGAGAGAGAGAGAGAGATCGTCCATGTTCATTTCATGGAAATTGATGTGGAGCAAACAATTTCTGGAGGCATATTTGCAGTGTCTCTGGTGAAAAAGAGTCTAAAAATGATATGAAGAGATTTCATTTCTCTCTCTCTCTCTCTCTCTCGTAGTAGCCATCTTGCTTGGTGAGACGTACCCGCGTGAAGTCAGATTAATCAACAGATATCACAAGTTTAACATACGACTAGAATTTGAGAAATATCTAGAAGTGTTCGTGAACTATCGGTGATAAGATTAGTGTGAAAATAGTAGGATAAAGCGTCTTCTAAGTTAGTTTATCAAGTGTAATACTATAAATCAGAACAAGATGGCAGTAAGTTCCAACTGCGGGAAGAGGTGGCGTAATTTGGCGTGTTTAGCAGATTCGCAATACGATGAGGTAGCAGGAAGGGAACTGGCATTTCTCATCTATGAAATCAGCAACAGTCCTAACCAAAAAGATACAAAAGCATTCATAGATATATTAGAAGGATATAATCCTTCAACTGGAACAAATCTAATGAAAACATCTTGAAAATGATTGAAGAAGTTTCCAAATAAAATCCAAGTGGTCAAGAGACTCATAAAGAAAATATACATAAAACCAACATATTCCGACAAAGAAAATGAATAAGGTGAATCTTGTGAATATCCTAATTGATGCATTAGGAAAAAGAATGCCAAAAGCATGCAAACTGTGTAAGGTTTGGTATAGCATAGTCCAATCCACAAAACCTAATCAGAAAATTTGCTGCATGCAAACATTCCGACCCATCCACGTGTGCTGAGGTAATACAAGATTTGAGAAAAGATACAAGAATTTTTTGTTCAAAACATGTCTATCATGGATAGACAATGTTATTAAAATCAAGATTGAATGTACAAATAGTTGAGGATGAAGAAGAAGAGGAAGAGGAAGAAGAAGAAGAAAAAGAAGAAGAGGAAACGGAAGAGAAGTAAACAAAAATGAAATGACAGAAAAAAAATAAGGAAAACAAAGAACAAGATAAAAGTATGGATGCAGAGATACTCATTGATACTACATATTGAGGCAATAAAGCAGCATACCTACGAAGAAATAAATTACGATATGACAACAGAAAGCAAATCCCGAAGAGGCTCTACCCAGACCTACACAATGACGGGAAAGAGGCGGAAAAAATAGACAAGAAAGACAAAATCTGAACAACCTTTGAAAAGAGGGAATTGCAGATTTGGAGAAAGATGTTACTACAAACATCCTAAGATATTGTCAAAACTATGAAATATATGGTAAATGTGCATACTTAGATGGATATGGGGATGATTGCAGAGATCTGCATCCAAAAATATGTAAAAACCTAAAAGAAGGAAAAAGGATGTAAGTTCGACAAAAAATGCAAATATATGCACCCTGTAGCCATGAATCATAATCAAATAAATAACCAACCAAGTAATAAAATCCAAAATAAGAAAGAAACAAATAAAGAGAGAAATCAAGATATCAGGTAAAAGAGAAAAGCAAACCACCAATGAGATATGCAGAGGTGTCAGCAAAAAATTTCAAAGCGATCAGCTCCGAAATTCTACTCAAGAGATAATAACTGTATTTATTATGCAAGAGGATAGCAGCAAAAACGGAGAAAATTGCAGATTCAGACACAAAATGAATAATATGATGAAGGAAGATCAAATATTATGGAAAAGTTGGATTTTTTAATGTCAGAATTTCTGGAAATGAAAAAAAAGAACAACATACCAGAACAGGAAAGAGACATGGGAAAAATCCTTATTACTACCAGTATTAAATGAAGGAGAAAACACTGCAAACCATCATAGTGATGAATGCGCAGGGTTTAGTTTACGAGTTACTCAAAAAGAAAAATAGAGTACTAGAAAGAACTAACCCAAAATGAAAAGAAAATAGATATAATGAATATAAGTGAAACCTGGTATTCCCAAGAGACTGGGAATGATGATCAAATAAAAGGGTTTCCAAACTTATAGATCAGATAGAAAAAATAGGAATCAAGGGGGAACCGCAATATATGGGAAAGACAAAAAACAAGGAAAAATATATGAGAAATATAGTAACTCAGAATGTGAACTAATAGCGGTAGAAATTTGAATCAGAAAAAAAATTGATGAACATAGTAATATATAGACCTCCTAATACTAAAGAGTTTGACTTAATAATTGAAAAATTGGATGATATATGTAGAAATCACAAAGGACTGGACTATTCTCCTATCTGGTGACTTCAACTTTCCTTTCGTAGAATGGAAAGAACGAATAGGAGATTGTGGTTGTACTTATACATATAAAAAAGAGAGTAATAGTAGTGCAGAAGATAAGAGGCAATTTGAAAAGCTATTAGATATGCTACTAGAATACAACATTCAACAAATAAATCACCTGCCAACAAGAAAGGAAAATACTTTAGACCTAGTATTGTGAACGAGATGAATTATGTTAAAGAAATAATAGTTTTAATAATGCGAGTATTTCTGACCATAATGTCATAGAATTAACAGTTCATTCCAAAGCAAGTGAAAATAGAGATAAGCAAGAAATGAAAAAAGTGGGAAGGATATGGGAAATACAACTTCTACAGTAAAAAATATAAAATGGTCAGAAATTAATGAAGAATTAAACAAAGATTGGGATAAACATTTTCGTAAGTGATGACATAAGGGTAAATACGGAGATATTATATAAAATAATTGGAGAAAATAGTGGAAAAATATATACCGAAGAAGAAAAGTAAACATCATTCATGCATACCAAGAGACAGAAGGATCTTGTTCCAGAAAATCAGAAAGTGGAAAAATTTTAGGTCTTGCAAAAGAAAAAAAATGCATGGAAAGTTATAGAACTAAAAAGTAAGATAGAAAATGCAGAACAAAAGATTATACAATTAAAAGAAAATGAAAAACGGGACTTGGAAGAAAAAACCCTATTAAATTATCAAGCAAAACCCCAAACTATTATACTCATATGCGAAGAGATGAATACAAGAAGAATAGAAATAGGCCCTCTGAGAATTGAAGGGAGATTAACGAATGAAAAAAAGGAAATTTTGCAACATACTGGCAGAACGATATAAGAGAGAATTCACCCCTAGAATAGATAATGAAGATAATGATATAGAAGTAAGGGAAGAAAATAGTGAATATTTGCTGACATAGAAATTAATGAAGCTGATATTGTGCAGGCAATTAATGAAATTAAAATGGAGCTGCTGCAGGGCCGGATGGAGTCCCTGCTATTTTGTTAAAGAAAGTAGTTCATTCTATCGCAAAGCCACTTGCAAATATTAGTAAGACAAAGTGTAGATACAGGCAAGATTTATGATGAGCACAAATTAGCATATATCACCCCTACTTTCAAAAGTGGATCAAGACTAGAGGCAAGTAATTATAGGCCTGTGAGTCTAACATCACATATTATGAAAGTGTATGAAAAGGGTAATGAAGAAAAATATTATGAAACATTTATAAAAAATAATTTGTTTAATATAGGACAACCACGGTTTCGTCCACGAAAAAGTACAACAAACCCAACTGTTAGTCCACCGTGAGAACATATTCAAAAATATGAAAAGCGGAAATGAAACAGATGTGGTTTATCTAGACTTGCAAAAGCTTTTGACAAAGTAGACCATAATATATTAGCAAAGAAAATTAGAAAACACAATATCGTAGATAAAGTAGGAAGATGGTTAAAAGAATTTTTTACACAACAGAAACAGATAGTTATTGCAAACGATGAGAAATCGGATGAAACCAAGTTAATATCCGGTGTGCCACAAGGTACGGTGTCTAGCTGCAATATTGTTTTTGTTATTATGATTGAAGACATAGACAGTAATGTTAACGGATTCGGTAGTGAGTAGTTTCGCTGATGACACAAGAATAAGCAGAGAAAATTACTTGTGATGAAGATAGGAACGCTCTACAAAGAGACCTTAACAAAGTATATATTGGGCAGAGGTAAATAGGATGGTATTTAACTCTGATAATTTGAATCAATAAATTATGGAGACAGAGAAGGAAAGCTATATGCATATAGGGGACCTAATAATGAGACAATCACAAATAAGGAAGCAGTTAAGACCTTGGTGTGATGATGAATAGGAACATGTTATGCAATGATCAAATAGCAATTCTGTTGGCAAAATGTAAAGCAAAAATGGGAATGTTGTTACGGCACTTCAAAACAAGAAGACTGACAAATGATTATGCTTTATAAAAACATATGTTCGTAGACCACTTGAATATTGCAATATGATATGGTACCCACACTATCAAAAGGATATTGCACAAATAGAGAGTGTACAAAGGTCCTTTACAGCTAGAATAGAAGAAGTTAAGGACCTAGACTACTGGGAAAGACTACAATCCTTAAAATTATATAGTCTAGAAAGGAGAAGAGAACGCTACATGATAATTCAGGCATGGAAACAGATAGAAGGAATAACAGAAAATATCATGGAACTAAAAATATCAGAAAGAGCAAGCAGAGGTAGATTAATAGTGCCCAAAACTATACCAGGAAAAATAAGGAAAGCACACAGGACATTAATCCACTACGCACCAGCATCGATAATGCAGCGTCTATTCAATGCGTTGCCAGCTCATCTGAGGAATATATCAGGAGTGAGCGTAGATGTGTTTAAGAATAAGCTCGACAAATATCTAAACTGCATCCCAGACCATCCAAGATTGGAAGATGCAAAATATACCGGAAGATGTACTAGCAACTCTCTGGTAGACATTAGAGGCGCCTCACACTGAGGGACCTGGGGCAACCCGAACGAACTGTAAGGTCTGTAAGGTAAGGTCTCAGGTTGGTTTGGAAAGGCATGCAGAAAGCCCTTGCGTTCTGTCTGCAGTTCTTTAAAGAAACTATGTCCCAGTTCTGTGCAAAAACTATTACACAGTCTGTTAATAAACTGTCAGAGTTCTGTGCGGAAACTATGACAGTTCTGTACAGAAACTATGTCACAGCTTTGGTAAGAAAGCTAAGTCACAGTTCTGTACAGAAACTATGTCACAGTTCCGTACAGAAACTATTACACAGTTCTTCACTGAAAAGTGCGATGTCTAATTCTCAGCTGTGCAAAGATGGGGGCATCATTCTCGCAGTTCTATCTTAAATTCTGACATATTTTCCTCCGTGAACCGACTTATTTATACCCTTGCATGCTCTTCTTTATGTCCAAAAGCGAAAGACATTCGTCTCCGGACTGGATTTCCAGTTTTTAATCCCACTTGAGTGTCAACAACAAAGTCAGTAAGCAAATAAAAAAATAAAATTGGTGCCCGACCAACACCAGAGTATTCTGACCTAAGCAAATAGTGATGAATTGCTCCCCCGCCTGGCGAGGTAGATTGAAAACCTTTCCTTGTGGAGTTACTGCTTCTCAAAGGGGAAAGTATGTCGACATGGAAGAGGACATTCATATTCAGAACAAGGACGTGTAGGGTATGTACAAGATGGGGTCGTTTGTGGTGATGGATGCAGTCGTTATTCTAACAAACTAGCGCGAGCTCTCTCTCTCTCTTTGTCAAAATTTCAGCTAACTCTTTCTCTCTCTCTCTCTCTCTCTCTCTCTCTCTCTCTCTCTCTCTCTCTTTTGTCTAAATTTTAGCAAGCTCTCTCTCTCTCTCTCTCTCTCTCTCTCTCTCTCTCTGGTAAAACGTGATAGCAGCCTCCCCATGACCTAGGATAGCTTGGTCGAAGGCAGGTCTGTCAAAAAAACAAAACTAGAATAATCACGTCTATAAAATCACTGCCCACAACATTACATAATCAAAACAAATAAAACGGAAGAGATTAACTGCCTATGCCCTATTAATCACAATCCACAACTTCAATTAAATTAAGAACAGATAAAACGAAAAGAAGAGGCAAAGTCCCGGGGTTGCAGGCTGCCATTTCTAGGCATCACGAAGCTGTGTCACTTAGCTGGTTTAAAAGAGAAAAAAAAAAAAAAAGTAAGGGAAGGAAGGCTGGTAGGTCCCCAGGGGACGAGCCTTCTCCGCCACCTCCTTCTCCTGGACGAGGAGGGGGTGTGGCTGGGGACATCCTTCATCCTAGGCCACCTCCGCCAACCCCCCTCCCCTCCCCTTCTCCAGCCAACCCCCAACCCCCATCCCCCCTTCGCATCATATATTCAAAACCTTTTTCTTCTCTGGTTTGCTCGGCTTCTGTTGTTGATAGCATTTTCTTATTACATTGAGAAACTCGTTGCTGCATCCTCTCTTCATTCGAAGAGACTCGTCGTTGTTGCATCTCCTGGTCGTTGAAGAGACTCGTTTTGTACACATTCTTCATCGAAGAGACTCGTTGGTGTATCCCTTCTTCATTGAGAAACGTTTTTTTTTTTTTTTTTGCATCTCTCTTCGTTGGAGAGACTCGTTATTTGTATCTATTCACTGAAGAGACTCGTTTTTTGTATCTCTCTTCACTGAAGAGACTCGTTTTTTGTATCTCTTTTCACTAGAGAGACCTGTTTTTTGCATCTCTCTTCGTTGGAGAGACTCGTTATTTGTATCTCTATTCACTGAGGAGACTCGTTTTTTGTATCTCTCTTCACTGAAGAGACTCGTTTTTGTATCTCTCTTCACTAGAGAGACCTGTTTTTTGCATCTCTCTTCACTGAAGGGACTCGTTTTTTAATCCCCCTTCGTTGAAGAGACTCGTTATTTGTATCTCTCTTCACTGAAGAGACTCGTTATTTGTATCTCTCTTCACTGGAGAGACTCTTGATTTGTATCTCTCTTCACTGAAGAGACTCGTTTTTTAATCTCCCTTCCTTGAAGAGACTCGTTATTTGTATCTCTCTTCACTGAAGAGATTCGTTTTTTATCTCTTCACTGAAGAGACTCGTTTTTTAATCTCCCTTCCTTGAAGAGACTCGTTATTTGTATCTCTCTTCACTGAAGAGACTCGTTATTTGTATCTCTCTTCACTGAAGAGACTCGTTTTTTATCTCTTCACGGAAGAGACTCGTTATTACATTTCCCTTTTCATTATCTTCGAACGAGGAGACTCGTTTTGTAACACATTTCGTTTGGGGAGATTCGACATGAAAACTTTTCCTCACTGAGGAGGTTTTTTTTTCAAC
>NC_061099.1:9026476-9046476 GCF_015104395.2 Macrobrachium nipponense
GCTATGTATTTTATACACACATAAATACATCCACGTTCGTGTACGTATAGAACGTACGCATATGTTATACCATGGGGCCGAATGGGAACTTGAATTGAATGGAATTCCTCAAGGACATTCTTTGCACTTCATGGGACTTACCCAAGTAATTACATTTTGCTGGACGTATACTCTCTCTCTCTCTCTCTCTCTCTCTCTCTCTCTCTCTCTCTCTCTCTCTCACGGAATGGCATACCCACGTATGACATACTCCCTTGGGTGGAGTCGAGAAGCAAAGGTTTAAGACGGCGTTGCCTCTCTAGAAATCAATAGGAATTTAAGTGTAGGATCAAATGGGGGTAGGGAGAGGGTAGGAGTTGTGGGCAGAGAGGGGGGGAGGGAGAAGGATGGGGAAGGTGGGAAGAAGAAGTGGGGGGTTACCCTAGTCGTCCTTCCAATCATGTAATGAATTTAGATCCGCTAGACATAAACACAAATGGATTTAGCCGACGGTCCTGTCCGTAGTAGTAGTAGTAGACCTACAGTAGTGGTAGTAGTAGAAGAAGACCCCTTCACGCTCCGTCCCTCCTTCTGGTCGGTTCGCTAATGAATTTCGCCATCTTTGGATGGACTTCTCGTTTGGGGGAAGGGGGTGAGGCCCTCTCTCGCTCCCGCTTTTATCTCTCCCTGACCACCTTCCTACCCCTCCTCCTCCCCTCCCGACGAGCGTCGGGTTTTTGGAGGAATTTCTCAAAATCATATTGAATCGAGGTCTGTGCATATGCTTTAAATGAGGAATTCGCAGAGACGGGCGCCGTTTTACGAGCAGCTATTCCTCAGGCGTTTTAAAGAAATGGAAAGTTTTTTTTTTTTTTTTTTTTTTTTTTTTTTATTTACATCCCGGGCGAAGGATGGAGGAAGTCTGGAGGATTTTGCCGAAGTGGAAATATTTCCCGCAAAGTGTCCTTCCAATGTCTGACATATCTATTTAATAAAAAAAAATATCAAGTCTAGCCTATGAAAATCGAAGGATGATTCATTTGCCGACGGTTTTTATATATTTGACAATCAGCTTAATTGTGTGCAAAAAATATATGGTCTATACATGTGAAATATAAAATGATCTTCATATCCGTGTGATTCCTGCGTACTCTCGTCTATTTAGGTGAAGGTGCGCATGCGCGTGTTCGTTTGTTTATTCCATAAATCGAACCGTCGTCTGGAGGAGAACCATCTGGACTCGGTTCGACCTAGAGTCTGTTTACTCTCGCCAAAACTCTACTCGTTTCTCCCACCGGGTTACATCATACCCAACCTCCTTATTGGAAATGAGAAAAAGATAAGGAAATCGTATAACTAACAGCAAATTAGGGTTACGCTCGACGACGCTGCGGTTCGATAATTCTCGAAAGAAAAAAAAAAAAAACAATTCGAAGCGTGGTATGATTCAGTCGTATGGGGCTAGTACAGGAACATATGGTACGAATGATAGTCTCTCTCTCTCTCTCTCTCTCTCTCTTTCTCTCTCAGTGAATTATCTGCTTAGATGAGCAATGTACCCTGCGGTTAATATCTTCAAAAGAGCTTTGTTTTTTACGGACCACTGGAAAAAAAAAATTATTGTAGGCTTGACTTTTGGATGTAATTCTGTGATAACTCCTCTCTCTCTCTCTCTCTCTCTCTCTCTCTCTCTCTCTCTCTCTCTCTCTCTCCTCAGAGAAAGAGAGATTCCTCATCCAAGACTGCGTCAGTAGGAGGTCGTGTCGTCGAAATCCTTCCTAGTCGTCAGAAGGTATTGAGGCGTCAGGGTAGGAATAGCGTGCAGTAGGAAACTGTGTGTGTGTGTGCGTGTGCGCGTGTATGTGTGTGACTGCGTATGGTACACATCATACACACGAGCGTATGTCTGTGTGTGTGTGTGTGTGTATTTCAGATTAGCGTGCCCGCGCGCTCGCTAGCGAGCGTGTGTACATATATGCATGTATCCGTGCGCCTATACCACTTGTATATCTTTTCTTGTTTCCCGCTTTTCCTACTGCCTCCTCCTCCTCCTCCTCCTCTCTCTCTCTCTCTCTCTCTCTCTCTCTCTCTCTCAGGATAACCGCGCCCTTCGCTTCCCCCTATTCCCGGCCCCGCCCAGTCTCAGAGCACCTGCTTATCGATTGGTCCACGAGAGAGAGAGAGAGAGAGAGAGAGAGAGAGAGAGAGAGAGAGAGAGCGATGTATAGGGAGGGAAGCTTGGGGGGGGGGGGGGGTGGGTGGTGGTGTGGTGGTGTGGGGGGGGGGGTGGTGGGGGGGGGGGGGGGGGGGGGGGGAGCGGGGGGGGGGGGGGGGGGGGTGTTGCCCGTGTTAGAGCAAATAAACAAATATATACGTGAAAGCGAAAAGAGACAGGATGGAATAAAAGAAAGTGTCAAGGGAAATGAGTAAATAAAAAAAAAAACTGGAAAAAATACGAAATTGTTTTATCGTTACGGGAAGAATATCAGGTATTTAGGTGTTGTGGGGAGAGGGGGGGGGGGAGTTTTTAGTTTTAGGTGGATGAAAATGGACTTGGATAAAGACTGTGTTAAAGGTAAAGAACGTGGCATTCAGGGTCGTCGTACGTACACATGTGTACATAGACACGTTTTGATACATACATGCGTAGTTACCTATGCATACCTGAGTACACATGCCTGTGATGGATGGGTATACATTCATACATATCATGAAATTGAGCAATGTGAGAAAGTGAGAGTATAGGTGTGATCCTCCCTTGAGAGAGAGAGAGAGAGAGAGAGAGAGAGAGAGAGAGGAGGTGGGGCGGGGGGCAGAGGAGAGTAGTGTGAAGAGAAAGAGCGTTGACACAGGCCCCTGATTCAAGGCTAACCTGCTCTGTAGTAAGAAGAATCCAGTGCGGAAATGTTTGTACCTGGATTCTGGTGTCAGTTATGTATATGTTGAAATTACCTCTCTCTCTCTCTCTCTCTCTCTCTCTCTCTCTCTCTCTCTCTCGTATGGTACAACAATGACTATCTCGCCTCTTTCCTCTCCTGTTCCTAGTTGTAATTTACGGTACGTAGGGGTACTGTGCTCTCTCTCTCTCTCTCTCTCTCTCTCTTTATTATAATTTATGGTAGAGTGGCTTTCCCCTCTCCTTTTTATTCGTATTCTTCGTAATTTACAGTACGTACGAGTACTAATTTCTCTCTCTCTCTCTCTCTCTCTCGCGCGCGCACACACGTTGTATGGCATAATGACCATCTCCCTTTTTTCTATAGTATCTCTCGTAATGTACGGTACATATGAATACTCTCTCTCTCTCTCTCTCTCTCTCTCTCTCTCTCTACTTAAATCATTCATTCCTCATATTGGAAAAATATTTGGTAAATGACCGTTTGTTTTTGTTGGAACGAGCGACCAACCGTAAAAAAGTTAAAAGTTTGAGGATGGGGGGGGGGGGAGGAGGACTGGGGCTGGGGGGGGGGCGAAGGGAAGATGGGGGAAGAGGACCACTTTTGTTGAACAAATAAATAAACAGGTTTCCCCCACGACTACATTTTCCTTCGATATTGTTGAACTGTTAACACGGATACTTCCACAGCTTGATTCGCGTCATAAATATGTCCGCTCTAGGATTGTAGTTGTTGCATCGGGAGAGAGAGAGAGAGAGAGAGAGAGAGAGAGAGAGAAAGAGAGAGAATTCTCATTTTTGATGAGGCAGCCTCTCGCCTTTAACTGGAAGTGTAGGGAGGCTTAACATTCTGGCATCAGTTATGCAATGACCTCATATGATCATTTTCAGCTTCATTTCAACTTCATTTGTAACATCCATGAAATTCTTTCGATTCTCAATGCTAGAAGTTTTAGTGGTAGGTGAAGTTTGTCAGTCACGTTACACAAGTTAAATTGTTAATTGCATTCTCTTTCACTGCAAAAAAAAAAAAAAAAAAAAAAAAAATTCTTTACATTTTTAGCAACGTACATTAACATGATGACGCAAGACTTCTGTCTTTGATTAAATGCATGATTTGCTGTCGTCATTTTAGATTTTTCTCCGTTGAAAAGTTTTATTGTTAGGATGCAAATTGCAATTCATTTCTTTTTTGGTTAGTTAATTAGGAAACAAATTGCTATAGGAAAGCAAATAAGACTGAAAGGGAATGAGAGGCATCCAACAATTACATAAATTGATATTGCCGAGTCATTTGAAGTTGATTCAAAGTGAGAACCCAGATAATGAACATTTTACGCTTATCACTGATTTGCAACACATCGAAATTTCTATGGTTTTCCTATAGCAATCATACTTTATTTTCAACGAAGGAATAGTGTAGGCAATATACATCCTTTTGTCTGCTTTAAACAAAATATCTCGAACACGGATGACCAGATTTTGGATGATTAGGTCGCTACGAGATGGATGTGGATGAATATTTGAAGGTCTAACTTCCGTGTAAAAAATAGCAATGTCTTAGGTACTGCGTGACGTCATTTATGAGAGAAAACTCTGATGACGACTTGCATTACACGGATAACTATGGTCTTCACGTAACTCGCTAGCTTTTTCGAATGTTGTCTATTGGGTACTCGTGGTAACTAACTGTAATTATGAAGTGTTATTACTACATTTATATGTGTAATTTAATGACGGCCCTAATCGCTGTTCTATGATTTAATTTCCATAGTAATGATGCTTTCGGAAAAATTATGGTACGTGTAAATTCATCTCCGTTTCAGTGATGATTCAAATGTTTGTTTATCATTGTAATGTGTTGGTAATACAAGTACGTTTTACTGAATTTAGTTGATATGGTGCTAATATTGCTCATTGTTTTCGATCATTCTTGGTGAGTGTTCCAACGCTTCCCCTTTAGACAATAATAATAATAATAATAATAATAATAATAATAATAATAATAATAATGATAATAATAATAATAATAATAATAATAATAATAATAATAATAATAATAATAATAATAATAATAATAATAATAATATCATTGCTCCAATTGTATTTATTACTGATACTGATGAACACTTGTTCAAAATAGGTCAGTATTAAATATAGTACACGGTTTTGTACCATTCTGATACCGTTATAATGATGATAATAATAGAGATGATAAAATTATCACATTGATAAATGTTTTATATATTTTATTCTGCAAGTTACCACGATTCATTTCGAGGGGTTTCTGGTTTCCATGAATAGTATTATTGTCCTATTGTTTTATATTTCTCTGAAAACCTTTTAGCATTATAGAGTACCAGAGAGAGAGAGAGAGAGAGAGAAAAGGGGGGAGGATAAATTCTCTCTTCTTTAGGGTAATAATAAATTAATAATGAAGAGAGAGAGAGAGAGAGGTTGCTCTCTCTGTTTTTTTAGGGTAATAGTAAATGAGTAATGGAGAGAGGGATGGAGAGAGAAAATGCTTTCTCTCTTCTTTAGGGTAATATTAAATGAATAATATATATAGAAAGAGAGAGAGAGAGAGAGAATGTTTTCTCTCTTCTTTAAGAGGGAATAATAAATTAATACGAGAGAGGAGAGAGAGAATGCTTACTCTTTTCTTACTCTTTTCTTTAAGAGGGAATAATAAATGAATACTAGAGAGTGAGAGAGAAAGAGAGAGAGAGAGAAAATACTTTCTCTCTTCTTCAAGAAGGAATAATAAATGAATAATAGAGAAAGAGAGGAAAAAATGCATTCTGTTTTCTTTAAGAGGGAATAATAAATTAATAATGCAGAGAGAGAGAGAGAGAGAGAGAGAGAAGAGAGAGAGAGATCCCAACTGGGCCAAACTTGTTGACAGCAAGTTGCTTCGTCTGACGTCACCGTTGATGCGTCCAATTTCCCGTGGGAATTTTGTAATGCAATTGAGGTCGTCGGTTGATGGATCTGGAATGTTCTCTTTACGGATGCAGCCACGACGGACGGAAAGTGCTGTCTACAAGAGAGTGCTGTCTACAAGAAAGTGCTGTCTGCTAAAAAGAAAGTGTCTGCAGAAAAGTGGTGTCTACTAGGAAGTCTGTTTAGATGAAAGCAATGTCTACATAGATGTGTCTGCAAGAAAGTGATGGCTATTTGATGTGATGTCTACAAGAAAGAGCTGTCTAAAGAAAGTGTTGTCTACTAGAAAGTGTTGTCTACAAAAAAGTGCTTTCAACTAGAATGTGCTGTCTACAAGAAAGAGCTGTCTACAAGAATGTGTTGTCTACTAGAAAGTGCTGTCTACAAGAAAGTGTTGTCTACTAGAAAGTGTTGTCTACAAAAAAGTGCTTTCAACTAGAATGTGCTGTCTACAAGAAAGTGCTGTCTATTAGAATGTGTTCTCTACTAGAATGTGCTGTCTACTAGAATGTTTTGTCTACAAGAAAGTGCTGTCAACTAGAATGTGCTGTCTACAAGAAAGTAGTGTCTATAGGAAAGTAATATCTACTAGGAAGTCTGTCTACAAAAACTGTCTTAAGAAAGTGCTGTTTTGAAGAAAGTGCTGAATTCATTAAACTTTTTTACAACAAATATTGTCTACCATGAAAATGCTGTCTACTAAAATTTGCCTACAAGAAAATTATGTCTACGTGCAAGTGCTGCCTTCAAGAAAATGCTGTCTACTAAAATATGTCTACAAGAAAATTATGTCTGCGTGAAAGTGCTACCTTCAAGAATGTGCTGTTTGTATGAAAGTCCTGCCAACATTATTATTATTATTATTATTATTATTATTATTATTATTATTAAGAAATTCACAGTCTCGTGAAAAAAAATTGTTGTAAAAAAATATCCACAATTATATATTAAAAATATATTTATATGTACAAATAGAACAAAGACTTTCGAACACCTGAACGGTGTTCCTCATCAGTGTAACGTTAAAAATGTAATTTTTACATAGAAATATATTTTTAGATATATAATTGTGGATATTTTTTAATAATAATTATTATCATTATCTGTAATGTTGGGACTAACAATAATAATAAAAAGAATAGAATAGCAGTAACAGCAAAGGAATAGCAACGATAAAGGAGTGGATAGCATTTCTCACCTCAATTCCGCTCATTTCATGACTATTAGAGCTGATTTGCCTTTTTTTTTCTTCTTCTTCTTTCTCGGAAAAGGCGAAAAATTCCTCAATTTTCTTCGCTTCTCGGGTCATTAAGGCAACGACTTACATATTCTGTGTAGTTCTCGTTACGTGCTGGCATTTTAATTGAGAGAGAGAGAGAGAGAGAGAGAGAGAGAGGAGAGAAGAGAGAGAGAGAGAGAGAGAGAGAGAGAGAGTAGAATGTTTGGGGAGAAAAGAGGAAGGGATAGTGCTCCTCTCTTACCACCATCATGCATGTTTTTTTTTTTTTTCTTTTTTCCATTGATGACCTTCGTTGTTGTGCCGCCAGTATATGTATGATACATACACGAACACCACTCATGTATATGCGTATATACATACATCTATTTATGAATTATGTATATTTCATATATAAAGGTATATGCCACGAGGGAAAATAAACAACGGCATATACCTTTATTTATGGATTTATCACGTTCCTAACTTTCGTGATTCAGTTATACATATGTATGTATGTATGTTTGTCTATATGCATATGTAAATATTCATACATAAATATATATGTATATATATATATATATATATATATATATATATATATATATATATATATATATATATATTGCGTATTTATATTCTAAAATGTGCTACGTGTATTGATACCAACGTGAATATTTCATATCTTCCTACGTGTTTCTAGTATCTTTTCCATTCGAAACAAGGACACAACTTGATCTTTACAGTTCAAAGGTCATGATCCCCGTGCTTGGGTACTCAGTGTTTTCAATTGTTTCTTTTGCCTAATGATAACAAATTCTTCAATCTTTGATGATTACACGGTATTTACTCACTTTCCCCCTTTGAAGGTCAAAGGTCGCGTTACTGAATTTTGGGGATTTTTATGCATCGTACTTACTACCTGTTTTATATTGATCAGTAATAACATTCAGTGATTTTAAGTGGACCTGTTAAGGTTAACTGATATGATATACGCTCATGGGAGTCTGATTATGGTAAAGTTCAATTTCATTATTATTATTATTATTATTATTTTTTATTTTTTATTTTTTTTTTTTTTTTTATTTTTTTTTTTTTTTGCTCTATCACAGTCCTCTAATTCGACTGGGTGGTATTTATATGTGTGGGTTCCGGGTTGCATCCTGCCTCCTTAGGAGTCCATCACTTTTCTTACTATGTGTGTGCCGTTTCTAGGATCACACACTTCTGCATGAGACCTGGAGCTACTTCAGCCTCTAGTTTTTCTAGATTCCTTTTCAGGGATCTTGGGATCGTGCCTAGTGCTCCTATGATTATGGGTACGATTTCCACTGGCATATCCCATATCCTTCTTATTTCTATTTTCTTCAGATCTTGATACTTATCCATTTTTTTCCCTCTCTTTCTCTTCAACTCTGGTGTCCCATGGTATTGCGACATCAATGAGTGATACTTTCTTCTTGATTTTGTCAATCAACGTCACGTCTGGTCTATTTGCACGTATCACCCTATCCGTTCTGATACCATAGTCCCAGAGGATCTTTGCCTGATCGTTTTCTATCACTCCCTCAGGTTGGTGCTCGTACCACTTATTACTGCAAGGTAGCTGATGTTTCTTGCACAGGCTCCAGTGGAGGGCTTTTGCCCACTGAATCATGCCTCTTTTTTGTACTGGTTCTGTGCAAGTGCCGGGCATTCACTTGCTATGTGGTTTATGGTTTCATTTTTCGTATTGCACTTCCTACATATGGGAGAGATGTTATTTCCGTCTATCGTACTTTGAACATATCTGGTTCTTAGGGTCCTGATCTTGTGCCGCTGTTATCATTCCTTCAGTTTCTTTCTTTAGCTCTCCCCTCTGTAGCCATTGCCAATTGTCATCTCGCTGGCTAGTTCTTTAGTCTGTCTCATGTATTGTCCGTGCATTGGTTTGTTGTGCCAGTCCTCTGTTCTCTCTGTCGTTTCTCCTGTCTTCTGTATATTTCTGGGTCTTCGTCTACTTTTATTAGTCCTTCTTCCCAATGCACTCTTTAGCCACTCGTCTTCACTGGTTTTCAGATATTGCCCCAGTGCTCTGTTTTTCAATGTTGACGCAGTCCTCTATACTTAGTAGTCCTCTCCCTCCTTCCTTTCGTGTTATGTATAGTCTGTCCCGTATTTACTCTTGGGTGTAGTGCTTTGTGTATTGTCATTTGTTTCCTGGTTTTCTGATCTATGCTGCGGAGTTCTGCCTTCGTCCATTCCACTATTCCTGCGTCTGTATCTGATTACTGGCACTGCCCATAGTGTTTATGGCTTTTATCATATTTCCTCCATTGAGTTTTTGACTTGAGTATCGCCTTGAGTCTCTGCATATATTCTTTCCTGATCGTGTCCTTCATCTCTTGGTGTTTTATATCTCCTCCTTCCATTCTTCCCAGGTATTTGTATCCTGTCTCATCTATGTGTTTGATGTTGCTCCCATCTGGTAGCTTTATCCCGCTTCAGTTCTCGTTACTTTGCCTTTTTGTATGTTGACTAAGGCGCATTTTCCTATTCCAAACTCCATTCTGATGTCCCCCCCCAGATACAATCCTTACAGTCTGGATTAGGGTATCTATTTCCTTGATGCTCTTACATACACGCTTGATGTCGTCCATGAACATCAGATGGTTGATTTTGTTGCCATCTTTTCTTGAGTTGGTACCTGGCATCCATCTTCTGTAGTACTTTTGTCATGGGAATCATGGCTACTACGAAGAGTAGTGGGGACAGTGAGTCGCCCTGGAAGATCCCTCTCCTGATATTAACCTCTGCTAGTCTTATTCCAGAGCTTGTAAGTATTGTATTCCAGTTGCGCATTGTATTTTTGAGGAAGCTGATGGTATTTTCCTCTGCCCCATATATTTTCAGGCATTCTATAGCCATGTGGTGTGGGTTATCATGTCGAAAGGCTTTCTTATAGTCTATCCATGCCATGCTTAGGTTGGTTTTCCTTCTCCTACTGTTCTTCATTACCATTTTGTCTATCAGGAGCTGGTCTTTTGTGCCCCTACACTTCCTTCTGCAGCCTTTCTGTTGGTGGGGGATGGTGTTTGTCTCCTCTAGGTAGTTGTATAGCCTTTCACTGAATGATACTGTTAGTAACTTCCACATTTTTATTGGTAGGCAGGTGATAGGCCTGTAGTTTACTGGCTATATTTCCCTTACTCTTGTCTTTTTGTACTAAGGATGTTCTTCCTGTGGTCATCCATTTGGGTGCTTGGTGATTTGAGATACAATGCTGGAGTTGTTCTGCTATTCGTGGGTGTAGGGCCTTGAAGTTTTTGATCCAGTATCCATGGACTTCATCGGGACCTGGGGTGGGGTTTTCCAGTTTGGCATTTTCTTTAGTTGGTGTCTGACTGTGTGTCGTGATCTCTGTGAATCTTTGTTTTATTATTATTATTATTATTTTATTATTATTATTATTATTATTATTATTATTATTATTATTAATGTTCCTTCTTTATTTTTCTATTTTAACATGAAAAATTAATTTATTAATCTTTTCATGTTCCTTTATGTCTCTTTCTTTTTTCATTTCTCTTTCGCTTATTGTATTCAGTTTGTTTAAGTATCTCTTCTGTAAACCTAAGCTGAGCCATTATGATCGTAATACCAACTGCTGAAATAATAATAAATAATAATAATAATAATAATAATAATAATAATAATAATAATAATAATAATACAGTGGTTAACCTCTTAAACTGCTGATCGATTGACAGCACGAAACCTCGTTGGTAATTGGTCCTCGTTAATGCCAACGCCCGAACTATAGCAGTCAGAACGACGCATAGAGAAGACGTTTTCACAATCACGTCGATTAACGAGAGGCGTAACAATCGAAGAGTTCGAAAGGAAGTGTCTCCCAAGATGAGGAGTTTGAGAAGATATAGGTTGTGTTTAAGGGAAATGTAGTTCTGTCTGTCTGCCTGTCTATATATCTGTCATATGCTATAGGTGTATTAGGAATGTGTATGTCTTCTCTCTCTCTCTCTCTCTCTCTCTCTCTCTACGTAGCTTTCATATGCTCTGTTGGTGTGTGAGTGTGTTTGTTCTCTCTCTCTCTCTCTCTCTCTCTCTCGGGGTGTGAAAACGGAATAGACTTGGTAACAATTTAACAATTTAACAATTTCATCTCTCTCTCTCTCTCTCTCTCTCTCTCTCTCTCGGTGGGTGCGAAAACGGAGTAATCTTACTAGCAATTTTTCTACTCCTCTCTCTCCAAAATGAGAGAGAGAGGAATTAATACACAAGCTTTATATCATAGAGAGAGAGAGAGAGAGAGAGAGAGAGAGAGAGAGAGGGCACAGATTTTTCAAAGGGACTTTAGGTGTGGTGACGCGCAACACGGGTGTAGATCTACCTACCTACACCAACCAGCCTCCTAACTTCTAAACACTACCTTACAACCCATTCCCCCCCCCCTTCCCCCCCCCCCCCCCCCCCCCCCCCCACATTTACCTCCCTCTCCTACCTACAACTCTACCTGCCCGGTCTATATTGATTGTTCTCGGCCCCAACTCCTCTCCAGCCATACTTCTATATTCAAGGTTATTGGGCTGAGCGTATTTTATGTCATGAATAACGGATTGTGTTCCTGCCCTTCCTTCCTCGCTCGTACACTTCCGTAATGGCCCTATCTACTGGTAGCACGGTATCAGGAAGTAATTACATTTTTTTTTCTTTTTATAACGTTCTTGTTCTTAATTTTGTTTCCGATGATTATGGGCTAATTCTTTGTATACATTTTACGTTGCTGTATCTGCCAAGAGAGGGATGAATGGTATGTAAATATGTTATGCACACAGACCACATACAGTGTTGAATACATATATATATATATATCTATTATATATATATATATATATATATATATATATATACATATATATATCTATATATATATATATATATATATATATATATATAATATATATATATATATATTTACATACATACATACATACATACATACATATATGTACACGTGTGGTATGTATGTTTCGATACGTAGGTACGTGTCTGGGTACTTTTAGATGGTAACAGGTTCATTATTGGAGAAGCTTTTAGCTTTGGCGAGAATCTAGAGGGAACTACTTCCTCATTTTCACCTGGGTAAGTTGTTAATAGCCCCAAGAATATCGATCTTGGGATTCTAAATGCCAGCGGTCAGGATGGTAAGAGTAGAAATTGGAGAGAGGAGAGAGAGAGAGAGAGAGAGAGAGAGAGAGAGCAATAGACGACATACGTCAGCATGGAGAAATTTGTCAGAGTCAACCTCTACCAGTTACATAATGGCTTTCTCTCCCCATTTCTAATTGCTATTTGAGATTCCTGGTCCAGAAGCGGTTGAGAGCATGCAAAAGGGCACATTCAAACCTTGTTTCATTCATCATCAAACTCTCCTACAAACTTCAGAAGGTCACGTGACCACCTCCACCGCTAATCGCTTTGACAAACAGACGAAACGGCATTCAGACGCTCGAACTAATAAATTAACATGAAAACATTCTTATAGGCGCGGATTAATATCTTAGATTTATTTGTTTTTTTACCTTGAAGTGGTAGCATGCATTTTTTTTCTTTTTATTATGTATTTTTTATTTGATTTCGTTTTTTATTTGGTTTCTCAGAAGGTGAGTCGTCCCAGGTTCATATTGTAATGAATTCTAAGTCACGAAGACATACGTCACTGGGCTGTCCTGGGGTGGATGGGCGTGGAAGAGGTATGAAGACAGAAGCTTGAGTGAGAGATGTTAACTTCTGGCGTCATTTTCGTTTCGTATCTTGGTGTCTGTTCGTTTTCAAATAGGATTTAAGGATTTTTTTTATTTGTTTCATGCAGTGTGCATTGTTGGCAGTTACTTACGTATTGTTATTTTTCCGACGGTAACGATAAAATTCCAAAGATTCGTGAACATTACGACATTGCGTAGATTTAATATTTTCTCGGATGACTTTGGAGGGGAAATTATTTTGTTTTATCATTGATGTAAGCAGTATAAAATCAAATAAGAAATGAGTAGATGCAACGTCAAAGTTTTTATTTTTTTTTGTGAGTGAAGTTTTATAAAAGACTTTTGAGTGTAAATGCTTCAGTATTTTTTAACTTGCTTCGAAGACCGGGAAAAAATGAGGACAATTCTTCCCAGAGATCTCTTTCATTTGCTATTTTCAGGGCAACCATCTTGTAAATATCTGTTTGCCTCGGGTCTAAGCTGTCTCTTTGCACACACAGTTTTATCAGTAGCGAGAAGAAAAATATATGCGCCTCAGTCACCCGTCCTCCTTCAGAATTCACTTCATAATTTCGTTTTCCTTGACCTCTGGAACTCTTGGAATAAATACTGCTCTTCTGTTACTCTTCTTTCATTCATTACCTGCCTGTTGAAGGAGACAGTTGTTCTCCGAAATGTATAGCTTACCTTCCTACCTTTTGGCGCTTGTATGGGCTCCTTTTAGTACTATATATATATATGACCTGATCTCGGTCATTTGTGGGTTCGGGATATGAAGGAAAAAACAGAAGAGAGAGAAGTTTACGTGCATGCGATGTAGGACATGCAAAAATAATAATCGATGAAACGTTTAGCACAGTTGTATTCTTCTTAGCTACACAGGTGGCCTTTAACTGTTATTATTACGTTAACTATACTAGTGCACAACCGGACGGCAGGTTAGACTTATTGACACTCATGGTGACGATACACGTCTTTGTGTGGCGGCCGACGGGAATGGGACTACGGGGGCACTGGGCACTCTCGACCCAGCTTGTCTGTGCTGTCTGGGACCCAGCAACGAACTGATTTGACCGGTAGTCCGGCCTGTTTCAAATACCCCCTTCACACATCATCGTTATGCAAGAAGCTGATTGGTTATTCTGGCTCCTTAGACACAAGGGGCCAATCACGAAGGGATAAAGAGATACGTGGCACTTTTGAACTGCCCAAGCCACGCTAACTTGTAACGTCTTTGGCGGCTGACTTGTTTTGTTACACATACACACAGTATAACATTATAACGGTTTTCACGGGACTTCAGAATATCACGGAGAAGGCATATTCAAAACTGTTATCGAATCAGCTCATATATATATATATATATATATATATATATATCTATATATATATATATATATATATATATATATATATTATAATATATATATATATATATAATATATGTGTGTGTGTGTGTGTGTATACTTATATATACATATATATATTTTATATGTATATATATATATATATATATATATATATATATATATATATATATATATATATATGTATATGTATAGTGTATGTATATGTATATATATATACATATATATACACGGCTATATAGAACACACACACACACAGAATTCGTGACACTAGGAGACGCGACGTCTCCAGGGAGGGTGGCGTGGCATGTGGGAGTAGTTCTGATGCATATCTGAAACGGCAAAAGACTTGCTATCATTGCTGGTCGCTCCAACTCTCTTCCCTTCACGTTATTCGCATCTTGGAAGAGCTAAAATTCTATGAATAAAATTATTCCGAAGCTTTGCCTGGACCCTTCCCTACTCTCTCTCTCTCTCTCTCTCTCTCTCTCTCTCCCCTTTCCTTTCCTTCAGCTCTTCTTAGATTTATCTTTCTTCTCTCTCTCTCTTTCTCTCTCTCTCTCAGCTCTTCTCTAGTTATATCTTCCTTCCTTTCTCTCTCTCTCTCTCTCTCTCTCTCTCTCTCAGCTCTTCTCTAGTTATATCTTCCTTCCTTTCCCTCTCTCTCTCTCTCTCTCTCTCTCTCTCTTCTCTCTCTCTCTCTCTCACCCCTTTTTCCCCTTTTCCTTATCCCTTTCTTTGGTTTTATGTTTATGACTCTCTCTCTCTCTCTCTCTCTCTCTCTCTCTCTCTCTCTCTCTCTCTCTCTCTCTCTCTCCCACCCCTTTTTTCCTTAACCCTTTCTTTGGTTTTATGTTTATTCACTCTCTCTCTCTCTCTCTCTCTCTCTCTCTCCACCTCTTTTTCCTTAGCTCTTTCTTTGGTTTTATGGTCTCTCTCTCTCTCTCTCTCTCTCTCTCTCTCTCTCACACACACACACACACACACACACATAGTCTGTCTATCTTTATCCTAGCCCGCGAGTACAAGATGATAATGGGACCCACATCTGTATTTACCTGGAAGCTTTAGGCGGCGTCATGGAAAGGGATTTTTATAGTCGCTTTGGTCTGGCGCTAAAGCGTTTAAACGCTTAACGCCTGGCCTGTGCTAGACTTCCTTCTGGCGCTCGGACATTTGCTGAACGATTTTATTCAGATTCACTGGCTCTCGTTTTATTCTGTGCCTTCTTTGCCGCATTTTTCTCTCGTCTTCTCTCGTCCTGGGGCTTTCAGTTTCTTCGTTTTGTTGCTTAGGATTTGGTCATTTACTGCATCGTATTTTAATTTTAATTTTTCTTTTTCTCCTTTATTTTGTTGCTGCTGTTTCAGTATTTATACCACTTTGTATTTTAAGGTCTTTTTTTTCCTTTTTTTTTTATTTCGTTGCTTACGTTGTATTAATTTTACTGCTTTGTACTTTCATGTTTCATCTTTCTCTTTTTTTCTTCAGTATTTTAACATTCCCTTCAATTTTCTTATCTTCTCTACTTATTATTAAATGACTTTATTTATTCATTTTAATGATGTTAATGCAAGTCCTGGCCACTGTTGCATCTCTTAAATGAAGACTGTTTTTTTCTTTTGTGACAAGTGCATTAGACCATTTCCCTATCACCATAAAAATCAAGGGATGAAGGGCTAGACACTGAAATTGTTCATCCTTTAAAGGAATTCTGTCCTTTCGTTTACTCTGTCATCAGTGAATTCATCCCCACAATGTGCGAATATCCAATCTCAGAATCTCTTCAGGAATGTAGAGATTATCTCTCGTCGCCAAAGAAAGAGATTTCATCTTATATTTCGATAAGGTCTTCTAAAGAGAAGTATCTTAACGTATGATCATCAAAGCTTGAACACAGTGTAGATATTTATTCCCTGATTGGAAATATTCAGGCAGATAAAACCATTTCTATTGCTAAAAAAAAAAAAAGTATATATATATTATATATATATATATATATATATATATATATATATATATATATATATATATATATATATTACTGTTGCTTAGGGGATGTCTGCGTAGGAACATTTCCTGTGATGCCGGGATCGATTCCCCAGGGAGGGCTGCTGAAGCTCTCTCGCGCTCCTCCTGGTTTGTGATTCTTATCATTAAGAGTAAAAAGGTTTCTTAATGTTGATGCTGATAAGTAAAACGTGACTCTTATTTCTAAATAAGAGAACACTCTTGAGGACGGCAGTGTTGCTGTTGAGTTACTTTGATTTGCCTTTGTGCTAATTATATATATCCATGTGTGTGTATGTATGTATATGTTTGTAGGTATACAGTTATATAATAGTTCCACATTACACATATGCGTATGTTGAAGACCTCTCTCTCTCTCTCTCTCTCTCTCTCTCTTTCATATGATTCTCGTTCGTATTGGCTTTTATTTGAAATACGCTGTCGCAGTCTTGATTATATCCTAAGATATCCATCATAACATGCGAGCATTTATTCAGGACAAGCTCTGATGCCTGATTCTATAACGTCGTCTGCGCTTTGGGGAACGTAGGGAACGTAACCGTCCCTTTAAAGCATTAACAGCCTTAGCCAAAACTATGGCAGCATCATCATTGTTCAGTCTGGAGGAATGTAGGTTGAAAACTCTCTTTGGGATTCCATTTGATCCGCCTTTTTCTTTTTCCTTTGAATGAGTCCATTGTCATAGACGCCATCAAAAATATATGTCAAGGTCAGAGAGTAGCGCTTCTGCGTAAGTCCATTGTCTCGTTCAAGTCATTTTCAGGTTCGGTTTCATCAAACAAAGTTCTATGATGGACGTTATTTGTAGTATTGATCATAACTGTGAACTGGGAACATATACGAGAGGTGGCATATAAATTAAATATATTAGTTATTACGGAATTGGAAGTATGGTCACAAATTCATCAGAAAATAGGTACTGACGCACAGCAACAGTCACGTATGGTCCATCAGACAAGAGCAGAACCTGACCCACTCAAGAACGAAGGTGGTTGATTTGTGTAGGCGCATGAGTAGAAAGAATAAATAATGCTAAAACAACATTTGCGACTCACAGAATAATTCCATCATAGGAAAGTGTTTCAAACATTATTTCTTTCTTTCATGTCATAAGCGCTGTCAGTCAAAGGAATAAATAAAAAGAAACTAGCTAGTGGTGATGACAGAAAAAGAAAATCAGTTTAATAGGAGTCTTTTGAAAGCACCTGACCTACATTATTCGTTCGAGAAATCAGTGTCAGGTGTGTTTGTGACGATAAGTGACACAGTTCAGAATATTCACGGAACACCTACATAAATACAATATATATATATATATATATATATATATATATTATATATCTATATATATATGTATATATATATATTACTATATATATTATATATTACTATATATATATATATATATATATATATATATATATATATATATATATATATATATACTATATATATTATATTATAATATATATATAATATATATGATATATATATATTAATATAATATGAATATTTATGTATTTATGTTTAGGTTTTCTTGGTGAATATTTTAAACAGTGACAGTCTAAAATATTCACAAAACACCTACATAAATACAATATATATATATATATATATATATATATATATATATATACTATATATATATATATAAACACATACACACACACACAGATATACATATATATATATATATATATATATATATATATATATATATATATATATATATATGTATATATATATATATATATATATATATATATATATATATGTATATATATATATATATATATATATATATATATATATATATTATATATATATATATATATATATATATATATCTATATATATATATATATATATATATATATATATAGGGAGAGAGAGAGAGAGAGAGAGAGAGAGAGAGAGAGAGAGAGAGAGAGAGAAATGGTTCCCTGTGCCTCATTGTTATGTGATTAAGGTGAGACACCTCGTGATGCCATTAGGAGAGTAATAGGAACGTTAAGGTATTCATTTCGAAGCCATTAAATGTGGGAGAACCATATGAGCCGTAGATGTTTGAAGAAATTATTTCTCCCTTTGGAAGACTTTGCTAAAACACTTGACGAAGAACTCGCTGCCACCTGAATTTGACGGTTCAAAGGCCACTGCAAGTCCGAGGCGAAAGTTACATTGTTTTGTAACATTTCTTGTGAGTGAACTGTAATTCGTAGAACAATATGGCGTTCCCATTTCGAAAGTTAGATGTGTATTGTGTGTAATTGACTGGGCAATAAAATTTTATGACATAATTGATGATAAGTTAAATACGTGTACCTTGTATAAGTGCCCATGCACAATTGCCGTGTAATAGGCAATAAATGAATAGGTGTCAAGTTATTGAGCATGAAAGTGTTACCTAATTACGAAATTACGCGCCAATAAAGAAAAGAAATTACAGTAAGTGTACAGAGGGCCTCAAATTTGCACGTTTTATTCCAAGGAAATGCTGTGTTAAGATCCCTGAGGGACTGGCTTATTTAAAAAGGAGTATTTAGGATACGATGGCTGTTATTTTCCAGGCTAGCAAGGCCACTCTTCTTTTTGAATGCTTTCAAAGTGTTTCATTCTTAGGCTAATTCATGTATGCATATATCCTCTAAATCTCATAAGGTTAAAGCAACCAACCTGAAAAATATAGCCAAAGAAATATTTGCATTAATATGTTGCAGATAGTATGAAACTATAAGAGGTCTATATTTTTTAGGTAGATTTTAGAACCGGGTATAAAAACACACAATATAAAGAGCACATTCAGACTCCGTTTGACGCTTGGCAGTGTGTAATGGAGCACAGAATATAAACGTTAAGTCTTTTGTTGTAAGTTTGCAGGACAGTACTGAGAAAATACTGTTTTTGTATGTGTGTGTATGTTTCACGTAAGCTGCAGGTTTATTGTTTATTTATGTATAACGATGCATATTTATGAATGTTTATTATATAGGTTAGAATGTATGTTAAATAGCTCTCACATGCGAAAACTTGTTCATATTTGTTCAAGTATCACCGTTCTTATATGGCATTTTGCTTTATGAACATGTATTCATTACTTGCAAAGAGAGAGAGAGAGGGGGGGAGGGAGGCAGGGAGGGGCCACAATGTTGTTATCTCATCAGACCAGATGGTTTGTCAGTCAGGGAAGCCATTGCATAATAGCTAGTCTGTCTTGTCTTTGTACAGATTCGCTCTCTCTCTCTCTCTCTCTCATCTCTCTCTCTCTCAATCTCTCTCTCTCTCTCTGTCAGTCACATTAGGCGATGATGAGATTCTTTATAATATTGTTACCTTTATCAAATAGTAGTAAAAACAGTGGCCCCCAAATAATAGTAGTGAAACCGCAGTTGCCTTCTAGAGTTCCCGTCTGAAAGTGTTAGCGTTACTTTTGTGAATAGTGGTCCTATATGGCATTGTTTTTATCCCATAAGATACCAGCGTCCCCAATAATAATAATAATAATAATAATAATAATAATAATAATAATAATAATATAATCTAATAATAATAATAATAATAATAATAACTGTGCCCATAAGTTCCCGAATAAAAAAAATTTTTACTTTTATTAATAGTAATTATAACATATTTATTTTTATTATACAAAATGCCAATGGCCATGATAATAATAATGATAATAATAATAATAGATAATAAAAAATAATAATAATAATTAATATTAAATTAATAATAATAATAACTTATTATTTAATTATTATTATTCAATTATTTTTATTATTATTATTATTCATTATTATTAT